>NW_027468663.1:4207094-4642094 GCF_046254945.1 Alosa pseudoharengus
ACACACACACACACACACACACACACACACACACACACACACACACACACACACTTGCTCCTGCACTTGCTCACCACCCTACCACACTAGAGCCTAGGCCATATTAAAGATTAGCTCCTCAGGCGTACAGTGGACTGTAAGCCACATGCACACTCACAAACTCAATCACTCAAAGACTCTCTTACATCCAATCAAACTATAAATACATACATACCATATAGATTTGTATTCACACTGCCAATGCCACGCTGGGGATGTAGTTACAACAGACACACACAACATACAACACACACACACACACACACACACACACACACACACATACACATACACATACACAAAGACATATCCAAATGTTTGAACTGACAGACAAACTTAGACATATTTGTATCTTTTCTTGTAAACGGACAGCCATCTCAGACACTGACATAGAGACATGTGCATAGCACAAACACACTCAGTGGGATGGCATAGGCATGGGCACAACCCCAGGCACAAACACAGACGCACTTAACACTGAGGTGAAAGGGCAGGGTGCTTGTAAAATAATCTCTCATATGTCTCTTTTTTTCTGTAGGGGATAAGAGGAATGCCACATATTTAGTTCTCTGTCTCTTTCCTCCACCCATCCTTCAACTTCCTCATCCCTCTCTCTCTCTCTCACTCTCTCCAAACCACCAGATTATAGCCCTCTACCAAACGCTTTCATGTAGGTTCTGTCCAGTAAAAGGAAAAAAAAAATGTTGAAACCCTTCTCATCAAAAGGTTCTGCCAGTGCCACTGTTTTATCTCATGATCTGCATCACCAGTCTCCCATAGGCACCGTCCAGTATTTAACCCGTCCACCTGGTCATCGGCCTTCCTGTGAGTCCCCCTCAGCAGGTTACACCCCGTGATTTTTATTCCCTCAAAACAAGGCCAAGGCGTTCCAAGAGTGATTGCTGAAATGGAATGTCGACCTAAGACAAAACATGAGAATGAACATGTGCCACATCAGAGACTCTCTCTACAGTAATAGCCATTCTTTCCGGTTGTGCTACGCCGGGACTCCTCTGCACACTGGAGGCCATGTTGTGGGTGTGGAACGGTGCAGTGGGCCCGGTTTGAGATGGCTGCCTTTCGCACAATGTTGGATACCAGAAACATTTCACAGACTGATTCACCAGATGCCACTACTGCCCGTCTGAAGCGATTCGTCAACCTTTCTTTTTTATGTTTGATTGTACCACAATTGGAAAACAACAATGGTGAATTCAGAACAGGGTATAAAATGCTTAAGCAATATTTGTTTGGAGTGCAAACAGACAAACCGTGGCCATGTGCACACTGTAACCTTGTGGTATGGAGATATTTTTTTGGCAAAGGTTGGCTCACAGACTATGAAAAGGATGCCTTCACTATTCTGTAGCTAATATCTGTTTCTTTATAATGCTGATGCTTGCTATTGTGAACAAGAGTCATTGCTCTTACACCAGAGAGAATGTATTTTCTCTCTTAGAACCTCTCATGTCATTTGTGGGATATCCCAAGAACACACACTATTCGTTCATGTATATTTCAATAAGCGACTTCCTGGTCTATTTCTAGAGTGGGGATCTTATGTGAATTTCTATGTTAACTCTCGGAGGGGCTTTGGCACTCTAAAACACACACACACACACACACACAAAACACTAAAAGTAAGTGACAGGATTTCTAAATGCAATGTCTCACCTGATTTTGTTTTTCTACATGATCTATTTCCAGTAGCAAGTTCAGTGGCTTACTGATTATTATCTCAAAACTTTCTCTTGAACTCGGCTGTCTTTCTGGTGTTCGTGGGAAAGGCGTGTTCGTGTAAGCAGGTGTGGTGAGTCCCAGGTGTGGGGGGCGCGCGTGCATCTGAGAGGACCCAGTGAGTCGCCCTGTCTAACCCTGCAGCCTGGTGGACACAGAGCAGTTCAACTCTCAGGAAGAGGTGGGGATGTGGCTGGTACAGCAAAAATCAGGGTCTCCTGCTGGTGGTGTTCTCCCTCTGTGTGTGTGTGTGTGTGTGTGTTTTGAGAGAATGTGAGCTGGCAATATGTCTATGATGTGTGGGTAGGTGGGGGGGGGGGGCTGAAAATTGAGTATACTGTATGAATGTCTGTGTGTGTGTGTGTGTGTGTGTGTGTGTGAGCGTGCAGGTCTTAAAAAGTGCTTCCTAATTACTTAGGTTCATACAATGTTTAACCTTTCTCATTCTATCGGGATGAAGTCAAGTAGCCTCATGAGCATATACAGTCTGTACAGAACAATCTCAGCCCCCTCATCTTTCTTTGGGAGTCCTTGGTGTTTGTACAAAAAAATTAAAAATGAAGAGGATGTTCCTATAAGCATGCAGACACACAGTAACATAGACCTAGATTGGATCTCTACTATCATTTATTGTTTTTATTCACTTGTTTATTTAGTCATTTATTTATCTATCTATTTATTTATTAAATGTATTTATTTAATGACAATTTATTTTTTACTGTTTGAAATATGTTTAGTGATCTGTCATGCTGCCCTCATTTTGTGAATATGTTTTAATGTATGTATAGATATTATACATTATGTGCATATTTATGATGGACACCAAATAAAATCATTAAGGAACTCTCCCCATTCTTGTTGTCATTTTAAAGGTATGCAACCAACATATTTTTAATTGAATCTGTTACAGCGGAACTTGGTAATGTGATGACAAACTTAATTTGCACACTTTCTGGACTTCCTTGCCTTGTATTATGGACTTTAAGAGTGGGGAAATTGGCATCTAATTCATGCATATACCCATATACCAGGCCTTTACTGTAAATAAATATATATTTGGCATGGTGATCACTATTTTGCATTGAGGGGATGGTTTTGCTCACTGTTGCCCTCCCGTGGCCAAAATTCAGTTGACAAAAGAATCCTTTAAAATCATAATGTAGGTGTAGCAGTTTCAAAGTTGTAGAGGCTGGTAACTCTGGATCCTTATACCTTGGTTACTCTCAAGTCAACTTGAACCAGTTCTACATCTTTTATATTTTCTCGACTGAACTGGTCAAATAACATGCAAATAACATGCTTGACCACTAGAGGGGGGTGTTGTGGCCATTTCAATTCAAACACGCTCAACAGTACCCATTTAGCCTACATTATTATTATTATTGCATTATTATTATTCTTTATATACAATGTCCTATGTGTGCATACATATGAGGCTTTATTGAGGTAGCACACGAGTATGTTTCACTAGTGAGGACCATCTAATTTGGAGTAGCGATATAATCTGTCTGGAGTCAAAGCCACCACATGGTGTCGCCACATGAAATGCGCAGGCAACTGGGCCAGAGTGAGAGAGTGAGTGAAGTAACGTCTCAAGAGAGTCGAGACTAATGCCATGACAAATTGTGTTGGCACTGTTGATATTGTAAATGTATGTGTAATGTGATTCTCTGTCAGCCGGTCACAAAATTACCTGATTTGGAATGTTAATAGTTATTATTTTGGCAGGATAACATTTGGGAAAACCTATACATAGTTAATATTTTATGTGTTTGTTTGTTTCATCCGGATAGCTATCGCCTCTGAAGAAAATATCAAGTATTTTAGAATGTGTTTTACTGATTAAGAAAATAGAGAATTATCTAAGACTGCTGTGCTAGACTTTTTCTCAATTTTCATTGTCGACTATGCACATATGCATTACAGTTTTTTCTGTTTGCTTAAGCACATTTTTTGTAACTATGGCTTTTTTTGCAAAACTCTACACACAAATAGGAAAACCTTTCACCCAATCAGCAAAACATTGTAGCTCTCTTGCAAAAGCTAAAACACCTTGCTTAACTCTTCACACCTTCGTAAAAACAGATGTTTTCGTATCAAACAGTAAACACAAGCCATCACAATAATAAGCACACACTGATGGTCTGAATAAAAAACACATCTGACTTTTGCTTTCTCTGTGCACAAGGTAGACTATGTCAGTTTGAGGTCATACTTTTGTCATAGTTCTGTAAACATACAGGGATTCAAACTTCAAGTATTGGTGTTTATTTACACACATCAAAACAAACACAAGTGTGTTTTTCCAAGTCAAAACACAAAATAGCAATTTCACTGAGACAAAACAAATCAGTCTACATCGGGTCTTCTCTCTCAAAATTCCGTCTACATCACATGCAATGTCCTAGTCCAAGGCACCGGGAAAAATATATTCTGGAATTACGTATCCAGGCCTGACATGACAATATCCCCACATGTAGACTGTTTTTTGTCTGTAAAAGGGCTATTTCTTTCTCTTCTCACTCTTCCTGCTCCCTCCATTGTTCCCATTGTACATTACCTGTGGCTTATTTATAGTGCTTAGGCTGATTGCAAAGTGAACTAATTATCTAAAACAGTTTTCACATGAGAAAGTGTGCCAGAGAGTTGGCAAAATAGTGTAAATAATAGATATACATGTGTATGATTTGCCAGGACTGTGTTGATCATTTGGAAATTGAGTGTAAAGCAGTGAGTTGTGTTTACAGTTACGCAAAAAGAGTGCTGTGCAGTGAATTGTGCCTACAGTTGTGCAAAGTGTGTGTTACAAAATTGTAAACTGAGTGCAAAGCAGTGTTTGTGCTTTTAGTTTTGCGAACTCAGTGAGTGGTTTTGCTATAAGTATTAATAGTTTTAGAAATTGTGCTATAAGAATCACAGTTGTGTTTAAGCATTCAGAAAAAAACTGTAAATATGCCATATGGCTATGCAAAGATATATTATGAAAGTAACATTTAAACGCTTGGGTCACTCCTGTAGACCCGTTTCCTGAAGGGAAAAAAACATCGATAATCCGATTTCATAGGCTACCATATTTTACTCAAGTGTTAATCTTGAAGTTTCACTTAAAGAAAGGACCAGTTGGACAGTGTACTGAGTGGTTCCGCGTCCAAGACAGTGTCCGTATTGAAACATAAGGTTTATGCAGTCCCATGGCAGAAAATGTCCTTGATGACTGATTTATTTTCGGGGCTATAGGCTTAGCGGGTCTCTGCAGAGCCAGACAGTGTCCACTTGGTAGCCTATCCTGCGTTGTTTTGGGACGCCAGTGAGGAAATCCCTAATCTCTCTCTGTGAAACTGCCTGAGGGCAACCACAGACTCAGATTAACCCTCGAATCAATTAGTTCGGAGAATAATGAATCAATAATCTTCTTAATCTTTAGTGAGGATAAACCAATTATAATTTCCACACCTTTTGGATATGTTTGACCATTGAAAGGATTTTGATCTGTGATGTCTCTTTCACAGTCCAGTTCAAGTCCAGGTGTCAGGTATATGGGCTGGTAGGATATTTTTAGGAAATTACTGTGTTCTATTTTTCATTCATGTATTGCCTGACATTGAAGAAAACTGGATGATGGTGGACTTCAATCATATAGGCTAAATGACCTTACCTGGAACTCTATGTCCTGAACTACTAGGTGATACATATTACGTTCATATTGTAAGGCCTATTTGCAGAATCTACTGAATAGTCTGCCCATTTCACAGAAATATTGTGTCTGTGAGGGCTGGCTCATTCGCACACCTCGCGGTGTAGAGGGTTAGCTACCGCAGCACTGGAAAATTGGGACACAATATGCGAGGCACACAAGTTTAGATGTGACAATTTAAAGAATGGCTCGTTTATTCACCTCTTTGAATAACGTGAATCTCTGCACACCCCATGACCACGGTTCTAATTTGTCTGGCAATCTGGAGAGCGAGCGCGCTGTGCGCAGCTTCTATGGCTATGGCGCATGTGGCGGGATTCCCAGGGACTCCCAGTGTTAGACAGCTTGCGCATCAAGCCAGCCTTCTACAAACTCTGACCTTTCAGATCTCCGATGAAAACAGCCCTCGACTGCTCTCTCTACCAGCCAGCCTTTTTAGGTACCAGGTCAATCAATGAAAAGCACAGAATGCGATCACAAGAAAAGAAACATTGCGAGCAGAGGAGCAACGTGTTGTCGAGTATCAGGGTGACAGAATACAGATTCAACAAGTTCATCTCTTTGCCTCACTAATGTTATGTTGCCAAGGACAATACACGTTGCCAAATTATGACGACAACAGAGCTATGATAATGCACACAATTGTTTGGCGTCGTCAGATCAATGTTTTCTAAAAGATTAGCACTTAGGAGGAGACTATTTATGAGTAGTTAATTTACTGTCAGGAAATGACTCGTAAATATTTCCTTTTATCTCCCCTTTCTCTAATCCTCTTTAACACAGATTACATGGATTAAGGGTGGCTCTAGGGGATTAAGTCGACCTGTCGCAATGGGTAGTCGACGCTTTAAATAAGCAATACATAATCAACTATATATTTGCTTCATATTTGCTTCAACAATTGTTTCATTCTTATAATAATTTCAACCACAATCAAAGATATCCCAGATACTCTCTGGTTCATGAATTCTAATGCACCATGACTTGAGCAATACGACGTCTCATTTATAACTTCTCATTGTACCGTCTGTTCAACAAATGCAAGTGCTGTTATTCCCATGAGTGCGTTCGCTCTGCAGAAGTCTCCACCACTGAGATGGTTGACATTAGAAAATTGATTGCACAGAGGTGACGGTCACGGTCCCCTCCACCCTTTTAGTCGCAGGAAAGAGGTGCTCTGTTGGGCAGCAGGTTCCTGCTCAGGTACGACCAGCCTGGGTCGGCAGCCATCCTACAGGTGTGTTGACTTTAAACAGGGCAGGAATCTCTTAAGTGAAAACATACACAATTTATTTAGATAACAAAGGTCAAGACAAAGGAAAGCAAACTCAATATAAAGCGACTGGCGTTTTAATGGAGTAAACAATGTTCTGTTTCATTTGGAATCGCTTTTCCAAAATAACACATTTTTACATAGACACTCAAATAAAAAAGTTCATATAATAAATGAAGCCACACATTTGATCCAAACAGCAGCCGCAGCGTAACACTCTCCATTTATTATTAGCAATGGGTTGTCACTGACTAGCAAAGAGCGCAAGTGGTCCGTTTCCCACGGATTGTCCTTCAGAGTGCAGCTTGCGGCGTGGTGCGACATACACTTTTTCTTTCTTTTTTTCATTCAGGAGAACAAAAAGACCCCCTCCAACTGGCTTTGTGTACGCGTGGATAAGGGTTGTTTATAGACTCCGACCAGTTAGCATCTCAGGTACCAGCATAATTTGTTGTGAGGTGGCTGACAAACGTCCTCTTTGGCCACCACTGTGAGGCCACGCTGCTTTTATGCGCATACCAGCCCCTGTCATAATAAAACCATACGCATGGCAGTGAGCGCGCTGTCGCCTCAACTGGTCCATTTATATGTGTTTGTTTTTTAAGGACAACTCCAATGGACTCTTGGGCAATGCATTACGTGGAAATATAATAACAACAATAATAGCCCTGGTGTCAGTAATGTTCAGATTGCGTGTATAGACAAGTCGAAATGCTTTCGAGGATCACGCAAACCTGTTGAAACGTTGGATATTATTTATGGATTGGTAGCCTATTGTTAGATTTAAATATTTTTTTAAATATTAGAGGTGATTGTATCGATAACTAGGCTATAAGATACGTATGCGTTTGCGTTATGCGTTTACACAATTTAAATATGAAATCAAATGGCTAGTACAATGGATGGCCTTTATAGGTAACAAATAATTAGGAATCCTTATTTGCTTTAGGAATGAGTCTAAAGGGAATCAATGTTTTCTTTTTTGAGGCTAATGTTGATATATCCATACCAGGCAAATGTTTGTGTGCCGTCAAAAGCGCTTTTGAACCCCAAGAATATTGTGCAGTTTTGCATGTACCAAAGGGATACCAGGAATAGCCTACTGTATCACCATAAAAGCCCCAGATAACTGCTCTGATCAAAGTCCATTATCCACTGCCTGCAATCATAACTATTCGTTGTTTTGTGTGTTATTACTGTTAGGGCCTATTACATCGTGAACTTCAATTCAAACGGGCTTAAATGTAAATGAAAGGTGGGCTGAATTGCATACTTTCATTATGTTAAAAAGTGGACACACGCAACTGATTTTCCCCATCTTTTATCTGCACCGACTGCTTTCACATGTGAGCTTTTCGGCTAGATAAGGACACTTAATATCATAAATTAGGGACTTGCAAAGTGATGTTTCACTGAATACTGTTTTGTCCCCCTAAGTGTTCCCTTATGTTCTCCTGATTGTTTTGTAAACCGGCGAGTGCACACAGTCGATAACGTGGCGGACCCGTTCGTAATGATTGATGTAGGCTACATCCTATTCCCCTGCCGGCCAGTTTTCTATGACAGCGCCTTTCACTGGCGTTACTTGTATACAAATGTTTGCGCTTTATTAGTGGTCCTCAAGGAGAACCCAGGGGTGGGTTCAATGGGCTGGAAGGCTTGATAATTAAGTGCTCACTGGTTTTAACCTCCTGCACGCAGGCCGTAGAGTGGGTGTATACCTGCTTCAGACGTGTCTCCGAGGTGACAGGTCAACAATGGTTATTTTTTCTGCCCACTAATAGCACAGAATAACTTGGCTCATTGGGTTTTGTTGCCACTCTTTGCCAAAAGAACACAAAAACGAAGGCAGCACGTGCAGGCCATCATCGCCTTTCCCCAACCCATGGTACGACCTTTCAGCATCTTTCAACAACCACAGTCAATATAATCTAAACAAAAAAGCGTAGTGCCCGAGCTCAGACTTATGTGTGAACAGTAATTCTGAGTTTGGTGCAAAAAATATTACATTTCAAGTCGGTATGTCTTTAAATGGGAAATAACAAATAATGATACTAAGGGGAAATAAAAAAAAAAAACTAATAATGCTACTAAAAATACTGATTAATTGAAAGCGGACTCTTATTTAATAACATATACCTACTATTATGTATGAGGATACAACTGCACGTTTAAGTTTCGTTTGTCCATAGGTAGGCTATTTTAGTTTAATGGTCAGTCTGTGCATTTAATTTCTATCTGTCCATTGACCTAAATAATAAAAGCTTTATAAATTGTAAACTGATCAAATATTTTATTAGTTATTTATTTGTTATTTACAATGGGGATTTTGCCATACACCAGAATCACGTTAGGAGGGGTCAAGGGGAGTGGTTAGAAAGGCTTATGTTTTAGGTGCGCTGTCTCCGCTGTGGATAGAGAGAATGCCGCGCACTGATTGGTTGGCGCTCTTGGTTGATGGCACGCGACAGTGGATGTAGTTATAAGTGTCCTCGCGTGCCGGTCCTCAGCTGAAGTAACTCTTGAACATCCAGGGAAGAGTACTAGACGTGGGCAACAGTTGTTACTGGGCAACGAGCAAACAACTTTTTGAAAAAACATGGACACAATGTTGGATCCGTTCTCGGGGCTGGACTCCTTCTCCTCCCCTTATTTTGACGACGATGACTTTTTCACAGACCATTCCTCTAGAGACCATTTGGACACGGACGAGTTTCTAGATGACGACGTCAACTTCTTGACCTGTCAAATCCAAGAGTATTACAAAGATAGCCGGATTACGCACGATGGGGAATACTGCGACGCTGGCAACTTTTCGTTCTCGTCTTCATCATCCACGTTCTCTTACGGCTGTGCAGACAGCACCTCGGAGCTGTCCCCTCACGGAGACGATGGGCTGCTGCTAAAGAGGCGGAGACGCATGAGATCCGAAGTAGAGATGCAACAGTTGCGCCAAGCTGCCAATGTCCGAGAGCGCCGCAGGATGCAGTCCATTAATGACGCGTTCGAAGGTCTACGATCTCACATCCCAACTCTGCCATATGAGAAGAGGCTTTCCAAAGTTGATACTTTACGCCTGGCCATAGGCTACATTAACTTCCTTGCAGAGCTTGTGCAGTCCGACATGCCAATTCGGAACCCCCACGCTGATGCTCTAAACCAACCCAAAAAGGTTATAATTTGCCACAGGGGAACAAGTGAGTAGTGTTACTATATTATTATTGTTGTTGTGTTGTTGTTCTTGCTGTTGTGAACGTGTCCTGTCTCAATAACTAACATAAAAACTTTTCTTGTGCCTTAGGATCTCCTTCTCCAAGTGACCCTGATTACGGTCTGCCTCCTCTCGCCGGTCATTCTCTGTCCTGGACAGATGAGAAACAGCTAAAGGATCAAAATATTATTAGGACAGCAAAGGTCTGGACCCCGGAGGATCCAAGGAAGTTGCACTTAAAGTCATCTCTCAATAATATTGAGAATGAGCCTCCATTTGACTTAATATCCTAAGGCACTGTAATAATGTTATTGTATACACATATGTGTATTGAACTGTATGGATGTATCCATGTATTTTTCTCACGTTTCGTTGTATAAGTGTATATATTTATATTTCGTGTAACCCTTTTTTTGTTTATTTGAAAAGGTCACCGGCAATCATCATTAATAGTATGGTAATTTAATTGTTTTCAATGATTCAGTAATATATTGTTGTTTCTTAATTTAACGTTAATTGTATGTAAAGATTAAATATAAAGCATATATTTTTATAATGAATGAAAACTTGAAATGTCCCTATTTATGATATTCTGAATAAAAGCTCTTATACTGTATGACTTTGGTGTTTTGCAAATCAATTCCATGAAACGTGATTATCCATAATACAAAATAACTTGAATATGTGACCATAAAATTACCAGAAAAGCGCCAAATTATAGAATCAGTTCAATTAATCTAACACAAAATAACACAGACGAGTCTGCAATGCTTAACGAACAGACCGCATCTTGACACCTCAACAACGGTTGGTGTTAATGGAAATTTAGTCGTATGGCTGAGCCTATCATAAAGGAGGCGTGTTAGATAATTAAGAATGGATAGATGTGTTGGGCATCAAATAAGATATGCATACAAAGTGGTGAGACAATTTATTACGTGTGTTTACAACACATTCGGACACTTAACATGTAAGCGCAACATTGACATGATGCATGGCAAAAATGTACTGTGATCGCGTAAAGGTGTAAAAACAGACAACCGGGCTTTCTGAATGTAGGACTATTAAGAGGCATGGCTATTCAACAGCCCATGTGCTGCCAGGGGCTGTTGCCCATGCACAGTGCAGGTGCTTCCAGACGATTTTTTCCCGTGGTATCGGGCTGCTGTCCCATATAGCTGGCCGTCTGTCTTGTCTACGTCAGCTATCAGAGTTATTAAGAGGTAGGCAAACAGACGTCCATGCCCACACATCCAACCCAAACCTGTGAAGCGTGCCTAGAGAACATCATCTAACCGGCTGCTCGGAAAAATCAAAGGACGCAAGGTAGTCCCTACAATTTTGCATTAAACTTTGCAGCTCGATGCAATTAGCTTGTCTAGCCTGCATATTATTATTAGTAGTCGATGTAGAAATAGTAGCCTAGTGATAGAAGTACTACTAGTAGTATTGTTGTTGTTTTTGATGATATGCCACGGAATCAATTACCAACAGCTTGTGAAAACAAAGTTTGTCATCATTTCGAACTGAGCGTTATTGCTGACATTCAGCATGTATGCTAGACTTATTATGTACAGACATCTCATTAATGGAACCAAAATCTGAGTGCTTGGCATGGGAGGCAACAAAACCATGTAATCTCATTACGGTCATTATAAAGTCTAATGCTAGCAAGTCAGACTTAATCTGAATAAATAACCCCCGAATCCAGCGACTTCGTCTTTGGTCAGTGTAACATTTCAATTTGGTTTGGTAAAGTGCCTGGAAACAATATAGGAAAGCTTACAGCATTGTTTCCTGGCACTTTTTACAATTGTACTCACCCACAAAACTATGCAAAAGCATCCTTTTGCAAGTACCGGTGAAGCGGAAGGGATACGCTTACCCAGTGAAACACCACTGTCTATCTTGTCACTCCATTGCTTGGTCTTGGCAAGTCCTTAAAGAACCATTTACTGCCTGTCACGTTTTATACTGCGCCCAAGACAACTGAAAGTTTAATGCCACTGGCATAACATAAAGAGTTCTCATATATAGGCTAACCAAGAATAATGTGCATTCTTAGGCTAATACGGTGTGGAGTTTCTGGACAACACAAACGTTGCACTAATGCCTCATGGTGCTAATTATGCTTGAATAAACTGGCATTCCGCGCTTTTTCAAAATATTTAGCTCCATTAACAGAGTGTAAATAAGCAAGCCGACATAATTTCGACGTTTGGTCGTTCTGTAAAACTGATTTTCGGACAAACTAATCGAGCAGATTCCAGATACCTTTTGCATATTCCTGAAAGTGAAAACCGACCTTCTCTGTATCTTACTAAATGTAATCCTCATTAAGCCCATGTTAATTATTGGGAGCGACGCCTAACAAGATTTTCATAAGCTGTAAATCTGATGGATTATCGCGCTCAAAATATAAATGGCAACTGCAAATCCATGAGCCCATCGCGTTTTGATTAATGTGTCCGCACTCTGGCATCGGGGTACCAGCTGCCAGCATTGAGCAAACACCAGTTGAGCCTACGCAAAATAACTCTCCTGGGTAAATCCTCTTTCGCCAAGCCCCTTGGTGCCCATTGGCAATGACATTACGTAAGGCTCCATTCGCTGTTTCTACATATTTGTCATCATCATAAATAAATTATTCCCACAACGGGATGTGAGTCTGGGTCGACCAACAGGTGTTTGAATTTGGCTTGCAGACGCTGGCTCAGGAGGGAAGGGAGTACTTGGTTGCCAGAATAGAGGCTGCTCAGGCGCCCCTCATTTAACACGGTGTGGATGTCCTGAACAATTGCAATGATATCTTTATTGCAAGGCCTATGTTCTAGGCAGTAGCATATCCATTCCCGCGGAGGTTCTCCACGATGCACCTGGTATTTCAAACTTGGTCTTTTTGTGCGCCCGAGTCCTGGACAGCAGCTGCTTAAAACAAGCAAAGAGAGAGGCCCTTGCTTTAGCGTCTCCAAGATGTGTTGGCATGGTTTTCTTGTCTTTAATGCGCCATTAACCATTGTCGTTACACAATATGGGAACTGTAAAGCATGATGTATGTTATAATAAAACGCATTTGCCACGATAGACCCAGGCAGAAAGCTCTAATGTGAGCCAGCAAACTGTTAAGGCCTTGTTTTGTCCTCTACAGCAAGCAGACAAATAAACTCGTGACCACTGGCGAGCCTTCATCAGCCAATTCAATTTATGTCTGCTAATTTTTCAAGCTGAAAAAAGAGACTCGATGTGGGCTCCCAAGGACGCTGATTTTGTGCCATCACCTGGCGTTCAGTTCCATTTACACAGAAGAGAACACCCTGAGCCTCTCCTAGAGTTACTCTGCTAACACCATGTCCTCACCAACCTATACGATTGCCTCCACCCCATACCAGCTAATACATTTACGATAATTTAATTGTTTCGTGGCTCCAATTTTATTTATAAGATTAGGCAGATGTTACGATTGACAACTAAAAGCTCTGAATCTACTTTTAGGTGAAAGGATACCAGTGAATTCCATGTGCAGCACAAAGCGCTTTGGGTATCTTCAGATAAAACATGTACCACGATAAACAGACTTCAACCTGCTCTATTGTCAGCTATTGTGTCGTTTTGAATAATTAAGGTTAATAAGAAAAGGTTTATACTTTCAATGCCAGCGCCACAGGTGCGGGGTGACATGATGAATGATGTGCCTGATTTTTGCCAAGCTCGAGAGCCCTTCTCTTGTACCTTAAAGCTGATAGAAAATATTGTCATTTCTTTAATTCACAGCATTACTTTCATTCAGGACAAAGCCGGGATGAAAAGCGTATGCTGCAATGAAGCACACTACGTGGTGGCTACTATGCCTTCCAAAAGAAAGAGATTCAATGCCCGGAGCGCGCTTTGGTTTGTGCGCAAGTACTCCATCTAAATAAAATAAAGGGAACCTTTCCAACTTTTAAAAGACCACATTTTACCTTTATTGAAGCTCCTACGGCTGTATCCATTAAGCATATGGTGCTTAGGCACCAGGCTTTTGTATTGAGGACGCTCTCGAGACTGCAACCGGTGTCTATTCCGAATTATTTAACTTCTTAGGGACCCAGACCGATCCTAAATAACAAGTGCACAAAGGCGCACGCGTGTACAAGATTTGCCTTTAAAAGTAACACCTTTCAGAAGAGCATAACAAGTGGCAATGACTGTCGTAGACTGGACGCACTGCCGTGATTCAAAAGACAGACAGTGCCACCTTAAATATGGCTTTTCTTTGGTTCTTATTGTCTAAAGTCTAAACACAGATCTCTTTTGCGCACGGAGATATCCTGGCAACGGTAATGGGCAGTGCGTACAGAGAGCTTTTGCGCCGAGTAGCCATGTGTGCATATACCCGTACGGCAATGAATTTGAAATGAAAAAAAATGTTCGAAAAAGGTTTTATTCTTGATCTTTCGAATGAAAATACTTGATTTACTCGTTTCACGTTCAAATTAAAAATGCCATTATTAAATTATTATTATTATGAATACGAATTGTACTATTATCATAATTGTTATTCTTGTTACTATGGTTATTGTTGTTGTTGCTGTCCTTCTTCTTCTTCTTCTTCTTCTTCTTCTTCATGATATTAGACTAATAACTTGTTAGTCAACTTTGTGGCTCCTATTACAATAATAATTCTGTGCAGGGATACTGGCTTATGGAACAAGTAGAACAAGGTAGACGCGCACTTGTTTCCAATATCTCTGTATGGTACCATTTAGGTTAGATAAAGAAGCACATCTAAAAATGATCTGCAAGGGAAATCAGATGTTTAACACCATGTAAATTACGCAATCGCGAAGCATGCATGTTTGTTTTCATTCATCCATAAAGTATCTTCGTACAAAATTCAATATATTCCCCACGATAATGGTAATCCCTATAGACAAGGGAAAAAAACAGAAAAAGAAACACTTTAAAAATGAGTTATTGTGTATAAACCTACAGTAAAGACTGCAATAAACAATTCCTACAATATGGAATTCTTCAAAAGTTGAAATGCGCTGAGTGATCTTGCTATGAGGGTGGGTCTGCCTATGAGCAGAATATGACAGAGCCAGCTGGCCCAGTCCAATCATGAAATCCCCCCCTCGGTGGACCATACACATCGGCAGTGACCTTTCTGCAGGGGAATCTGGGAAGTGCCTTTGACTGAATTAGCCATAAAGACGGCTCGCTATTATCTTTGTTCTCTGGAGAATGGGCTGAATATCGCGCTTAATATGAGCGGTATTGTGTCCAGCTTTTGCGTGCCCTATATGAAATATGACTATCCATTGATGCATGCTCGCTTAGGCTTGGGAGGCAGAAACCCCATTGGGTTGCATAGCCTATTCGCTTAAAAGCGCCTTCTACTCGATTGTAATACCGGCACAGAAGGCGTTAGTCCTTCTAAGTTTACGGCTAAAGTAATATACCTAGCTTAGGCGGACACAAACTTTGACAATCCGTAGAAAGGATTTTAAACCTCATATTCGCTTAACATTCAGTATTTTACTCCCCCTATCCTGAGAATAAAAATGACCCGCCTTCACTAAACCCTTAACATAAAAAAAAAACTTAATTTAATTTTAAACCACAGATTTTGCTCGAAGAAAAGATTTGTCCAAACTTTTTGATATCTGGGGTCTCTTGATTCGTCAACGATGTGACATTTTTAACTATCAAGAAAATTCGACAATTCTGATCATGCTTCAGAATGCTCCATTTTGTTGAATTAAAACAGATCCCTACGTTTTTTCCGAGCACCGAACTGAGAGTGATTGGTAGGGATGTGCTATGGTGTGTTGTGGGCCTGCTAAAATTGGTTTCACAACTCTTATTTTACACCAAACAAAAGCCATTTTTTTTACCTCTGTTGATAAACGCACTTCTCATTTAAAAGAAGACAGAAAGTGCATTGCGCATGAATTATAAGGCTCTCTCGGTGGTTGATGATTGATCTATTTTTATTCAATCTACGTTTTTACCTCGTGCAAAGGAACAAAAAGTTAAACAAAAATGTGATAAATTACAAATATGCTAATTTCATTCAGTTGAGTTGTAAGTGTGTCTCGCTGGAAGTGAATGAGGCCTTGCAGTCAGTCTGTGCGCACTCGGGGAGCCGGGACCCTGGGGTGCGGATCAAAGCTCCCCATTCTCTTTTATCCCCGGTATTCTCCCCCAAACCATTTCGATACAATATGTTTCCGTGATGGACGTCATGTGCTAAGGACATAGAACTCGTTGCAACCTAGCAAAATGTGTCTAGCGCCCTTTGTTCCGTTCGCCGGAGTTTCAGAGGCCTTTTTTCGAGGTTGCCAGGTTCCTAAAGTGTAAAAGCATGCATCATTTTTCACCAGGTCCTGTTTTAATATTCACAAAAGGGAATCTATGAAACAGACCGTTCACTTGTTTGCTGGCATGAACTTCACTGCTGTCCAACTGATCTCTTTTCCTATTATAATCATTTCACAGCAGGGATGTATTTGCAAGACAAATGCAGTCAAAAGTTGAGCCCCACAAAGTGGGCCTTTTCAATTAAATGGGATAAATTCAAAGCAGGGGATTAATACATGCATACAGAATGACAGAAATAGGCCTACCAAGCCATTTTCATACTTTCCAAACAAAATTGTGAACTTGTCCATTTACTGTTAGTAGGCTATAAAATGCCTATGGATTTTCTCCAGAACACAAATTATTTATTTTGTTAAACAACATGAATCACTAGTCCCACAGAATGTATTCAGTGTTGTGTGTGTACCCTTGACAACATGACTACTCACTAATGCACTCAGAGAGAGTGAGCTCATTGGAGCACCCTTTTGCACAATAACAGCCGGGGCAAGTGCAAAAGCTTTGGTGGAGCAGCTCTATCCAGTCCTGACCAATGTTTCAGTCCCTGTGATTGGCTGAAATGGCCTGGAGCCAGCGCTGGGAAACTTTCCAGACTTGACTCCCATTAACCCTCTATGGTGAAACTCTGCTGGAATCCAACACACCAGCCACCGCCATTTATCCACCAACTAATGAAACCAATTAATTTCTGGGAGCCAAACAAAAAAAATCACGCTTTGTGGTTTTACAACCTGAGCTTCAAACTCCCCCCTTTCCCCTTTCTAAAAGGAAGTAAGTGGAGAAAGACAGCCTCCTCCTGTGCGTGTTTAAGGTAATAATATATATGTGACACCTGATGGCCCTTTCTATAGCAACAGCTTGCCAGGCACATGGCCTGTGGTGGCGGAGCCCAGATCCACTGCTGAATTTAAAAGAGGCCTCAGATGGATCCAAACTGCAGTCAGCAGTTAACAGGACGCACAGAGACATAATCACATAATCTCAATAAAACAGGCCATGCCATTTGAAAGGCAGGTTATGACACGTAATAACCATCTGTTATAAATGACAGCCAACGAAAGGGGAAATTGATAATTGATTCTAGGCTTGTCGGTGCGGGTCATAGGGTCTGATGTGAACAGCGCTTACTCGGGGAGAGCTGATGAGCTAATAAGCTGCAAGTGGCAGACTAGAAAACCAAACCCGACTCTGACTCATGGCAGAGGAGAGGAGATCAGAGACTGCAATGGCACACATCTGACCAGGTTTGACAGAAGTAATAATCATAAGATATACAATTATTCATTAACACAGAGTAGAATGAAACACAGAGACTATAGTCAGATAATGTGAACCACAAGACAGCTGGAGATGACACTCTGGAGATGACAAAGCATTTATATTTTGTGCTCTTTCTCACTTTCTTCCTCCTTTCTCGGTTACATTCAGGCTGAAATAGCACAGACATCCACACTGCTTATTGTATGGACGTGGCCATTGAGACCATTTGCAATGGCCTGCATTCCAGAGAGAAAGCTAAAGGACATTCCAGGAGTACCCAACACCAGCGCGCTCAGAATGCCATACTGTTAGTCATGTCTCTTCCACTCAAGCTGCATTCAGGCCTTCACGCTGCACTCCATTGAACTCATTGAGAATAGGGTCTACTGGAGTCAGTTGCCGCCATACTTTTTGTTGTCACTTTACTCAATGAAGCGTATGTTAAGAAGGGGTTTTGTACATTGGAGACTGCTTCTTTTTCCCCATTCAGAAAGTTCCTTTACAGAGGAAAAAGCTATTCTTTTGGTAAATAATATTTATCTGCATAGAGTAGCATTGGTTTGGCAGACAGTTGACATGCAATTTAATTTCTCTATTTGACTTTATTTGTAATATTGTTTTTTGATAGGAGCATTACCAATATCTGAGCATACATACAAAGTCACACAATCACACACCAAAATTGCAAAGATTTTGTGTGTGATATGTTGCATCTGTTTAATAGGTCAACTCTCAGTGAAAGCAGGGATTTGCCTGTTTGGAGGGGGTGGCAGGGGAAGAGGAAGATCACCACCGAAGTCTTCATCCTCCTCCTCCTCTTTCTGGGACTGGAATTCTGAAAATGAAATCATACCAATGAATATGACCAATGAATTAATTATGACCAATGAATATTTGCCATAAACACATTTGATATAAAGTTGAATGACTTTGTCAAAACGATCCAGAAAGTTAGGGCCGAAACCATTTCTCATGGCCTCACACCCACTCAACTCTGCAGCATGCATCTTTACATTACGTGTCTGCTTGTCTCTTGGCTCTGTGTGTTGTAATTCAGAGGTGGTTTCAACCATCCCAAGTCATTTTTTCGCACCAATCAAATGAATGTGGGTACTGCCCATAGGAGGGGCAACATGACATTTCCCTGGCCAATTCTAAACAGGTCACAGACCCTCCATACAGCCCAAGATGGTGGGAGGGGCCGCTTAACCAAACCGTGTAACCGAATCAAACCAGTGGTTGCCCCCTTTCAGCTTCAGAGGAATGGCCACAACAATGCCCTTCACAACACAGCCCACAACACATGCTCTTTTAGGACTGACTAGCAGGCCTTTTATCACCTAGAGAGCTTTGTGGCTCTCAGGGGACGATGAAAAAAAAAAGCTCATTATGACCTCTGAAAACTTTGTTTTCTTGTTTTCATTCAGCTTTTTTTGTTGATTAAAAAAAAGCGTACTACAATACTTAAGGAATGAAACTAAGTATTGCTCACGGCTGAACAAAACGAGAAGTTCTAGAAGAGCAAAAGAGTGAGAGAGAAAAATCAACAGGGAAAGTGAGAGAAAGAGCCAGGGAGAGAAAGAGGATCTGAAGTGCCCTAGGGGTGACCTAGGGCTTTCAGGTTGCTTGAACACATCAGAATTGCCTTTGAGGAGGTTGATTAATTGGGCCTGATAAGTTACCATGAATGAAGATTGTTATAGACTTTAATGTGGGGGGACTGGGTCTATCAATGCCTCATTCACATTGCTCTGTCGCGTAGCATATGGGCCAGACGTATTCATGCACAGAAACAAACCCAAATTTGACTATGCTTGTGTCTCATATCAGGGAACTTCTTCACTCTATTAATTGCTGTTTATAAACAAGATAGTAAAAATATTCACAAAGTTTAAAATAGCAGTTACATGTCAAGTAGCACTTCAAAGGCATAGTTGTATTTTTTTTTATCTTCAACAAAGAGAAATATACATAGACAAGAATTTTCAAAAGAGAACTTCAAATTCTTGCTCTTCAAGTTTTTACTTTAGATAATGACCATGAACACTAACCCACATCCTTCAGCCTATGAGTTTACGTCCCTAAAGACCCTCTGACAGCCGGACTTCAGCGAGTCAACCTGAGCAAATCGAGCATGAGGTTGAACGTGCTCGACAGCGGCCAAAATGGCCGGGCCACCTCAGGTTGGGTGACCCGTTGAACAAACATAATCTGCAGTGTGACCACAGTGTTTGCTGACTCTTTCCAAGTGTCACGACTCACAGCCGGCTGGTGCCTTATCTCCTGCGTCTCAATTATGGGGTGTCAATGGTGATCTATGGGCCGAATTCCCAGGCTTCAGTGGTGGGGGCTGGCTAGCTACAGCAGAGGTCACTGCCCAGGCCCTCCTGGCTGAAGACCAGTGGCTTTTCAACCCTTTCACCCTCCCGCACGCTGCCTGTCAGCCATGTTGACTGGCTCTAATCTATTGGGGCCCTCTGAACACCTCTCACAGAACTATCGGCCTCCAAACTGAGCTCCTCAATCAAACCTGTCTGTACACACAACTGTTCAGCCACCGCTGGTTGATAAATCGTCTTTCAGAATTAACCCCGTTACTACGGGTAGACTTATGGTCAAACAAACCAGTTAATTGGAACATCACCCAACAAGACATGGGAAATCTTCAATTCTGATGAAGAAAGTGTTCAATGCAAAGAACAAAGAGATTTTTAAAAAAATAATTTTTAACACCTTTGCGACATTGAACTTTTCATCTCGCATACTCCCTAGTGGAAGCTTGGGTACCACCAGTGGTACACGTAGCACATTTTGGGAATCCCTGGTCTAGGGTGTAACATTTGTTATTGCAAAGCAGTGGGCAGCACAAGGTTTACCAACCACAAAAAAGTTGCACACAGGAAATGTAAGGAATCTAAGGAGTTTCTTTTGCTAACTCTACTGCTAACCATAACAATGGCTGGCAATGAAAACATAAATGTATCTCACAGTTGTAGCCGTGACAATACATGCATGTCCCTAAAATTTCTCTCGAGTCATCAAGCGGTAGGGGCCCTTCAGCAGAAATGAACTTCCAGTGGCAAACAGACCAAATCCTCAAGATAACAACAGGGGTTGACATTGCCGGAGAGCGAATGACACACATCTATTGTTTTTCATTATTGGATTGCCTCAAACCTTTGCTTGGGACGGCAGTGTAATCTAGCAGATTAATTTGTTGGCTTCTGTACATCGGATAGCTCTGTCTGAGAGCTTCCATATTGATGAAGAGAGATAAGTCGCTCCGTTATCTACCCCAGTCATGTCAGCTAAGCTCATTAGCCAAAAGCCTAATTATCAAAAAGTCAATAGTGCACAAATAGAGATTAAAAAGAGCTTAGCCAGGACGACTCTCTCTCTCTCTCTCTCTCTCTCTCTCCCTGACTTTCTTATCCCCTCTTTCTTATCCTCTCTCTCTATCACTTACTCTCTCTCTCACCCAAGTTGTATTCTAATACTATATGTTAAAAACATTCCCAAATGTGTCGTATCTAAGAACCAAATGTATCTGGGCAATTCCATGGAAAAATACGTTTTTTTGTAACATCCATAACACCAATAAAATGTGATGGTATGGTATGATGTGAATGATTACATGATATTTGAGCATTTGCTATTTTTGGCTGAAGAATGTATATGAGAAAAAATGCAAAAAGATTAATGTTATCATTCACATCATACAAATGCCAAGGCATTTCACTGGCGTTATGGATGTGACAAAAAGTCAATTTTCCGTGGAATTGCCCATCTACTGATATGTAAAGTTGCCTTTTTTTAATTTCTAATATGTAAATGAATGCTCATGTTCCTCAATAGTGACCACAATGCTTACAATTATATTTATAGTTGTACATTTTTTATTCTGCTTTATGTACAATAATATAACCTGAGTAAAAAGCAACACACTGTATAATCAACACAAAGTGAACATTGGTTGTGATAAACTACCAAGACAAAGCATCATGTTTTTAATGGATGGGGTGGGTGCTGGTTATGGTCCTACCATGGTCAATGCAGGAGAGTGTGTCTCGGTCACTCACGCAACTGCTCACCACGGTCCCCGACGTATGGTCGGTCCTCTGTGTCCCAGCACCTATGTGGGGCTGAAACAGGAGACAACAAACTATCTATGCAATTCAGGTACCTGTGTGAATATCAGTGGAAGGTTTTTAATACCCACCAGAGGAGTCCCTGCAGTAAAGCCATGCTGTTTGCCAGGTTGGTCAGCAGAGTTCTTCCCTGGCACGTCCAGCTAGAGGAAAGAAAACAATGACAAAAATAACAAAAATGGGCTGCTCTTAATACAAACACATTTATGCATCAGCATGTCTTCAAGCATTAATAATGTCAGTGAGGAACATTTATTGAAGGTTCCATTTTCACAAGCTCTCTTGGCCCCAGTAACACATGCCTCCTGGCTTCAAGGGTGCTGTGTATCAGAGACTTTGCACAGCAGAGATGGTGTTAGTTACACCGGATCTTGACACCAATGTGCCTTCTGAAAACACATTTTCAGCTTGTTTTCTTCTGAATACCACTGGCTGTACGTGCCCATTTACACAACACAAAACCAAACAAGACGCGGCAACACTTATGCATATTCATCGGGCCTCACTAGATGAGGCCAGAGATGAGAGGCCTAATTGGGAGTGCACCTGTTAAAATCGGATTTGTGTTGCCCCCCTCTCTCTTACACACACACACACATCTCTCTCTCTCTCTCCCTCTCCCTCTCTCTCTCTCTCACACACACACACTCTTTGTCTCTCTCTCTCTCCATCACACACACGCACACACAGACAGACACACACACACTTCCATCTCACTCTCCCTTACACACACACACACACACACACACACACACACACACACACAGACAGACAGACAGACACACACACACAGACACATTTTGCTCTCGCTCTCTCTCTCTCTCTGCCTTACACACACACACACACACTCTCCCCATTACAAAACAACATTTTTAATGAATTCCATGTAAGTAACAACATGTCACTAGTCTCAACATACCGTATAGCTAACAGAGGCGTAGTGTAGGGCAGCTGCTTGTCTCTGCAAGTTATTCCGCAAGAACATCTCATCCTTGATGGCGTGAAAACTGGACAACAACATGACATTGCACACATTGCACACATTGTACTGTCTATTGTGTATATATCTAACATGATCTCAATCTGGGTGTAATCACAGTTGAGACACCATAACAAATCAAAACCCAATTATATGTAGAAGAATAAAAATACTTTTTCCTTAGAATTTCAAATCTCTTCTCCCATGCTCGAGTGGTAATACGTAGTTCTTTCTTGTACCTGTGGAGAAAGAGAAAAAACAGAGCATAGTCAGCATTAAAAAACTGGCCATTAAAACACCTTCTTTTTTCCTGGTGAAATACATCATATGAGCAGCTCAGACATTTGTTCGTAATGCAAGAAACATGTCCTGTGGTAGCTGCTTAAACAGATACATCATCATCACAACATATTGCATACTCTATGTGACATTGTACCGTTGGATTTCTGCCTTTTGCTCTGCAATGATCTCTTCCAGTTTCCCCAGCTTGCAGCTGAGCTCCTTGTCTTCCTTGGCGTCCTTCGCCTTACTGGCCAGTGCTGCGGCAGCGGCAGCGGCAGCGGCTCTCTCTGCGGCCTTCTGGGAGTTCTGAGCCTCCTGCTGCTTGTCCATCTCCCTCTTCTCCTGCCGATGCTGCTCGATCATATTCTTTGCTGCGAGGGCCTGCACCCAAAAAGAAAGAACTGTGAAGAATTTGATACGGAAATTGAAACACAATAAAGAATTTGTTTGTTTTCAAATTGAGGAGTGACTCTCTTTGTATGTACAATTTTGACTGACCACTGCTCTGATAAGTGGCCTGATGTTACTCTCTTGCTATATGCCCTTCTTTTCAATGTGGTTTTTCAATGTGGTAAGCTGAGCAAAGACAACTGCTTTCAATATTCAAAAGTCTTCTTGGGCTTTGATGTGTATTTTGGGGCTATATTACATGTTCATTAAAGAAGTCACTTTAGACAAAAGAGTGTTTTGTGGCCGGAGCCAAATGTCCACTCATGTGGCCTGTCCATTCATGGCCTGCATGACCCATCTTTGTGGTCAGTCGTGTCGTCTGATTTAGTGCGCATGTTCACACAAGTGTGAAGGCCAGGGCAACACGGGTCAAACTGGACCTGTTTTTCCTTATATTAAAAAGCAGAGGAACGAAAAGAAAAGAAAAAGAGGGGGGTGGTTCTCACATCCAGTTAAAGAGTCTTTGAGGGTATTCTCTTAGATGGCATGAGTGCTCAATGTGTTTTGTTTGTCCGGCGTAGGCCAGTGCAGAAAAGGTGGTCAGTCTTGGGTTTTTTGTTTTCTCTCAGCCTTGCTTCGCCATTCAAAAGGCTTTTGTGTGAATAAAATAAAGGGGGTGTAGGCGTAGGTGTTTCCCTGTGACAATAAGACATGCAGCGGTATATGTTTACATAAAGGCTGCTGTGTTGACTGCAGCCTCCAATGTGGCTACATCTCAATCAGACTAATATGGTCATAGAAACAAGCTACGCTCAACTGAACACAACAATAGATCCAAACATAAGTGGTTGTAGCAGCTATGTTTAGCATGACTCTAAACATTGACAATGGGGAAGTCAACACAATAAGAATGTTATGTGTCAATTAAGTTTCATTTTGCTTTATGGAGCTTGAAAAAACAATTCCAAATGGAGAACTCACTTTTATGACAATAAGGCAGGTCTAAATAAAATTTTAATGTAAATCATTAAATATTTCCCCGCCATTAAATATTTCCCTACATCCAATTTGGTTTCTGAGAGATACAATACAACCACTTGTACTGTACTGCTGGACAAAACTAACAACTCAACAAATCAGTAACTGACTGAAAGGGCCAAACTGATCCTTCTCTACACCAACACACAAACTGCACATCCACAGATCTGTGGCTAGCGAGCACTCCCCTGGGCAGTGTGCTGAGCACACACAGCACATATCTGGCCTTGGAGCGGCCAGGCACGTGCCCGCTAGAGCTGCACGGGCGACCGGACGAGGGGGCCAGTAGGCACGGTGGCTCGAGACAGATAAGAGCTCTGCACACACACACTCCCTCATAATGGGCAGGCCGCAGCACGGAGCTGGCTGTCCGGCCTGAAGTGGACTTTAAACTGGGCCCATTGTGCGGAGCCTTTCAAGGCCCCTCTCTCAGCCCACCCACTCCAGGCGGCCACCGTGTTGTGTCAGCTGCAGACCACATTCTCGGGGGGCCTGCATGCCTGCCGCTGCGCCGTCCGCCCCAATGACCGTCTCTATGTGGTCACCGTGTTGACAGAGCCATTGTCTGCCCCTCTGCTAGCCACCCACCCTAACCCCCCCCCCCCCCCCCCCACACACACACACACATTGAGACAAACACACACACACACACACACACACACACACACACACACACACTCCTGCATCCTCCCTCTTCAGCCCTTCCCACACTTTTCCTTGACAAGGCATGAATGGGCCGAAGAATGAGGTGGGGAACAGTGGTGACTGCACTCAGGATGAGGTGTGCTGCTAAATGGGCCAACGTAATGAATTTGGTCTAATTAGAGGCAGAGAGAGACTCCCATTAGCATGGGAAACAAAACGGCTAGTATTACATTTTCATGTCATTAGCTAAGGAAGAGTGTGTCCTGCAGACTGGACCCTGTAGCTCCAGAGAACTCACATTAGCCTTCATGGACCCAAAGTTTACCCCTGCTCCAATTTGAAAAGTACTTCAGGTCAATTAAAAATGAATAACTGTTCTATGAAAACTGTATCCAAAATAAAATGAACATGAATAGCAATGAATAGCAATGGATGATTTTCCTTTACAAGGCATATTTTTATGGTACCAGTCTTTCCAATAAATTGAATATATTATTAATGGTATTTATAATGTATGGTGAACTTAACCTCCTGTACCTCCATTTGTTTGTCTGTGTGTGTGTGTGTATATATATACAACTTTTGCTGAGCGAAAGAGCATTGTAATCATATAGTGTTTCTCTCTCTTCTTTCTCTTTCATTCTGATCTTTCTGAAATCTCCGAAATCATTAACCAGCGCTACTCTTTCACCATCAAACTCAATGGAATGTGGCTAGCAGGCACAATAATGTCCAAAATTAGTTTTGGATAGAAATAAATGGAGAAGAAAAGGGAGCCTCAGGAGGGAGGAAGCGTAAGTGGCCCAGTATTGACAGACTGGAGAAATAAGTTGCATTTTAACTCTACCGGCTAAAATCAATAGATCACAGACACCTGTGGCCAGAGTGGCTCATAGCCCTATCTTTGTTTTCCTGGCACTGGGTGTCTGCGCTTGGCCTATTGACTAACCTTCAGCTCAGAGGCCAGGGCCTTCAAACATCCTGAGAGAAGATAGCCAGACTCCTCAACACACCTCATTACAGCCAGCTACTGACTGGACATTCAGATTCTAGTCTCGCTGATCCAGACAGACGTCGCTACATATGTCTAAGGATGACCGCGGGGGAGTCTGGTCCAAGTGTGAGTAAGAGCAACTAGTGATTCAGAGGGACTCTGAGCTAAGGGGATGTCTTGCAAATGTGCAGTTGAAAGTAGTGAACAGAAAAAAAGGAAATGGCAAAGGGGCAGGTAATAAAAACAGCCAGCATTGGACTACTGTCCAATTTCACGGAACTGTCTCTAGATGTGTCTGGCCTAGTGAGACAACACAGCTTCAAACACTTACCTCTTCATTACGCCGTGTCTCAATAGTGTTAATCTCTTTCTCCATAGCCTTCTTTAGTTGGTCTAACTGTAAGGACATTACAAATTCAGATTAACAGTCACTCCATTACATGTTTCACTCAAAAAATAATTGAATACAGAAGTTAGACTCTCAATGTGTCTTGAGTCTGTTTCTATTACATACAAGGTCAAGTAAATGTGCTGGTGAAGTTCATCTGTAAATAACAGGACAATGAATGGACCCTCATGGACATGGACAGCGCCAGGCTGCTTAATGGACACTGTGGATGTGTTCCACAGTCCATCAGACCCTCTGGGTCTCAGTCTAGAGATGACAGGGATGTGTGGGTGGACACAGAGATGCACCGCACTGGCCTAAAGAAGGACAGCAGGAGTAGCTCCATGTGTGTGTTACTGTATAACACCTGCCTACGTCAGTCACTTCACACACACTCCTCACTCACATCCTTTCCAGCCTTTTATTACTACTGATGATTTTGGAACCAGTATTAATCCCACATACTGACACTCATGGTATATCTATAATTAACTCTAAGTTACTCTAAGTTCCTTAAGACATATTGGAGGTACTTTGACGATTTATTTTTCATTTGGAGTGGCAGTACTGATGATTTAAACAAGTTCCATTAATATATCAACTCGAAAATGGATTCGATCAAATTCACACTAGAATTTAGTTTCGAACGCATTTCCTTTTTGGATGTTCTTGTTAAAAAAGTGGGTACAGTCTTGCATACCGAGCTATTTAAGAAAGAGACAGACAGGAACACTTTTTTACATTTCAGCAGTTATCATTCACCTGCTTTAAAGAGAAGCCTCCCTTATAGCCAGTTGACTAGAGTGAAGCGAATATGCGACTCTGACGATAGGTTTGAGTCCCATGCCAAAGTCCTGTGCGATGGATCCAGGGATAGGGGGTATGGTGATAATTTACTTAACCAACATTTGGGAAAGGTGCGCCAGATTCATCGATCTGAGCTGCTTACATCTAAGTCCACACTTCTGATCAGGGGTTAGCCATGGTTTCCACATAATAGTCACCATCAGTAAAATGCATAGTCAATAAACACTGACACATATTGAAGACATATCCACAAATCTCCAACGCTTTTACTTGCCCACCCAGACACTTCTATAAGAGGACATCCAATTTACGGGATTTTTTAGTTAAATCTGATTTGCCCGCCACTAGGCCCACACATTTTTTGTCACAGATCCCCAGTGACAATTTCCCATGTCATAACTGCGTACACTGTTATGCTATGATTAAGGGGAACACATTTTCGCACCCCAACACAGGAAAAAAGATTGCAATGAGAGGTAGAATTACAAGTATGTGGTTTACCTTCTTAAGTGTCCTTGCAACTTGTATTATGTGGGGAAAACAAAATGGTTACTAAAAACTAGAATATGTGAACATAAATGTTCCATACAGTGGCTAGACATTTTAACCTGGTTAACCATAGTACCAATGAGTTAAATTACATGGGGATTGAGGTTGTGGAAATGCCTCAGAGATGGGGATAGAGAGAATCGACTACTTCAGAGGGAGGCTTATTGGATACACTCCCTGGACACTCTCATCCCCAAAGGGATGAATGAGGGAATTCAGGGGCGTAGATTTGCGTGGGGACCGAAGGACGTGTCCACACCAATGTCAAATTACGACTGAAATGTCCCCACCAATATTCAGGTTGAAATGGGGGAAAAAGCGCTCACATGCGCTACACAAAGAGTTAAATCATTTCTCACTTCAGTGCTGGATCATCTCGTACAGATCTTGTAATGTGCAGTAGCCTATAAGGGTAAAATAACTACCAGTGAGCCGCAGTCTCCTGCGCAGCATGCAGCGCTTCAGCTTTACTTCACTACAAGCATGAAGTGCGTCCAAATTCACCCATTCTTCTCTGTTGAACTCCTCGAGAAGTACGCTACTCATCAGACATGTGTCACATGAAAGAGCCTTTTCTCAGCTTTTAAACGGTGCTAGCTAGCCACTGTTTGCTGTTTGGTGTCCCCACCAAAGCTCAGACCAAACCTATGCCCTTGAGGGAATTATATTGTCTTGTTTTTTGTAATATGTTTTTTGTAATATGTGGTATATGGTAATGTTTGTAATGTGCAGGACTTGTTTATGTTTTTCACGTATTTATGCTGTTGTAGTTTGTTGTCTTTTATCTGTTGTCTTTTGTTTTTTGTTGCAAACTGCAGTTTAATTATTCTATGTTTTTGTACATTGAAACTGGGTCTCCCCCTGTTGGAAAGCGCTGGGTACCTGTGGGGGTCAACGGTGATGTTATAGTTTATTTAATCACACCTACTTGGGGTCAAGGGTGAAATTGCCATTTTTCACACTGAAGAAGGGTGTCAGCCCGAAACGTTTGTGAGGCAATTAAAAAGTAAACGAAACTATTGAGTGCTTGCTTTATTTATTTTCAATATCTATAATTAAACAATAGACTAGTATCAAGCAACAGATACTTTAGACACTTCATGAACAGCATGCCATAGCTTGCTGCTTGGGTCTGATATGGTAAATATGGCGATGGTGATGTGAGTTAGCATGGTGTCGGGAGAGCAGCGGTCATGGTCCTCTCACAGTAGCCAAGCTTATGCCCAGCTGAGCTTCACAAGGCCCACTGGCCTTCCCTCCCTTCCTCTCACTGGAAGTCCCTCCAGGCTATGGAAGCTCATTTTACGCCCTACTGATCAATGTCACAAAATAATATGGAAACAGTTTTTTCCCCCTTCATTTTTTCCCCACCCTTTTTTACATTTTTATACTCGGGCCTGACGATAGAACTCATTGAGTTTGTCAATCACGGGGACAAAAGGGTACCACTTAACAAAAGCATATGAGGTGAAAAGAGTAGGGCGTTTTTTTAACTGCTACACTAAATATGGATAATCCTTTTCACCGGTGATTGAAATGACACTGAGAGGGTCTTTATTAGCTGTTTTCAGGCCCCGGGCCTATACAAGGTGTTGGGCCACCATCTGCTTAGAGACCATTAACCACCCTCCTCATGGTGCTCCCAGACAGAGAGGAGCACACTGGAGTACCAGAAGTAGAGCCCTTTTGATCTCTTACCTACACGGCTGTTTTGTCTGAGCTAGCCTTTTCACAATCACTCCCCATAATGGCTTTAAAATGTACAATCAGCCACAATCAGATAGATAGATAGATAGATAGACAGATAGATAGATAGATAGATAGATAGATAGATAGATAGATAGATAGATACTTTATTGATCCCCAAAGGGAAATTCAAGAATGGAAGAATTCAAGAATAGAATAGAACATTGTCAGAGAATAAATACTTTTTTTTTTTTAATCACTGACATTTGTTCCACGGATGCCATAATATATGGCGAGAAAAACTTGACAGTGGCCAGCTCTTGGCGCAACGTTAACTCATCAGTGTGTGGTTCGTTTAACTCTTTAACTACCAATAAATAGACCTGGGTGAGAGAATGGCTGAAGCCCCACACCAGCGACAAGTGACGTTAATCAGTCATGTGTGAAAGTGAAAGGGGACTTTTTTTCCAGCTAAAGAGCGTAATTTAATATGTGCACTTCATTAACGAGGGGAGTGGAGGCAGTAGAAGAGGACCCTTGCTGCTAGCCTCCAAGCACCCCTGCAAGGCCGAGAGAGGACTTTTAACCTTGTGGGTTCTGTATGGTCAGACTGAATGATGGAGTGCTTAGAGGCAGTGACAGTCTCTTTCACTCTGTCCACAGTGGTGTTTTCATTTTCTTTTTTGCTTCTTTTTTCCCCCCTTTGTAAATTCAGTTTATCAGACGTTGAGAACGTCACACACATTGTTCCAGCGAGTTCATCTGACAATTCAACACAAGTACTTTTTGGGGGTTAACCAGTTTTTAAGGCAATTCAGCAGCTTATTAGATTCATGCTTGTCACATCCCACATTTAAAAGCAGCTGATGGACACAGAAATCTGGAGAAGCCATGTTAATTTAAAATCTCAAGCCGGGAGCCGCAAACACACGACACACCAAACTCAACGTCTTCTGTTTGACTTCTGGCACGAGTCCATTCCTAGCACCACGCTGTGTTGTCTCTAACCACCACCCCCCCCCCCCCCCCCCCCCCCCCAACACACACACACCTAAATTCATACATTCTGTTTACACGCTATTAAAGACAGCAAATAAAACGCCAATGAAGGAACACCCCTCTGGGCCCATTTACCAAATGCTCCCCGACACCTCCAAGCATATTAGTCATTAACTTATACAGTAGAGCCGTGGCTGTTAATGCCCTGACAACCCACCATAAAGCTATTAAGCACCTCAACCTGCACCTACCAGTTGCTCTTTCCCACTGCACAGACCCTGCAGTGCACTCTGCTGGCATGCTCTCACTCACTGCTCAACCTGGCACATGCTTCCATGTTTAGATGTGTAAACACCACTCTTACGGGAAGGCCTCCTTGGTGTGTGTGTGTGTGTGGTGGTGGTGGTGTGTGTGTGTGTGGGGGGGGGGGTATTTAAAAGGTAACATATAACACCATTCTTATTGCTCTGGGGCAATCAGGGGAATAAAAATGAGAAGAAATAATATGGCTGCACATGGCTCTCCACTGACAGCACACCAACCCAGGCATCACCATTTCACATTTAAGCACTCTGCAGGATTTCAAGAGCCAGTTTATGATTTGATGAGGCAAAACAGAAAGTTTTGCAGTATGCTAACCAAACAGATATTAAGGCATATAATCTGGAGTGACCGTGAGGACATAGACTGGTCAGTCTTGGGTTCATCATGAGCACAAGCCACTACAGTCACAGGACTCTCTCACGGGCAGTCTGTCCACTGGGTTTCATATAGCCTGTGTACTGAAAATTGCACAGAGAAATGTTTAAGTGGGCTCAGCTATAAACTTACCTTTTTCTTTCCAGCCTCCCTCTCCATTTCCAGCTGTGCTTTCAACTGACTGTTTTCCAGGGTCACCTACAATAACATGCAGATGTGTGTCAGCACATTATAATTGACATAAAATCAGATTGGCTTCATTGGCAGGGTTCATGACACATAAACAGGGCTATCAGAGTGGATGGTGTGGATATGTGGTGCTGTAGGGAGAGATTGCGTCACGCCTTGCCTTTTGAAGATTCTTCCTTTCTTCCTCTGCTTTTATGGTCAGCCGCTTTAAATCGTTGGCTGTGACAAAGTCAGAAAGGGTCAGGAAGACACAAGTGCCACTCAGGGTAGAAAGAGCACCAGTGGAGGAGGAGAGGACACTGGCGAGCATCTCGACGTGACATCCAAGCGCTTTAACGTGACCCTTCTGAGGCCTCGTGGCGGGCTAGGGACTGGAGTGGCCGGAGGTCCTGACTGGGCACTGACCTGGCTCTCCAGCCTCCAGCACAATCACATTGCCCACCCACCACTCCCTGAGCCCAAACCCACGAACCACTGACCACTAAGTTCAAGGGCCAAGTGTGTGCTTGCACCTCACTTATTTAAAAAATAAAAGACACAAGAGCCCGAAAGCCTTTGTCACAGCCAATATAAAACCTTTTAGCAGGTGGCTTTTTGAGGGTTTACAATGCAAGTCATATCAAAGAGTGGGATGTTCCATTCAGACAGACAATGCGCAGTCCTGGTGTACTATACTTAATTTCCAATCAGCACAGAATACAACATGGCCTCATTTGTCTGTCTCGGATAAAGCCCAGACCCCTAGCTGGGCTAGTTAATCATAAATTAATCTCAGAATTACATACATTAAGAGGACTCGAATAGAGCTAGATCAGAATCATGATATCTCATGGAACAAATCCCAGTTTTGTGGTTACCTAAGTTACATAAGCTGTGAATGAACATCAAACATTCAGAGGAGATAAAGCTGTGACCCTTTAAAATACACCTGTCTAGTGTTTGCTTAGTTCTTGAGGACTCCCACACGCTAGAGTAGCCCAACAAGTGTTGCCAAACAGTGCTGCGGCCTCACTCTGAACTGCCCCATGGAGCCAGAGAGGATTTTATTTCAGCAAAATCTTTCCTGTGATCAGAATATTATGGCTAATCATTGTAATACAAAAAGACAGTGATAAAGTTCAAAGTCAAAAACTGCTTTATAACATAAATGTAAGTTGAGAACATTAATGATAATTAATGTTGAAATAATTAGTAAAATAGTTAGTACCAAAAATTAGTGATAAAGTGATACAAATAGTAGTTTAAAAATATTTTGTGTAAATGCCCATAACTGTAATAACAGATCGCATATACCTAAATCTTCAATGTAGTTTTCTTTGACTTGGAGCTCATCTCGGAGCTGCTCCAGGTCTATGTGCAGAGAGTAAATGTCATCTTTCAGATTTTCATTCTCATCTTCCAGCCTTGTGTTCTCCTCTGCCAGCCACTCTCTTTCAGCGCCATCGGCCACCTCTGCATCGCTCTGAAAAATTACACAACTCCCTTTTCAACTTTTCTTCACCATTTCTTTAACCCGCCAGAACAAAAGGCACGCTGCTCAAGCTGCGTGGCAAATATGAGCACTATCCCAAGACAAAGCTATCGTACAACTTTCTGCCTCCTACCATTTCCCCACTGAATAATGAAAAGAGGGGGGACAAAAAGGAAAACTCTGGCCCAAAGGAGTCTTTTTTCACCCTTTTCTTTTGCCCCGGAGAAAAAGAAGGCCGTACATTATATACAAAGACCATAATTCATGGGGACATTTTTATTGACAGGGATAATGCATATCATACTGTTTGTGTGCCCCTGTCATTCAGGTCAATTTATTCTGGAAGTCCACACAGGCAGCTGGGGCCTCTCCACCCACGGTCTGGCCCACTGCTTTCTCGCTAGCGAGCACAGGCCGTAACCAAGCAGGACTGGACGGGGTTGGGGAGGAGGGAGAGCGGGGGGTGGGGGGGGCACGGGGGAGGGAGGTTGCGGGCCGCAGCACCAGGGGGTTGGCAGTGAGGCGGGTTTCGGGGAGGGAGGGGGGGTGTGCTGCCTTTGTGCGCTTCCCTCGGTGGCAGAGCTGCCAGTGTCACCAGGATCACATCACATGTCAGCCCACAGAAGTCGGCCGACTGGGAGCCGCATGGAACCCATCAGGTCCCTGTGATAGCCACGCCGCCGGGCCCTCCACTTTGTGCCGCAGCCACCATTCATGCCCTGGACATTAAGGGGGCTTTTGCATGCCTGTCACACTTTAAATCTGTGCAGGCGTTCAAAAGCTTTCAAAGCTTTCAAGATTTTTTTTTTTTGGTTTGTGTGTGTGCGTGTCTGTGTGTGTCTGTGTGGGTCTTTTGCTTGTTGCTTGTTCTTTTCTTTTCTTTTCATAATGAATGCAGACAGTACTTTGCATGCAGGACTGACCATGAAATAAAGAAATCCAACTTTTTAATTTTTTGTTTTGATTTTTTTTTCTTTTTCATTCTGGAATATGCAAAGTTCTTTTTCTTTCTTGTAGCATTGCTGCTCTCGAGCCAACAACCCCAAAGACAAGAACTCAGAATTGAAAAAGAAATATAAACCAGTAGTGTCTTTACACAAAAAATATGAATGTTTCCAGAATGTCTTTGGCCTTGCCATTCAGTTGTTTACAGCTTGTAGTCATGAGGAAACCTCCACCCGACTCCCACCCCACCTCCACCTCATCCAGCTTTAGCCCAACTGGAGTGGGCATCTGAGGACAGACGACCCTTACAGACCCCTAACCTCATGGTCCCCAGTATACAGTACCACCACACCACACTGAACGCACAGACAAACAATCCCTGCCCCATCTCCCCTCCTCTTCCACCTCACTGTGCACTGTCTTGCACTTCCTCTCATCCTCCCGCTGCTCCTTCCTCCACCCAACTCTACAGCGACAGTACACCCATGATGACCAGTTTTGAACTGGCCACACACCAAAACGCTCATCCTGTACTCGAGATACAACCCCCTCCACCCTGCTGCCACACACACACACACACTGCACTGTGTCCAGGCCCCTCACATTCTATACCTCTGGCTCCACCATCTGCCAAGGGTGTAGAACTACAGGTGATTATCCATGCGTCTCTCCTGTGCGCAGGCCTACTCTCATTAGCACAATCAACAAAGACCTGCCTAGGCTCAGCCACACTCATCTGTTACAGGGTGAGTGGCAGCTTTTTTGTGCTCAACTTTCCCCCGCCATCTGCGCATAGACGCACACTCTGTGGGCTGACCAGTGTTTGAACAGGCAGCCGGAGAGATGCCTTGCCCTCAGGATAAGAGGTAAAGAGAGCCACATGGAGACCAGGAGGGGGGAGAGGGGGGGGGGGTTCAAGAGTGTCCAAAAGAAAGACTGGGAAAGAGAGAAAGAGGGAGATGGGGGCCGGGGGTTGCTGCTAAAGCATATTAAAGAGGCCACAATAGCATAACATCTCACCTTTTGACATCTCAGAGTTCATTAATGCTAATGTTCAACCACCCAACCCCTAAACGAAAAGGGTGTGAGGCTGATTGGTCTGAAAGAACAACTGAACGTTTTTTTTAATAATGGCGGCTGTCATTCAGATCTGTAAATGAGCCCCCAACAACCCCATTTTAAACAAATATCAGACTGAATATGGGCTAATGTGCGGGTAGTCAGAGGTTACGTTCAGCCAGGCTGTCTAGGGCTCAACCTCAGCACATAGTTTTAGGAAAAAATTATTTGATCATCATCTAACCCCTATATTTGATTGAGAATAGTGCAAAGACAAAATATCAATTGTTGAAACAGACATTTATATTATTTTTTGGGAAAATATATGTTCATTTTGAATCTGATGGCAGCAACACGTTCTCAAAAAAGCTGAGAAAGGGGCATGTTTACCATTGTACTGCATCACATCTTCTTTTAACAACAAGCTCTAAAACATTTGGGAACTGACTAAAGAGACCAGTTGCTGGGGTTTTGAAAATGAAATGCTGTCCTGTTTTTGCCCAGGATTTCAACAGTCCAGGGTCTTCTTCGTTGTTCGTCCAAATGTGACAGTTGCAGGCCGGCCATTTTAGCACCCGGGTTCTTCCACTATGGGAACATGCAGTTGTAGAATATGTGCAGAATGAAGTTTGTAAGCTAGTGGTTTGGATGGCAGCATATGTATGGGAGAATATTAGACTCAAAAGTTTTGTACGTGTGTATCACGTTTTGAAACTGTAGAAATTATTTGTAACTGTAAAAATGATCTGTACAAGTAATTGTCAAAATTACAAATATGCCCTACACTTACAAATCTATTCTACAGGTACGGATCGGTTTTACAGCTACAAATCATCCTACAGTTAAAAATATTTTACTATTACAAACAAACATTACCAAATTACAAATCAATATTCTACGCACATACAGTTACAAATCTTTTCTGCAAGTGCACAGACTTTTGCACCACCTTAGGGATAAGAAGTGTCTCATATGTATTGTGTGTGTGCATCAAGATTTGTACGTGTGTATCACAAGATGTGTAATCTTGTGATACACACGTACAAAACTTTTGAGTCTAATATTCTTCCATACATATGTTGCTTCACAACCTTCAGCATTAATTTTGCCTTCTCAGATGTGCAATCTCAAGAGCTCAATCACCTGAGCTCTAGCCCAGATAAGATGGCAGCATTTCAGCATCATGTTTAAATATGGTTCCTTCTTTGCAGTGCAGAGTTTTATTCGTGGAAGGGGCATTAAACTGAGTACATAGATAATGCTTATCGAAAGTTTTCCCAAGCCCATGCTATGATCTTCATTACAGAATCCGGTCTGGTTAATACTGTGCTATCTGAAGCCCCAAACATCATGGCCATCCAATATCTTTTACCCTGTCCCTTGCATACAGAGATTTCTATTTATTCTCTGAATATCTGTTTTTTTACATTAATACACAGGATTAGATGTTAAAATCCCTTGTGCCAAAATCCAAGGTAAAAACACATTCAGAAGCCCCTGCTCAAGTTTAACTTTAAAAAGCACACTACCCACAAATCCGCCAACAAATGGTCACAAGCACAATACAAATGGCCCATCCAACAGCATGCAGCATGTCATTGGGGTTATCAAGTGGGCACCCTCATTCACCGATGTTTCGTTAAGTTAGGCCCACGACACCTCATGAAGGCTTAACAGTGAAACCAGCGTCCTGGAGACACTCCCCTCCATGCTGCCACCATATTACCACATTGAAATATCCAATACCCAAAATACTCTTAACCAGCCCAGGCATGGTCAAGGTTGGCTAGGTTGGTCCGTCCCGTTGATGTGGACTGAACCATAACCATAAAAAACCTTGGCCAACCAACCATCAACCTAGGCACAGCCCATCACAAACACAAAACAAATTAGCCAGTTAGCTTAGCCCGTTAGCTTAGGCCCCATCCCAAACACAAAACAAATTAGCCAGCAGTTAGCAGTTAGCTTACGCCCCATGCTGCCACCATATTACCACAACAAACATCCAAATACCCTTAACCAACCTAGGCATGGTCTAAGTTGGCTAGGTCGGTCCGTCCCGTTGATGCGGACTGAACCATAAACCATAAAAGAACCTTAGCCAAGTACCATCAACCTAGGCACAGTCCATCACAAACACAAAACAAATGAGCCAGTTAGCTTACCTTAGCTTGCGCCCCAGGAAGGGTAACTTCTCCTTACCCACAACCAAAACAAATGAGCCAGTTAGCTTACCTTAGCTTGCGCCCCAGGAAGGGTAACTTCTCCTTACCCACAACCATTCGGTTGCCCGTTCTGCTGCTAAAGACATGTTACTAACCACCTGCCTTAGACTTCGACCACAAATGCCCAATTCAGACAGCAAGCCAATAGCAGATCTGGCCACAAACCCACGTGCACCGATTTCAATAGGCCTTAATCGTGCACTCCACCCTCGCTTAGCTGCCTCCTCTGCTATTTCAGTGTATTTAGCTCTCTTCAGCTCATTGGCCACTTCCACTCTGTCTTCCCAAGGAACAGTGAGTTCAATGAAGTAAACTATCTTCTCTGAATCCGACCATAGAATTACGTCGGGACGTAGCTTAGTACTCACTATATGTGGAGGTATCGCCATCTGCTGGCCAAGATCAACCTTCATTTCCCAGCCCACCCCATTTTTCAACTGGCCGGTTTTACACCTGGCCTTCGCGGAACAAGGTTTATCCCCCTGACGTACAAAGTTAATTTGCCTTACCCCTTTACTAGCTGCTAATGAATTGACTTCTCTTCTTTTATCCTCTATTGCCGCTGCCACACATTTCAATACCTGGTTATGACGCCACGTATACCGCCCCTTGGTGAGACTTACCTTGCATCCTGATAGGATATGGTGGAGACTGCCCACACACGAGCAAAGTATGCATTTATCATCCTCACCAAACCATTGACTTAAATTCTTGGGAGATGGGAGCACATCATATGTAGCACCTAACATAAATCTGATCTTACCAGCTTCCATGCCCCATAGATCTTTCCATTTAATCCGTCTTTTTTCCACCCCTTCCCAGTTCACCCACTGCCCTTGTTTTGCCTGCGACACTGCCTTAGTACATCTTACAGCCTCCTCCTGTCTATGCATTTCCTCTACTACCATTTTCCTCTTTTCTCCTGCAGAAGCCTTACTCCACAAGGGTTTACTTGCACCCACCCCTAGACCCCCCCGCCCGTGCTGCACATGGCCCATTATATCCCTATGCTTCAATGCTGATTGAGCTTGCTTAACTGCCTGCTCTGGGTTCCACTTCCTCCCTGCATTAACTGTGGGTGCAACTTTCCTCACCACTGGGTCCTTGGACTGAGTAAAAGTCAATTCCAATCTAGCCTTAGCACACTTAAATTCCTCTGTCAGACTAGATATTGGCAACTCCCAACTACCCTTCCCATACAAGGCTACACTGCTTAAGCAGCGTGGGACTCCGAGCCATTTTCTGACAAAGGAGTTGATCATTTTTTCCAACCTCTCTACCTTTGACAGAGGAACTTCATAAACTGTCAATGGCCACATTAGCCGAGGCAACAAACCAAACTGCAAACACCACAGCTTGAGCTTACCTGGCAGCCCCGACTTGTCAATTTTTGCAATACCTTGCCTAGTGACCTGTCTCAAGTCTTCAACCTGTGATTTATCACTAAGGCTTGCATCATACCACCTTCCCAGACTCTTCACTGGTTTCTCCAGAACTGTGGGAATCACCTCCTTATTTATAGCAAACTTCTTATCTGTTACCTTCCCTTTAACAATTGAGAGACTCCTAGACTTACTTGGTTTCACCTTCATTCTGGCCCATTGCAGATTACTATTTAACTTACCCAGCAACCTGTTGGTGCATGGAACGGTTGTCGTCAAGGTTGTCATGTCGTCCATGAAAGCCCGAATCGGGGGGAGGCGTGGCCCTCCCTGCAACTTCTTCCCGCTCACTACCCATTTTGAGGCCCTAATGATGACCTCCATTGCCATTGTAAAAGCAAGTGGGGAGATGGTACATCCGGCCATGATTCCTATCTCAAGTTGTTGCCAACCTGTGGTGTACTCAGCTGTAGTAAAACATAATTGAATATCCAGAAAGTATGCTTTTACTAGGCTTTTAATGCTACCTGGGATTCTGAAATAATCAAAGGCCTCCCACAACAGACTATGCGGCACAGACCCAAAAGCATTAGCCAAATCCAAGAACACAACGTGCAGGTCTCTCTTCTCACGCTTTGCTAATTGAATTTGGTGCCAAATCATGCTGGTATGCTCTAAGCACCCGGAGAAGCCAGGAATTCCAGCTTTTTGCACCGTGGTATCAGTTAGTTTATTCCTTTCAAGGTAATTTGTCAGTCTCCGTGCCACCACACTGAAGAAAACCTTCCCTTCAACATTCAGTAGACTAATTGGTCTAAATTGATTAATCTCCACTGCGTCCTTTTCTTTGGGAATAAATATTCCCCCAGCCCTCCGCCAAGCCTTGGGAATACTCTGCTTTTTCCAAACTATCTTCATTAATTGCCATAAAAATCTTAAAACATCTGGTGCACTCTTATACAACCGGTAGGGCACTCCATTAGGTCCCGGGGCTGAAGAGGCCCTTGCACGTTTTATTACTTCTTGCACCTCTTTCCACCTTGGTGGACTATCGTCGCATTGGCTACTTAATTCACCAATAGGTGGGATATCAGCAGGAAGTACCATCTCCCTGAACCTCTCCCTATCTTTGTGCACTCCCTCTAAATACTCCTCAAGCTTCTGCTTAGGTTCCAAAAGACTACCACTCTTCTGCATTACGAATAAAGACTTAACAAACTTAAATGGGTCTTTATAGAATGCTAGTCGAGCTCGTGATTTCTTCTTCCTATTTTTCCTAATATTTTCAGCTCTTCTTAGCACTGCCAAACGCTCCCTCACATCTGCCTGTAGACAGTCAATACCTTCCTTCTCATCATCTGTAGCTTTTCTCCACTGCTTCTTAAGCTGCCTCCTCTCCTTGATAAGTTTATCTATCTCCTGCTGGCGCCTAGATTTGACTACCTCATGTTGCCGTTTTGTCCTTCTCTCAATAGTCCCAAATCTTTCCTTACCATAGCTATAAATAATGTCTCCCATTTTCTCTAATTTGCTTTCAGCCGTCCCCTTAAGCTGACCCAGGATACTGACCAAATCACTATTAACATCTTCCCACATTCTACATTCTGCTGCGCCTGGCCATCTAACCCCAGGCCTATGACCATTAATCTTCTCCCTCCTTGGCTGACTGGCCTCTCTTTCTGCCTCAGTGCTAGAACTTACCTCAACAACAGGGGTACTGATGTCCTGCGAACTGTGGGTTTCTTCCTGTCGCTGAACTTCAACCGACTGACTTGATGCACTTCTTAAGAAATAGCTATCAATGCGGGGACCCTGTGTTCCCTCTACCAAGCACTTCTTTTTCCCTTGATGAATTTTCAGGCCCTTTAGACTTGTAATCTTCTGCCAACCACACACACACATCTGCAGCTTTTTCTCAGTTTTCTCTGAACTAGTGGCTTTCACAAACATGTTTTCCTTACTCGTAATCAAATTCGTTCCAGGGTCAGTAACCATGTCTATCACAAGTGAGTCATCTTCCGCCCCTGCTCTCGCTTCATTATGTCGTACTGTAGCTTAGTAGGGTGCAGCCCATAGCTTAGTGAAGCCAGGGCTACTGCCACAATGAGCTGCTAACCCATTGTAGCCCCCGCGGGGTCTATTCCCTCCTGTCAGCCGTCTTTCCGTGCTGTCACTAGGTCTTTCCCTAGTTGCCAGCTGCCCTATTCACAGCAGTCACTAGCCTACGCTAGCTTCAGCATTACATTAATACACAGGATTAGATGTTAAAATCCCTTGTGCCAAAATCCAAGGTAAAAACACATTCAGAAGCCCCTGCTCAAGTTTAACTTTAAAAAGCACACTACCCACAAATCTGCCAACAAATGGTCACAAGCACAATACAAATGGCCCATCCAACAGCAGTAGCCTATATAGTATGCAGCATGTCATTGGGGTTATCAAGTGGGCACCCTCATTCACCGGTGTTTCGTTAAGTTAGGCCCACGACACCTCATGAAGGCTTAACAGTGAAACCAAGCGTCCTGGAGACACTCCCCTCCATGCTGCCACCATTTTACCACATTGAAATATCCAATTGATATTAATATCATTGAATGATATTACACACTATGGATGATGAAATACCAAAATCTTTCCAATTTTACATTCAGGAGCATCATTCTTTAATTGTTGCACACAGTTTCACATAGTGATGAATATCAACATCTTTGCTTCTGAGAGACTATGCCTCTCTGGAATGCTCTTTTTATACCAAATCATGTTGCAATTAACAAAATCAGTGGTGAAATTATCCTCCTAGTGTTTTCTTTAGCATAGCACAACTTTTCCAGTCTTTTGGTGCCCCGTCCCGACTTTTTAGACATGTTGCTGGCATCAGTCAAAATGAGCATGTATTTTTTCATGAAATAGTAAACTTCCTCAGCTTCAACATTTGATATGCCGTCTATGTTCTTTTGCAACTAAATATGGGTTTACATTATTTGCAGATTATCACAGTCTTTTTTTTTAGATTCTACATAGCGCCCCAACTTTTTTGGGTACTGGACTGCACCCGGGCCTTCCAACTTTTTAAATACAGTACCTTGCTATTAAGCCTTTCCTCATATTCCTTCACTTGTTCAGTTAAAGTGAGTATCTCCAAGTTCTTCTCTTCAATTTTGGCCAAAAGCCCCTCCGCTATCCGTTTCTCATTTAGATCACCCGGGACTGAATTTCCTGTTTGCATTTGCCGTTTCTGATGAGCAGAAAATTAAGATCATTGGCTATGACATATCAGTACATTGGAATGATACAGGCATGTTTAATTCTTTCATATTTTAACACCAATTCTTTGTCATTTCATCAATTAGCTTAAATGCCAAACATTATGTTTTTTGTACTTTACCTTATAGTCGCCATTTATTACGTTTATGGCATCAACAAGCTGGTGTTGATAACTTTTTTGAAGCATTGCTATTTTCTGCAAAATCAAGATGAAGTTATATGGTAAAGCTATAAATATTGATGTGTTTGAAGTATTTAAAAAAAAAGTTATTTTACCTCTTTGTGCATGTTCTCCACACCTCTGGCCTTCTTCTGGATTGATACATATAAATCGATAGCTTCCCTTTGTATCTGAGTATGAAATTTGGCCTCAATGCATTTCATTTTTACTGCCACGTCTTTCCTCAGTAATTCCATATCCTCACATGTACAAAGAGTGGAGAGATATCTTAGCATTAGAAACTTAAGGTACTCCTGTGCAGTAATTCATTCATCATGGACCCATCTCCTGATGCAAAATCCATTGGCAATCCAACCTTCCTATACTGGTGCATATATACTGGAGATAATTTCCTAAAATTATAGACAGAGCAGCCAGCATGGATACAAGCCAGCTAATCAATTTGTTAAGACAGGACGGAGGAGTCAGGAACTCTTTTTGCAGCCACAAAGCCACCTTATGCCCTCTCAGCAGGCTTCCAGGCAGCGAGGGAGCTGGCCTATGAGGTCAGTAGGAGGAAATCTGAACTAATAGCTGGAAATAAGTGCAGCAGGAATGAATTGACAAGAAAACATTTAGGAATGTGACATCTCTGACACCATCTATCACATTATTTTTGGAAGCTTGAAAGTAGGGCTGCACGATATATCTAAAATCTATCGTTATCGCTATATCAACGCTTGCGATGGACATACCGCAAAGATTACTTAATTTTCGATACATTTTGATACATTTTCTGTGCCGCGCGCATTCCATACAGTCTATGGTGTATTCACATTCTGAATGTCAACATATTTTACCAAACCGATGCTGTCATGCAGCCCTAGAAGCCCGTCCCCCAATAGTTTAGGTGTGTGGTGTTTTAGGTGTTGAGGCAGGAGCTAAGTCGTGATGGCTGAAGATAGTGAGTCAAGCGAGGTAGGCTACACTTAGGTGAAGAGGAATTGGTGACTAAAAGGAAAAACACGTCTGTTATATGGAAATATTTTGGTTTTATGAAGGCCGACTTATTACAAACACAGCGCCAAATGCGTCCTTCTCCACCGTGTTCAAATAAACAATTTCTTTCGTTGTTGTTATAGGATCAGAAGATAGCCTATCTGTCTTTCACTGTAAGGCTTGTATTTCATAATTTGCATTTAGCAAAAGCCCCAGACAGCAGCAGAGAGGTAATCAGAATTCGTTATTTGTAAAAGTTGTTTAGCCTACTTTGTTAGCCTGGACTGTGTGATCGCAGCCACTTACTTTCACTTTCCGCGGCATGCCGGTAGCCTAATAACGTGGGATGCGCAGCGTATGAGGTTACAGACTGGGATCCTTAAGATTTTAGATGAGTGACCGCAGCGATATAGCTTAAGTACAGTAACTTTTTTGCTAGGCCCAGCAAAGGCTGGCAAAATGTGGAATATTCCGCTGGTTGGTGCACAAGTATTCAGATTGGCTGTCTATCCGTCTTTTACGAGGATTTTCTTGGAGCACATCTTCCACATAACTTCGATAGCCTAGTCAGTGGGTATCTTAGCTGTCCACCTAGGCTACATAATATACTGCTCAAAAAATGAAAGGAACACTTACAGTTTTCCACAATTGTTCAAACCCATTTTTTGAAACCTTCCACCCTTCTCTCCATTCTCAAACTACATTCACAGAATGTCTGACAGTTCTTGCAAAATAAAACACTCGCCTTAAAAGTTTTTCTTATGCTCAGAATCAAACAGTGTCAGCACCAATCCAGTGTATGATTGAAGTGTCCCCTTAATTTTTGAGCAGTATATTTTATATTGTTTATGTAGAAAATTATACATTTAATTCTGTAATTATACATTTACCCCCCACCCTACAGTCTATGTTAGCAGCAAGTAGAATGGAGAAAAACATTAAATATTTAAATATCGCAAGTTATATCGTTATCGCAGTACTCAATAATGTTATCGCATATCGCATGTTTTCCTAATATCGTGCAGCCCTACTTGAAAGAAACTCATGGTATTATCAATAGGTTATTAAATTCAATGTTCCAAATTCTTTAAAACTGAGCACTAATGTATTTGACTAAATGCATACGGAGCAAGTAGGCTTGCCATTAACTTTTTTATAGCACTGGTGCATGAGGTAGACAGTTTTGTAGCACAGGCCACAAAATCTTGGCCTTTAGTATTAACACCTGGTACCACCTCTAAAAACAACCACAAGCAGGCTAGTGTACAGGTAGGTGCTTGGCAAAGGGCATTAATGTTCTATGACGCACACAATTCAGCTGGATTGAGAAAGCAGATTTGTTCGCAAAGAGCTCTGGGATTTGGAGTTGAGTTCATGGATGCTACACAGAAGTGGATGCTTTTTTTGTCGTGTTATAGAATACAATTACCCTGGAAATCCAAAGTTCTCGCGAGAGCACAATGGAATTGTCTCTGCAAGACACTGGCAATGAGCAATGATGCACGTTACTTTTACCCCTTGTATCCCGTGAAACCAATCAAATCGGCTTATCTGATATAGGCGGGCCAGAGGCGAGCTAAACTGATGACGACAGTGCTGCAACGTTGGAGGTAAGTCGTGGTGTTATCCAATTGCGTTGAAGTCCAGAATCATTCAGAGTAAACATTGGTCTAGTGTTATCTAGATAGATCTGATAGTGATATCTAGTGATCTAGTGATATCTAGTAGTCTGGATTTTCCAGGCTAGAATACAATACCTAGGCCTACCAATTGCACGTTGATTTTCTTCATACAGAAGCACACTCTCACTCACTTCAATTTCATTTAAGATTATAGTCCAGGCAGCGCTTGGTAGTGTTTTATGACAGACTAAGCTTAAATGTAAAATATTGTTTTGCAGCTTAGATCATTTCTATGAGGTGTCCAGAACAACATACTAAAAGTCCTAAGAAATCCTAGTTGAGGAAATTTTAAATTCTCATCAATCCGAGATGTGCGCCAAGAAGGCCAGGCAACAATACACCCCCAATGGGGCTATTTTTCCCCTTTACTCCTAAACTTTAAGCTTACACAATGAAAGTACCAATGAAAAGTAAAAAATGTTGTATTACAAGTTTCTTTGAAAATTAATTTTAATATGCAAATGAGCTATACACTAATCGAATATGCCCAAAATACACCCAAATAGGCTTAATTTTTCCTTCACTCTTACCACAATAACACTTTACAAATGTATATGAAAAGTAAATGTTTTTGTATCACAAGTTTCTTTTTAAATGAATTTGAATATGCACATGGCTCCACACTTATTGAATATGTCCTAATTTGCATAGGCAGAAGCACCATTCATATGTATGACAAATGCATAGGCCCAATCATCATCCAATCATCCTACTGCCAATGGGTGATGGCAATGCTGCTTTTAGACTGGCCTCTAACCTGAAAACTGCCTGGCTTGGTAGTACCTGCCAGGGGTATAACCCCCGCCAGTAGTCTTCAGGGTCACAGAGGCACACAAGCCTCCCCATCACGACAAGGTAGCAACAAAAGTTTTTTTCTTTTTTCTTTTTAAAGTGTTTTTTTTTATGTTTTTCTTTTAAAAATCCAGCCTGGACCCCATCTCTGTGGCTCTTGGTTCTGGCACCCCCTCAGTTCCTGGTTTGTTCTTTGCTTAGTTCTTCCCCTCTGGGTCATATTCATCTGATAAATCAGGCAACTGTGAGTTTGTAATGACTAAGATGGCTATTCTGACTTGTCTGACTGATCTGAGGGGGAATGTCATTAGGTAAGTATTTAGGTAATTAATTAGGTATTAAGTAATAATAAGTAATTAGGTATTAAGGCTTGTTCGCAAATAATAATAAAAAAGAAGAATTTAGAAAGCAACTGGAGGCAAGATTGTGCAATCAATTCTTAAGGTCAATATAAGTCTTTTTGTGGCAAGAGACCCAGGTGGTAAGTGTGGCAAATGACTTAACTTACTGAATGGACAATACAAGAATGTGTTAGTTATTTGGTCCGTTTTTTCTACTTGTGACTTTATGGCTTCCTGGCCATGAGTCAATTATGCCTTATGCTCATTTGCATATTTAAAATTGATTTTTCCAAGAAACTTGTTAAAAATGTTAACTTTCATATACAAAAATGTTACCTTTCATATACTTTCACTGTGTGAGGCTTGATTGTGATAGGAGTAAAGGAAAAAATAAGCCCATAGGCTGCAAACAAACTAATTTTCAAACAAACTTCTACAAAATGTTTTACATTTCATGTAGACTTTAATTGTGTAAAGTTTTATTGTGGTAGGAGTAAAGGAAAAAATTAAGCCTATACGGGTATATTTTGGGTAGGCTACCCTATATTCGGAGTATAGCTCTTTTGCATATAATAAATGGGGGGAAATAGTCCCATAGGGGTGTATTGTTGTCTGGCCTTAGGCTATGGCACACATCTTGGATTGATGAGAATTAAACATATTTCCTCAAATAGGATTTCTTAGGACTTTTAGTATGTTGTTCTGCACACCTCATAGAAATGATCTAGCCTATGCTGAAAATAAATATTTTACAATTAGTTCTATTTTTGGCTCCAAAATGAGTTTGCCTACTTTGCCTGGACTATTACAGTAACAAGCGCCCAACAAAGTGTGGGTGTCTCACATGAATGCATGCATTGCATAACTAGGCCTAGCGGCAAACGGGCTAAACGGGCACGGGTAGCCTCGACTGATGTAGAATAGGCTAACAGAGTTTTGTCTTGTTTATCACCATGACACAGCACTATTTTCAGAAAGACGATGACTTACCGTTCGAAGGCTTGCATTTTGTTCACTAAGCGTTGCAAGAGGCAGTAGTTCAGAAGCATTCGTCTGGACAGACATATCTCTCTTATACCGACCTACTCTTAGCTGATCTTCTAAACTTTTGCCATCACTGTAACAGTTAAAAAAGAAGTAAGATCAGAGCTCTATGTTTTTCTAGATGACAAATAAAAAACAAAAAACAAAGCCATTGCTACACGAGAGTAGCGTATTGTTAACGTGAACTGTCAGTGATTTCCACTGTTGTGAAATTACTTTAAAATGTCTTCAATTTCGTTGAAAATGGAATCATCGTCCTCGAAGTAATTGTTGCTATACATTTTTGTGATATTGTTAGGCTATTAGGCCTAATAGTATTAGGCTACCAGGTTGTCAAAAGCAAACGAGAGAAACTCATACTATCGATACTGCAGTAGAATTCAACCTGTCTGAGGATTGTGGCGAACTGTTGCTATAGCAACTCTATGCAGCAGTGAGGACCAAAGATTCTAGAACAGAGCTCTGTTCTAGAATCTTTTGTGAGAACGTACTGGTTGGTTGTTGGTGATGAGTGGCCTTTCTAAGAGAGTGGCATGATTATGTTTTTCTTCAACTAGGCTAATGAATGACTCTGACCTTTTAAATAACTACTAATTATTAATTTTCCTCACAGTGTCGCGGTGTTTATGTTTATTGTTACTAATAGTGGGGTCGTATGTATGTGTAATTTTTCTCAGTCATTTCAAATTGGTGTTAAAGTTTGGTTTTCACTTCTAAGTTGAAGTGAAGGGTCTATAGAACAATTTGAGTCCGAGTGTCAAACACACAAACAACAAAATAGCCTCTAGGGGGCGCTGCAAAATATTTAAACTGCTACAACTTTTGACTAGTTTAACCAAATATAACATATGAGGTATGTATGGATTCAGAATTAAAAGGAGAAACTGGTGAGATAAGCATTTGGTTACCAGATTAAAAACACACTTTATAATAAACACACTTTTAGCCCATGGACAGCAAAATTGTGTTTTTTTTTTAAATAAAGTGTGGAAACGCCCTCAAAGTTGCAATGAAACATACTTTTTAAAGTTATTGTAAATAAAGCCTGGGTAATCACTCAACTCGATTTAAGATCGTTGTTCAGAATATCCCTGAAGCACAAAGATACCTAGGATACCCATACACAAATATGGCTGCATAAAGCCGATGTGACATTAAGCACCTAACTTGCAACTTTGAGTTTATGAATTTAGGATCATGAGTACCAACTTTTTTCAATCAAGCCATCATTTTATTCACAAAAAAATCACAAAAGAACTTTATATCTGGAAGAAAGTAAATTAATAATAATGTGCGTGGAATTTTGAGGAACCCATTGCGTAATACAGGCTTGTGAAAAAGGCTAGAGGGCTATTTTTGAGTACATAAATCAATGACCAATGACACAGTTTCTGAATAAAGACGGTTTTAGGTAGTCATGAAGTAGTCGTGATAGCCTAAAGTAGGCAACAGACCCATTACACAGCTCAGTCATCATCATGGGCATTGCCTAGCTCTCTATATCAGGGCCGTGCAGAGACCTTTGGAGAGCCAGGGGCTCAAATTGAAAAAGGGGCACATGAAACAAGATTTTTAAACATATGTCAGCATAATTTACAGTTCAATCCGTTAAATTATAGCGACCCATATTGAAACAAAATTCAACATGGAATCTTACAACAAACTACATCATACTATAGTATATAGATCATTTACCCCACCAGGTGAAATCTTTATCTATTTGTTTGTATGTGTGGTGTGTGTGTGTGTGTGTGTGTGTGAGAGAGAGAGAGAGAGAGAGAGAGAGAGAGAGAGAGAGAGAGAGAGAGAAAGATCTACTGCCTTTTGTGGCTTTCTTTCTGCATTTGTCTACTGTCTTTGAGGCATCTTGCACTGCATAATTCAATATCATGATTTATAAAACAAAACACAATTTAACTTTGTAAAAACCAACCTTGACATGAATCTAGCTTTTAGTCAGTTTTATAGCTGTAGTTCAGCTGTTGTTTAGTTGTTCAGCTTTGAATCAGAAAATATAGTTTAAAATTATAACAATAATTATAGCAATTATATACAGTACCCTCCAGAATTATTGGCACCTCGGTTGACTAAGTTGACTAATTTCTGGTATAAAAAAACATCTGTTGGTGATTTATTGTAATCTCACAATGAAAGAAATTAGGAAAAATCAAACCTTGAAGGGAAGCAAATTTATTTGGAGAAAAAGGAAAATCTCATAAAGAAATAAATATTTGTAACAAAAACACATTTCTCACAATTATTGGCACCCCTGCTTGTAATAACTTCTTAACCCTCCCTTTGCCAATAAAACCCCATAAAGTTGGAGAATACAAAGCAAGGGATTTAAGACCGTTCGTCTTTACAAAATCTCCCCAGATCGTCCAGATTCCTAGGTCCACACTTCTCTTTGAGTCACCCCACTGTTTTCCTATGGAGTTTAGATCAGGGGACTGAGATGGCAATGTCTGGAGCATGATTTTGTGTTCAGCAAACAATATTAGTTTTGATCTGGACATTTGCTTTGGTTCATTGACCTGATGAATGATCCAATCATGACCAACTTTTAGTGTCTTGGCAGAGATTGGCAGATTTCCTTTGAAAATGTTCAGGTTTTTCTTGGTGTTCATGACACCATGCACCTTAATTAGGTTCTCAAGGCCTTTGGGAATAAAAACAGCCCCACAATAGCACAGCCCCTCCACCATAATTCTCATTAGGAATGGGGTTCTTTTCAGTATAGCCATTCTTCTATGTACACCAAACACATCTAAAGTTTCTAGCCAAAGAGCTCAATTTTCATTTCATCTGACAATAGACCACACTTCCAGACAAAGTCACTGTACCATTCAGTAACTCCTGCCGTTTACATTAGTAGTTAAATGGCTGGACAGGCTTTTACCTGCATGCCCTCTAAATAAGCTATTAGCAGTGAGGTCACTTTTGAAGATTTTTTGGTGACTTGGTGACCCTCAAGATGATACATCATCGGTTTAATACCGCTATTATCTGGCCCTATAGCCCAGAAACCCCCATTCAAACCCATCTTCAACCTTTACAATTTATCTTCATTCACTTACATAAACATACTGTCTACATTAGTTCCTCTGATCCTATGCTGAATTCCTTAAATGAATGTATTTGTGACATAAAAAACTGGATGTCAAACAATTTCCTCCAGTTGAATTCTGACAAAACAGAAGTCCTCATCATTGGATCCCAGCCAGTGTTGGGCAAGTTACTTCAAAATCGTAATGTACTATGCATTACTTATTACTGTCAAAGTAATTTGTTACATTATAATATTACTGTCTCTGAATTGTAAGGCATTACACTACTATTGCATTACTTTTAAGTTACTTTCACCAAAATATCTAGAAATATGGATTTGCCATTCTAAATGCAGTTTATTACGCTCAATGCAGCTCATTGCTCTTCCAATGGAGGGAGATGTGGTATAGCATAATGACTGAGCTAGGCTTAAGGCTAACAACATACAGTAAGAATGCAATAGGCGCAGTGCTCATGATGCAAAACAAGGAACAATCATAGTCAAAATTTTGTTAAAAACCGACAAAAGGTCAAAGTCTGGTAAATTGTGATATAAATACTGTAACTTTAAGGCCTAGGCCTGCTCAATAGAGAGCCTATTGTAAATCAAAGCTTAATAAAGACATGTCAAGATGGTGGCCTACTGGCCATTTCGGTGCCCTAAGTGAGTGGCTTTGAGTGAGTGACATTTAAATGGTAACTCAAACACCTAAAGTAAAATAAAAGGCCTATTATACAGACCATTACTGTGTGTTTTTTAACATTAATTTTTGAAGAAATGCTGTTTTCTTATAAATGGTGCACGGTCACTTTAAGAGCATTGATCTTTACGTTGTCATAATGCCCTTTTGCCAGCTCTTGTTTACAAGCCTTGTTTGTTGAGTTACATTGATAGCACAATATTAACAATAATATGCACAATGTTAAGTTGTTTTAAGCAGCCTTTATTGCTTTGGAAAGTATGCAATGACATGTTGCTTCACATTTCGTTTTGCAAATAAAAGTGAATTATGAGCCTGGTATCCACCTAGCTATCTGAATGGATTTTTTGTCGACTTGGCATATCATGTGCTTCATGTAGCCTAAATGCTTGGGAAACGAATTATTGAAGACCCACCAATTCCATTCTACTAGTAGGCCTACTACGTGGTGGAGATTAAGAGAACCCAAAGTGCGTGATGCGCGTGGTGGGAGCGGTGGCACTGCCAGGCTACACAATCTTTTTCTGCATTTCTATCCCTTTATTCTCTTTAATTCAAGTTCACAGCTCAAAGCCGTCATGCACTAGAAGAACATAGTTTGTGTTTTATCAAGAATAAAAAAGATTAGCGTGGCACCACTTTAGATGTTTCATTAAATGACTTGTGCTATTTCGCGAGGCATAGTGATCTTTCGGTTTCGCACACAAAGTGCACTAACTATTATGTTCTTCATATCCTTGTCTCTGACAAGCTAAAAATAATGACTGTAGGCTTATGTCCATCCCGCAAATAGAGTCCGACTTTGAGTCTGCTGCAGCCACAGTCATCTTCAACCAGTATCAGGAGATACGTTCTACTATTTTGCGCGGATTTTTTCTCGTCTGTTGTTCTCACGGTGGTGTTTGGGAATATGTATCAAAACAAAACAAGCGCTTGACTTTGGGTTAAAATGCATTGTAACGCACGTTACTGAAGTTTGTACCGAGTAAATATTACCCAATTTTTTTTTTGTAATGCCTTACATTACCGCGTTACCGGAAACAGCAATATATTACAGTAATTACATTACTTTTGTAACTCATTACTCCCAACACTGATCCCAGCACATAGTGAAACAAATGATAGGTCCCTTTCAATTTTTAGACTGTGTAAAACCTGTTGCAAAGATATTTTCTTGGTGTCTGGTTTGACAGTAATTTAAGCTTTGAACGTCACATCACAAAGCTCATACAGTCTTGTTTCTATCAACTCAGAAATATTTCCAAGATTAGTTCCATCTTAACTTTTAAAGACACTGAGACCATTATACATGCATTTATTTCTTCACGCCTGGATTACTGCAATAGTCTTTTTTCTTGTCTGAACCAAAAATCTATAAAGAGACTTCAAACTGTTCAGAATTCAGCTGCCCGGCTTCTTACTAAGACAAAGTACTAAGACATTACTCCTGTTTTAGCCTCACTGCACTTTAGAATTGATTTCAAGATTCTTCTGATTACTTTTAAAGCTCTACATGGCCTGTCTCCCAACTACATATCTGATCTCCTAGTACCTTATACACCTGTGCGTACTTTAAGATCATCTGGTAGTGGTTTCCTAACTATTCCTAAGGTCAATCTCAAAACTAAAGGGGAGAGAGCATTTAGTGTTAGGGCACCTAGGCTCTGGAATGATTTGCCTGATGAAATCAGGTCAGCCAAGTCAGTATGCTCTTTTAAATCCCTCCTTAAAACTCATCTTTACAAGCAAGCCTTCCTTAGTTTTGTTTAAGTAATTTACTTCATTTTGTGTTAAGTTTATTAAGTTTTATTTCAGTAAGTTTTATTTCAGTGTCAAGTTTTATTTCAGTAAGTGTTATTTCAGTGTCAAGTTATTTTTCAGTATCCTAAGTTTTATTTCAGTGTCAAGTTTTATTTCAGTGTCAAGTTTATTTTCCTTTTTCAAATTTATGTTAAGTTCTAATTGAATTAGTATATTATTTGATTGTTATATTATTATGTCTTATTTGCATTTTCATTTATGTTGATATTGTACAGCACTTTGTAACTTTGTTTTGAAATGTGCTATATAAATAAAGATTATTATTATTATTATTATTATTATTATTATTATTACTGTTTTAGCCAAAATTGTACAAAGTAAAGAGGCATCATCCTCTGATTGGACAGTCTATCAGTCAATCCCCGTCAACAACCATTTCCATTGATTCAAAGGGCCAACATGTAAAAATAGACACCAATTTTGCAACAAACCAGTCTGAAATGTACTGAAATGAGAAATGTACTAACTCTTTGAAAATAAAAGAATGTTCCTCAACAATGCAATATTCTAAAAATCAGATATTCTAGAATGCTTATTCTACAACATTCTAATGCAATTTTTGTCAGTATTTGCTGAAAGATAATGCATAAAACAACCCTCATTTTAACATATTTCCACCAACTGGATTTTCATGGACTTTTACTATGGTGTTTAAATCATCAATTGAAATATAAAAATGTGAAAATAAATTCTGTTGCAATAAGTTTTGGGTCAGACCTTACTTTGCCTGGACTACATGAAAATTTTCATTTCTTGAATTTCCCCTAGGGATCAATAAAGTCTATCTATCTATCTATCTATCTATCTATCTATCTATCTCTCATGCATGGGATATCATAGGCCTAATGTTTGTTTGTGGCAATGCAAGGGATTAGGCCTATGACATTGTTTTTCAATCACTGTGCCGGGGCACACTAGTGTGCCGTGAGAGATCATCAGGTGTGCCGCAGAAAATTACCCAAATATCACTCACTGGTCCAGAAAAGCAACTGTTGCATCAAAGAATTTAGTTAAAAATGATGTTTCATTGCAATTTTGAGGGCATTTCCACCCTTTATCTAAAAAAAAGCACAATTTTGCTGTCCATGGGCTAAAAGTGTGTTTATTATAAAGTGTGTTTTTAATCTGGTAACCAAATGCTTAGCACACCGGTTTCTCCTTTTAATTCTGAATCCATACATACCTCATATGTTAAAATTGGATAATATAATGAAAAGTTGTAGCAGTTTATATATTTTACGGCGCCCCCCAGAGGCCATTTTTTATCTGTGTGTTTGACACTCGGACTCAAATTGTTCTATAGACCCTAAACTTCAACTTGGAAGTGAAAACCAAACTTTAACACAAATTTGAAATGACTGAGCCTTAAACAACCCCACTATAACGTGTTCAATTCTATTTAGGGTAGGATAGCCTAATTCTTAGGCCTAGGCCTACATCTGACACAATAACTATCAAGACAAGTGTCCCCAAGACTGCGTTTTGAGACCCCTGCTGAGACATCTACACTCATGACTCTGTCATCAATCTATCTATCATCAAATCTGCAGATGACACAGTGGTGGTGGGCCTGATCAACAACAACAATGATCATGCCTGCATGAATCAGGCAGAAGATCGAGTAGGACATAACATGAAGTCAGTAGCCTAAAACAGGAAATGGTGGTGGACTAGCTATAGGAGACAGATTGGCTATAGGCTACTTTAAAAATGTATTAGAATGTAATTTGTAAATTATGCATTTCTGTGTGTGAAATGTTGATTCTGCATTTGTGGGTGCACAGAGCATCAAGCTATTTGGAAAGGGGAGGGGGAAAGTAAAAAAAAAAGTTTCCTGTGGTTCTGGTGTAGGTTACATCTGAACAATTAGGCTAATAGTTTATCCTTGAAAGAGGTTTCCTAAATCACTCTGTCTTTTGATACCACTGATGAGTCTCCTTTACTCAGTGAAAACAGTAAAACAGACTAATAGGACTAATAAGCCTGCAGGCTATTTTCTCTTTAAATCGCACTGAGACTATATAGTCTGCACCTAATCCCTAAATCTGAAATATACTCCTGCTGATAGCCTCAGACATTGTTAGTCACAACAGCAGACCCTAGGTATGTCCCCTCCCCCGCTCAGAGAGCGTTGCTTGTACTGTACGAGTCTGCCCTGAGGGCAAGCCAATATGGCTCTTTAATTAGTCAACTAAAAAACTGCTAGTCTACCTCCAAAAAAATAAGTTGGTGCTTTCATTTTCCTGCCTGCATTTGTGTTTTTGTTTTGACTGTAGCTGCCATGTTTCTTTTTCACAGATAAACACAACAATGTCTGGTTTTTAAATGGAATGGAAGGATCAATACCCCTCCCATCAATGGGGACCTGTCTGAAAGAGATGGGTGGGGGTATGGGGTCTCTGCTGGTTCAACGGTCACTAACGATCTCTTTGAATGCTCCCACCTCCAGCTTATAAAAAATCATAAATACCAACAGGAAACCCCTTAGTTAATTAAACTATTTATTTTAGCTATGCCAATACAGTTCAGAGAGCTCTCCCACTCTCACATGTCTTCCTCTTCTCTTGGTTTTGGAATGGATGGTCTGGTCAGTTGTGCGTTGGATTTGGGGGGCAACTTGTCAGACTGATGTCATACAAGCCCCACCGCAGGAAAACAATGGGCCATCTGCAGCCAAGAACAATGTCACACTTCACAAGGAAGAGCTCTGGATTTGCTATTCATGAGCAGTTGTGGATGGCAGTCTGTGTGCAATTTCAGCTTGTTTGATTTTACACAGATAATGCAAAGCTGACATAAGACATAAACGGATGTAAACTGTTAGTGTATTATGCTAGCTTTTTAAAAAATGTGTCATTATAAACACTTGTATGTCAAAATTTTAGTTCTGATAAAATATCTCAGATAATAATTGTCCTTACAGATACTCTATGTGCAAAGTCCTTTATAACCTGTAGAGTCCTCTGACATGAGGTGCTTGAATACCTTTAGCGGTTGACTCAGCCTTAAATTCCCCAAGACACTGCCCACCAGCTGACAAAGGAGAAATTGCCTTTATTAAATCAGGACAGGCCAGTGGTCTTGGGATGCCTGGGGGCCCCACTGACAGCCAGTGCTGTAGGTCTGGGGGAAGGTTGCCACACAAAATCTAATTGGAACGCAGTGCTACTTAAGAAACCATGCAATATTAATCAATGTCTGTAAGTGATTCCATTACGTGTCATGTTGGTGAAAGGAAACCATGTGATATTCAGGGCCCTCAGACATCCAATTGACCAAAAGTCAAATTGGCTACCTTCAGCAGTCTTTATATCTTATTGATGAAATGCCTTAACAGCACGCACAACATATCAATACATACAACATACATAATAAAAAAACTCTACTCTGCATTTCAGCCTCAGAAGCATTTCTATACAGGACTGGAATGACATTTACCCCTTTTTATCATGAATCAACCTCGTGATAACACAATGCAAAATTACTCAAGCAACTAACTAACTGTTCAGTGAGGATGTTTCATTTTCCAATCCTTTTTCTGTAGTACATCAAAGCACAAATTACAGTGTCTTTTTTGGCAACTAAGTCGCCACAGCAGCAAGCCAACAGCAGACAGCCGAGTCCAAAAAAATGGCAATGGTTAATCTCAGATGTTAACCAAACCATCTGCTGCCCCCTATTGATGAACATACATGTAGGTCAAAACATTAGGGCCTCAGTGTTTCTGATTATAATGTAACAAAACATAATTTCATAATGTTTCACTTTGAGATAAATAAAGTAGTGATTGCAAAATTGTGTTTAATTATTTATTCTTTTTCTACAGTTACCAAAATACTTTCTGGCTGAAAATGTTATAGGCCTAGATCAGGTGAGTGGGATCTTTTCCTGTAGGGTGTATGTCCATCATTGCAAATCCTTTATGAAACTAGAAATGAGGTCAGCAAGCTGTCATGGGGTTTTTTAATCAAGGCAGTCAGAAATGGGCATGAAGCCAATATTTGTCGGAATTACCCCTTTACAATCGCAAACCATATTGGAAGGGCTTACAAATAAGTTCTGATCTGACAAAGCTTCGATAAATATGTCTGTTAACCATGTAATTTAATTCTATATCATTTTAATTCTATATAATTATGAATTCGATTATCGGTTTAAATGTCTCATGTGGTGTTTTGTGGAACATTATTAATGCAGAGATACACAGGACCTGACCAAAGCAGAAAACATTTTCCCTGAGTAATGATGCAAAGTAAAAGCTCATTAGGGAAAAAGTGGCGAGCAACAATCATAGATTAAGCTTTCCACTTGACCCACTCACTACATGCAACAGGATACAGCCAGCCAGTTGGAACAGAGGGAACACACTTCAAATTAACCCCTGGGATCTGACTGGATATCTGTGGTGGGCCAGATTGGTTAAAAAAAAAAGCAGACGCAAAGACATCATAACATAACAGGAGCCACAACTCTATGTCATGGACAAATGGCCTCCCATAGGGAGATAAGCTGATGATCCCATATGCAAATACATAACAAAACAAAAATTAATTAGTCAGGGTTTGGCAGCATCTGACACTAAGAGGTTTAATCTGGCATGCATATGTTTTGTTTATGGCTACAGAAAAATGTGGCGGTAAATCAGGTCGATGTAGGAGACACAAGTAGGACGTTTTCACATGCTTGTCCAAAATGCTTTTGGCATTGATTATTTATTTGGAATAGCAATCTGTGACTTGAATTCTAGAGGGGTTGAGTGTTTTGCACTTGACCTCTAGAGGGCACTAGCGGATTGGGCTCTCATTCTCCTCAATTTAGATAGATAGATAGATAGATAGATAGATAGATAGATAGATAGATAGATAGATAGATACTTTATTGATCCCCAAGGGGAAATTCAAGGGTCTCAGTAGCATACAGACATCACACAAAACATGCACTTACAGCAGAAATGGTAAACATAAGTATAAGTATAAACATATAACTAAACTCCACTGTACAATAAAGACAGTAAAAGATAAGAAAACTAACAAAACGAAATACTAAATACACTATATAAATTACATTTAAAAAGTCCAATGTGCTTCCGGGTGATCAAGCATAAGACGCTTGTAGTGACAGGGCCGGGACTGGTAAGGTGCTCAAGGGAGTGAGTGTCATGGTGAAGGTGCAAAAAGTAGTCCAACCATAGTCCTTTAGTTATGTGTGCATGGCAAGGTGCTCAAGAGAGTGAGTGTCATGGTGAAGGTGCAAAAAGTAGTCCAACATCAGTCCAACAGTGCAACAGTGCAAGAATAAGGTCTAGAGACCAGCATAAATAAAATGGAAAAATAGGAAAGTAAAGTATAATGTAGACAAGGTAAAGCCTGACCGCAGCCATTGATCATGTTTGCTAATATAGCATGAAAAACAGTGTAGCAGTAAAACAGTAGTGAAAACATTAGGCTGTGGACATTAGTAAAACATTGGTAAAACAGTAGTAAGGCAGTAGTGGGCAGTCAGTACTCAAACATGGAGAGGGTGGAGAGGCAGACAGACTAAGCAGAGAAGTCTATTTCTCCTCTTCCCTTTAGTGAGGCATTGAACAGTTCACGGCCCTGGGGACAAATGACTTCCTCAGCCTTTCAGTTGTGCATGGCAGTGAGCGAAGTCTCCAGCTGATCAATGATTTACACAAGTTGAGTGACAGAAAAAAGACATTAAGGAATTGTTATGCGTAAATCTTGTGCATATCGCTTATGCTGATGTTAAGTAGAATGACAACATTAAGCATTGCCATCGATTCGATTTGTTGAATCTTGATCCTGCTTACACCCCCCCCCCCCCCCCTTAAGCTAAAGTGGGAAAAAACATACCTGAAGTCATGTGAAAAGCATTTTAAACATAGGTCACCACAACAATCCCCTCCTTCCTTCCCCAATGTCTGAAATCCTCCAGAAATTGACTGACTATAAGCAGAACGGAATCATTCGTTAGCAAAAATGAGTTCGTAGGCTAATACGTTTTCAGCTGGAAAATAGCCTACTCATCAGTCTATGTCCAGAAGGCCTAGGCTACCGCAACTGCTTGATGTTACTCGCTCATAATGGCGCAGGCGAAACAATGATTGAAAAAACGGATCGTGGATATCCGAGATAATGGAATTTTGTGGTAAGCACTACCTATGTTTTTATGTTTCCCAACCGTGAGGACACATAGTTTTAAAACTTTCCTTTTATTTATGTAGCCTACATTTATTTAAAATGGGTTCATTTTTAGTTTTTCCAAAACTGAGTTGCTAAGTTCCCAGACATTCTCATTATGGCAATTCCATATAGGTGAATCTGAAACTGTCACCAGAGTTTAGGACATATTAGGACAGAGTTGCCTGGCCCTGGCCTAGCCCATAAGTTGGATGGTATTTCAAATGCTAGGAATTTTTGGGTGGAAATGGTGTATTAAAAGATATTTTAACTATGACCCTTAAAGTTAGTAATTCCTCTAATGCTTTAAAAATATCACAGTGCCAAGAAACTGCAGGAGGTGAGCTGTTCCTAACTAATGGCTTTTAAGTACAAAGAGAATCCTTTGTTTTCTGCCAGTAACTGCTTATGAAAACAATGATTGCCAAGAGGTGCATAACTGGAGCATTCCTCATAGTTCAACAGAGACCCTTTTCAGTGGAGTGCACATGGTTATTCACCTGCTTTAGAGGTAGGCTCTAGTGTTTTGTGGTTTTGTGTGCTATTTGCAGTGATTGTGGCAGAAATGTCTGTCACTATATCTGTAGATCTCTGTTTTCTTGTTTTGTTTTGTTTTTTTCATAATGACCTTGACCTTCAACATAGACATTTCTCATTTATAAGTAGATCACTTTTTTATTAGACTTTCACTGTTTCACTGAATTGTTGTTGGGTTTTTTTTCAAAATAATAATGTGGATCTCTATATTGTCCTGTTAAGGTGCTGCAGTGGATTTTTTGTTTAAAACAAATTCAGTGAAGTGGAATGAACATGAGCAATAGCACAGGAATTAGAAGCCCATTTTCCTGACTTCCTCATTCATTCACCAATATAATATAACACAATGCAAATTATGCCTAACCCAGTCTCATGTACACATTTGGAGGCTATTCCTCATCATTACTTGAATTGATCATTTTACATTCCTTTGAATGTAAACTTTAAAATATTGTAATATTTTCTGTCTTGGCATTAATAATACTTAATTACACAAAGCATCACCTGATCCTCATCCTCATATTAATGAAGACTAAGGTCCTTTATGGGGTTTTTTATAAGTTGAGAACAGAATACCTTCTTGAATTCATTTTAATCGAATTCCAATACTGGGTCACTCTCTAATTTCCTCCTTTGATGTCCCCTCCCACACGCCCAGCTCTCTTAAGCCTCTCTGATGTTCATCCATAGAGATTCATGGGCTTGGCCCTATGGGACTTGGGTGGCTCCAGATAGGCCTACCGATATTTATGTCCACGCATAATTTGAACCAGGGTAATGCACTCTGCTGGAGCCACTATTGGTTCATGCATGCAGAGCTTTCCTTCTTGTTGTGAAAAAGGGTGACAGAACAAGGTACACGCACACAGAGCTTTTGATTTGCTGTTAGTTGTACAGCACACTTCTGCATCTAAGATTAAACATAGGTTGTGTTGTGAGACTTTGCGTTTTCATACCTCTTTTGCCTGCTTTTTTGACCTTTATCTCATTAACCTTGATTTGTGGAGGGTCACGCCTGACCCGTCCCTAAAATATCTTTCTTACTTCCGTCCCATACAATAATGCCCCTGTCCCTAAGGTCAGCCGGAAGTTGTGGATGACTCTTAGCATGACTCATCATGAGAGAACAGGCGGCCCTTCGGTACCTCTGCTTATACCGCCTCTCAGAGTGAGTGACACATTCCGGCTCCCTGTCAAGTCAACTCAGCAACCCGGCAGAGAAAATATGACTCATACAATATGCTGGTCCACATAGGTCATGCAGTATAGGATTGGAAAAATAACAAAACAAACTAAACGGACATAATTAAAATAAAAAACTAGTTTGTCATGTAATAATTCTGTCTCTTTAGTGGTTCTTTAGTGTGGGAGCCCCCAAGAGGACACAGAGTTAAAGCAACAGAAAAGAACAGAGAGAGAAACCTAACAAAACAAACTACAGATCAAATGTTGTATGCCAGCACTCCAACAGCAGCCTATAACTGACCTATTTGGTGATGAGTTTACACATGCACTTATAATATGGCCAAGGCCTAATTATTAATTCAATGACCATTCACCTAATATGTACACTTTATGGATTGATCACCCACTGAAGAGTTTGTTTAATATGCTAAATGTTTTAATGTTTTAAACAAGAGCTCTGATAAATCAAACAAAATAGTTTACCTGATTTATTAAATGATCAGTTTAAATATAAAACCATTATTTAAGAAAAGTTATACTACAACTGATGGACATTTTTATCAAAAGTGAAATTGCAATATGAGAAGATCTCAATCTGTACACTGTGATTATGGTGGTTGGTCTGTGGAATGGCTTATTGCCAAAGGGGGGCCTGCCATAAAAAGTCTGAGAACCATGTACATTAGGCCCTATGTGTCCCTGCTTGCTTTCCCATTTACATTTGACCTCAGGGAAAGGACCTAAATGTTCTACCTTCAAACGTTTTAGCAGAAGGTATGTAGAGAATATAGTGTTTATTCTTCTTGTTACTTTTTTGCTACATATGTCATGTTACTTTTTGTGAGGATCTATCATCACACACTCAAACTCCCATTGTAATAATTGTATCTTATATAGTAAAAAGGCCTACCCAAATGGACAACATCCACAGAAAATGTCAGTCCATACCTCAGCAGAGTAAGACACACCTGGGCATACACACACACACACACACACACACACACACACACACACACACACACACACACACACACACACACACACACATGGCCTATTTTTGACCATGACACATCAGTATTGCATGGCTACCCAGAGGAGATAATGAATACGGTATTTTACCTCCATGGTAGGTAAGTAGGCTGACATTTTTATTACCATGGCTAATGGAGAAGAAAGACTGGAAGGGCTGCTATGATTCTAAATGCTTCTCTCTGCTGGGCCTGTCTCCGTCCACTCATTTCACACTGATGGTGAACCCCAACTTCCTCTAGACAGGGCTATTTGTCTCTGAGGCTGCATTGAGCGTGGGTTAAAATCAATAAACCATAAGCTCACTCATCTCCTATCTAGTGTGAGGTACTCACAAACACTCTCACAAAACACAGACATGTGTGTGTGTGTGTGTGTGTGTGTGTGTGTGTGTGTGTGTGTGTGTGTGCGCGCATGTCTGTGTGTGTGAATGTGTGTGCTTGTGTGGTTGTGTGTGTATGTATGTACACGTGGATCCCAAGGCAAACCAAATTAACGACACAAAATCTCATTTCCTGATAATTGGCTGAGACAAGGTACAATGTATTACTGTGAGTTTCCAGGAGGATAAAAGAACCTTCTTGGGAATCGCAGTCCATGGAAGAAATGTCGTTGCCTTAAAAACAGAGAGAGGAAATGGGTTCTTTTTTAATTACCCACGCTAATGAGCATAAATAAATTGTTTTTATTAGTCATGTTGGTTAAAATACTCATGATCCACAGCTCTATTAGGACACTGATGGAGTACAGGACCAAGCTCTTCAATTAGACAGTAGTTTTATTGAGAGCCAATTACTTAAATGGCACCAAACCTGATTCACGAGGCTGGGCCTCTGTTTTGCTTTGAACAGTTGGACTCACTGATCTAGAGAGTCAAACCTATCCATTTGGCAGAACCTGATTTTTAAAGGAGAAATACTGAATATGACAATCTACACTCTATGTTTGGATTATACCACTGGCACTGACTTAGCTCAAAATATCATTACACTTCTATGCTACTATAGACTGGGTCCCTGCAGATAAACCAAATATTTCCACCTTTGACATTGTACACCTTTGAAAGTGTATTAAAAAGGACTGTTTGTGGAGTCAGTGCACTTCCTTACCATTATTCCAGTTGCTGCCATCTTTTAAGGAGAAAGTCCATAGAAATTGATTACCGAATGCAGCGCAAAACACTGTCAGTGGATGCAAAATGCAGAGAGTTTGGTCAATTCAATTTGTAAGGACTCTGTCCTCGCAATTTATTTACAATCACTAGTCAGTCTAAGAAGCTCAAGAGACACACAAGGCAGACCCATAGCCATCAATAAAAATGAAGATCTGACTGGAGGGACCAAAGTGAAGATGTTTCACAGGAGACAGTCACGTTGACAGAGACATTCTCCCAAGCGCCCGGCCCACTGCCCACTGCACCCCGTGAGGAGACCACTGTGTGCCAGAGAGAGAGAGAGAGACCTTTTCTGTGTGCAGGGCATAAGGCAGGAGGGCAAATCAAGGCCTGAAAATAACCACCTCCCTATTAAACCCATTTGATTCCTGAGCTTCAGAGGGGCATGACAGCACAAACTGCCTGGAACATGTGCTGGTGGGATATTTTTAGACACACAGAGGCCCAACGAATACCGCCGTACACAGTAAGCTGCGATGACTGACACAAAAGCACGCCACGGGCGTAAGCAAGACAAGGTAATAACCAAGTTTTTCTGGAATGGCAGACTTAATTTGTGTCTTCCATCGTGGTCCTCTGCTGTTCACAGGCCTCTGCTGTTCACAGAGCCCTCCCAAGTTGAACAAGAAGGTTGCCTGTCTTGTGTGAGAGTGCCCCATTCAATAGGCTCCAGGTTACGTTTGTGGAGAATTGCTTGATAAGTGGCTTTGAGTGCACAGTTATGTCCAAGGCATAAACACCAATTGGTGGAAAATATATTTGAGCCCCACTGTTGGCAGTATGTGTGTAAGTGTGTGACTGTGTGTGTGTGTGTGTGTGTGTGTGTGTGTGTGTTTGTGAGCTATATACATCAACTGTGAACCTGAGGGTGAGAATGATGGTTTCCTGAAATACATGTGAGAAGAACCATCAGTGAGACTTGTCTAAGAGCTTAAAGCTGCAGTTGGCAAGATTGTTTTGATCATATTCACTGAAACACCGACACTATGCTCCGACAGAACAACATAAATCAGCCGCTTTTAGAAAAAAAACCTGCACTTCTACCTCCTCCTAGAGCCTGTTATTTGTTTTGCAAAAATCCTTCCTTCTTCTGGTCCAATCAGAGCAGGGCTGTGTGAGATCTGACTGTCAATCACAGTCTGGTGCAGTCTGGTGCGCACTGACGAGCACGAACTCTATGAGAGGGTGCTCGGTGGTAGTGGGGGAGAGGCATGAGAGTTGTAAACATTCAAAATTTTGGCTAAGTCCCCTCAATCTGTCAGACTTGCCAACTGCAGCTTTAACTATTTAAGCGCTGACTTGTTTTCATACATTTTACCTCTTATGCAAGTGTTATGCTCCTATGTGCACATTTCCGCACAATTGACGCGGGGTCCCAATTGCTGGGAAGCATATGAAACCCCCCCCCCCATGTGCATTGATGATGCAATTCTCGTCACACGCCACGTGTGCGGGACACAGACGCGGGAGCATGTCACGACCTTCAGTGTGTTACATGTTGATAACAAAGTGGTTTCCCTTAGGGTGCCATCCTGTAGCGTTAACACATAACTGCAGGAGACAGTGATACTTAAGACCTTTTGAAGTTGAAACATGTGATCTAGGTAAAAAACACTCCCTGGGGTTGTGGCTATTGCTTTGTGAGGTGCATTCACTTGATTTCCTGCGCCGTGATTCCAGTGATTCTACAAAGCTAGGTCAGTAGAATCACTGGAATCACGGTGCAGGAAATCAACTGAACATCAACGCTACAGCCAACATGTGAGCCAGCCATACAGTTGTCTGCCTCACATGTTGGCTGTAGCGTTGATGTTCAGATGTAGTGTGTTAATTTGGTGTGGCACAGAGTTCATTAATATGTTGGTGAACGACTTCTGCTCTTCACTCCTTTAAATCCTGAAGGAGCTTAACATTGTTGTGAACTAGGCTTTGTACAAACAGACCATTCAGGTTAATTAGAGAGATCTGCCTCACACTCTCCAGAGAGAGACCCGTAAATACATCATCATAGCGTAAACATTTTCCCACCTATGTTTACTGATGGCTGTGACTCAGTGAAACCACATGTTGTAACCCCTTTAGAGAGCACATCAGAGTTTCTGAACAGTCCTTTGTCTCTCACACAACTCCCCTGTGGGACGTGTGCTTATAGTTTGCCATCCGTTGTGATCGGCCTCTGAGCGATAGCACACAGGGGAGAGTGGGGAGACTGAGACCGTCATCGTCTGACCCACAGAAAAATGCTGCCTGTTGAAAATTGTCAGAGTGTGTGTGTGGTTTTTGGGGCCGGTCAAGCTGTAAGCTGTACTCACTTTCTGAGAACTCTCTGAGCCATTAGCCAGTCTTCAGTAAGTGCAGTACCTCAGAGCACTTTTGGTCTGTTGCCTTGGTGATGTAATGTTGCTTTCCTTCTTCTCCTCACAGAAGTGAAGCGAAAGTAGGCATTGGGTCTCCTTACAACCAGTATGCAATTAGAGAAATGATTGCTGTGTGGAAACTATGGCTTACTGAGGAACAGCATGCATCTGCAAGGAAGGATAGAATACATTTAATGTTCATGTATGTATGTATGTGTGGATTTATGTATATTTATTTATCTATTTGTTTGTTAATTCATTAATTTATGATAAACAAATAGCAACAAAGTGGAGCTGTAAGTACGATGAGCTCAGCAAGTCAGGATAAGCATCAGAACTGGGATTCTGGGATGCATCATAACTTACACTTTGTCCAAGTAAGCCCACACATATGGCTAGAGAGGATGGGGAGACTCAGTAAAACTGAAAGACTGTCATGTCTAGCATGAAGCCGGACAGAATATGGACATAGGCAGAGGCTGGGTTTCTGGCAGCTTCTGTGGTCTTGAATGGGGCAAGAGCTTATTAATATATCCAAACAAATCCATCCCTCACATCCCACGATGCACTTTTCATTTATTATACAGAAAAGGATTAAAAGTAGCATTAAGTTACAGTTAACCTGGCCTGACTCAGTTTAAAGGCACCCTTAACAGTTTTTTGACCTTAACATAATGTTTCCAAAATCATTTTGATGGCACATAACCTCATAACTTGACGACGCCACTTCTGCCATTGTCTGAGCGGCACTCTGTAGGCGATTTCTGACCTAGAAACTTTCTAGTTTCGGGTAGAAAACTAATGGAAACGGAAAATAGCTGCTATGCTACAGGAATTTGAAGATCTTCGTCTAAATAGACTACTGTTGGTGCATTCCCTCTACATTATATCGAAGTTATGTTCATACTTTGTTGCAAAAGACGCATATTTAGTTTGTTTACTAGTGCAGTGCCCGTTAAAACATGCCATTCATGTAGAAAACTGTAGCCCAATTACATGCCTGCCGGTATTATAATATCCTCCTGGTGTCCTCCAATTTCTTTTTTGTTGGGATTTCCTGTATATTTAGGATAAAAAAACATCTTACAATTATTACAATATTACAACTATTACAATATCTTACAATATTTTTTATTTATTTTTATTTATAAATTATAAATGTTATAACATGTCCAAATTTGCAACGATGTGACTCAACAATCTAGCCTATAAGAAGGGTTGGGTAGTAATGGATTACATGTAATCTACGTAATCAGATTACAAAAATCAAGTAACTATAATCAGCAGCACAGATTACATTATTTTTACAAGCAGCCCATTCATTTGTCCACTAGATGTCGTTATCCTCCAATTGCCTTTGTAATTTATTGACAAGAAAAAGGTTCAAATCAAAGCCCAAGATGGAGGAGCCGTCGACGTCAACCGATAGACCCGTTCCAGTCGGAAAAGAGACCATTGGAAATAAGAATGTGTATATGTCATGTGTAAGTAATCCTAAAGTCAGTGATGGGCAAGCTACTTGATATGTGTAGTGAGCTAAGCTACCAGCTACTCTACAATAAATTCAGCTTCACTACACAGAAGCTACCACCCATACAGATGTTGCAAGCTAAGTTACAAACTGTCAAAAGTAGCTTGATAATTAGTAGCTACTTTCAATTATTCAAACTGCATGCCAAGTCAATGCAATTTTAGTGATCAACACAACTGTCAGTCAGAAAATATATTAGGCTTGTTCGACTTAATGCAGATCTGCTCTGATCTATAGACAGTAAAAGATATGGACAGTCATCACGTAGACGCAGCGGCGCTAACGAGTTTGAAAGTGGGGGTGCAAAAAAAAAAAGAAGAAGAAGCTGGTTTCGGGCTGGGTTCCCCGAGACAATTTTAAAAATTCCAGAGGCCAACTATTCACGCACGTTTTCATGTGGGATATTACGATACAAGATAGTCTTAGATCTTCCTAATGTTGTAAAGGACAAGCCAACACGATTTTGCAATTCAGGTTACATGTTCAAAGAAATTAAGTCGGTCATCAATTATGACGCCAAAGTTACGTGCCAATCTAGTTGGGGTCAATGAAGAGGAGTCAAGCTGGATGTTAATCTGTTGGGGAATAGCTGTTTTAGCTGGAAACACCAAAAACTCTAAAATATCAGGCATGCAGAAATCTGATGGGAAACAGTCCTCAGGTGGTAAAGACAGGTAAAGCCGTCCGCATAGTGAGTCAAATCCATGGGAGTGAATGGTCTCACCCAAGGAAGTGGTGTAAATAGTGCCCTAATACTGATCCTTATGGCACACCTGTGGTGAGATCCTGATACTTTGATACAAGACACACTGAAAGAATGCCCTTTAAGGTAGGATTCAAACCAAGATCTTTTCCAGAAATTTCCTGTTCAGACAGTGTAGAGAGGAGAATGTCATGGTTTACAGTATAAAGGGTGCAGGTAAGTCTAGTAGAATTAATACTGATGACTGAGCAGACTCCTGATTTGAGGTGCTGCTGTTTACGGGTTTGAGTCCGGGCGTGTGCAGGGCTGAACCACGCAGGTTAAACAGTTACAGTAATGTAAATAGGTTACATTAGCTACTCTCAATGCTTCAGTCACAGACAGAGCAATTTCAGTAGAATGACCACTCTTGAAACCAGACTGCATACGGTCTAGCAGTTTGTTCTGATACAAGAAGTCATAGACTTGCTTGAAGAACACTTCCTCCAAAGCCAACAAGAAAGGAAGAAGGGAGACAGGTCTGTAGTTCTTTATCAATTGTATGAAGTGTACTTTTTTTAGCAAAGGCATAACCCTTGCCTGTTTAAAAGAAAAAGGAACTATTCCAGAACTGAGTGTATAGTAGTCAGTGTTGGGCAAGTTACTGAAAATTAGTAATTAGTTACAGTTACTTCTTTCAAAAGTAATTCAATTACGTTACCAATTACTGTATATCAAAAGTAATTAGTTTTGAGTTACTTTTAAGTCTGCTTTTAAAATGTCAATATGAACAGTACTGAACAGTCACACACACAATAAACCTAATTTTTGGACCTATTTATTGTAGTTTCAACGGGCCTTCAAATCAATAGCCTTGTGCATGAGTTCTCAAACTTTTTCGACCCCAAAACATTCTACAATGCATTAAGGCCTCCCTGACCTTGTTTTGCGCCACCCTCACCATCTAGGTGGTTTGATAGATGTACAGTACACTGCCTACTGCTTGCCTTCTACTACTACTACTAGTAGTAGTAGTAGTAGTAGTATGCATGGTGGTGCACTGACACTGAATTCTGCAATATAGTAATAAGTTATTTTTATCATTATTATTGCAATCCTTCTGTAGGCTACATGGAATGAGTTCAATGGGATGTAATGTGAAACAATGTTAAATGGCCTATTTTCAAAGCAGTTATTGTCTGCTCACACGCACATACAACCTTATCCTCGTCCTGCTTTGAACACAGAGTATTATATAGCATTTTAAGCACCAGCAGTTTGGGAAAAGCCTGCGCTGCACAAGTGCTGACCTACCGAAATAAGTTATAATGCATCTGAGAGTTTGGGATTGTCGTGCACTATGCAGAAGGTTATTCTTCAGCTGATGAGGTGTTCCAGAGAGAAGTTGTATGTTCCGTCGCAGACAAATGAATCCATAACACCATGGACGTCAATTCCGATGTAAACATACTGTGCAAATAACTCAAGTCGCTTAGTAGGCCTACGTACGGTAGGCTATTTGGAGGTTTCTTTATCTGGTAAGTGAAATCTGCATTTTCCTCTCGAGTTAAACGTGTGCTTGCTTGTGTCAAGGCTATATATAGGCTACTGTAGCCTATTGGTGTTGTGGCGTGGCTATGTTGTAAGAATGAGAAATTAATATAACGAGGCTTTTGCGCAATAGCGGAAAAGAGCGGAGATAAACAACAAATGCGCTTTTACTGTAGTGGAGCTTACCAGATGGAAACGAAAGGGAAAAGGCTTTTAAGATGCCCATTTAAATTGTAGCCTAATGCACTCTTGTGTGTTTTAGCATAAATCCGAAATAAGGAGGAATGGGAGAAGGCTATTAACTGTATCTGCAATCTAAACATGAAACACAATCGCTGGAAACACAGCTAAGGTCTGGAGACAAGCAGCAAACGTGCATCTTGTCTGCAGTTGTTCATTCGAGATCAACAGAGTAACGCAAGTAACGAACTCTTTGAAATTTCAGTAATTGTAATTGCCTTACTGGATTTACAAAAATACTTCGTTACATGCTTGTTACCACTAAAAGTAGTGGAATTACAGTAACGCGTTACTTTGTAACGCATTACTCCCAACACTGGTAGTAGTAGTATTAAACACATGCATGACTGCTGGCAGAACAGCAGGTGTGACAGACTGCAGAAGAATAGACGGGACAGGATCCAAAGGGCATGTTGTTGGATGACTTTGCTGAAGCAGTAGAGAAACCTCTTCAAGAGGAGAGAAAGAGTCCAACAATTCACAGGCAAAGCTCTCCTAATGGGCTCTTCAAACTGAACACTTATCCTGTTGTGTTTGCAGTCAAATATGACTGATTGACAATTCTTCTCTCTAAAAAATATTGTTAACTTATTCTCACTACCATGAGTCTTCTTGGCTTTGTTAACACAGGGCATCTGAACACACAAAACAAATTTTGATATTTAAAACATATTTTGATATTATAACAATTTGAGTGTTTTATTTAACTTTTTTTTAACTGTTTTATATACACCCATGTGTATTTTCGGTCAAAAATGACTGGCCATTAGAAATTAATGGGTGAAAAAATGGTCAGTGTATAAAATTGAGTCCAGGCACATACTTATTGATCAGATGGACTGTATGCACTTCTGTACATTAAAACACACACACAAACACACCCTCACTCCCCCTCTTTGCTTCTATGCCAGCCCCCAATGGAACCTTTCCCCAATGGAATCTCTCCTTTCTGACTTGCATGAGCTCAGGTCAGTGAGGCCTGCAGGCCATAAATACCAAATGGAAGTTTAAAACTGGTTATATCCAATAGAACACAAGTTGATACAAAGGTCTATCACAACATTAGATGATAATATGTGTGTTGTATCTATAACAAGTTATAATGCAGCTGTCATTTTTGACCGGGAACACAAAACTAGTAAACATAAAACAAACACAACAGGAGGGTGAAGCAACTTTCAGTGAAAATGTTGCAAAGTCATCTGCTGACAGTGAAGTATGGCAGTGGTGGAGGATTGAGAAGAGACTTGAAAGTTGAAAAAGTTTTCTACTGTCAGTTGCGCTCTCAATCTTGCTGTGATAGAATGCCTTTTTTGCAAGTGTAACAGTGAATGAAAAAGATGATAGCAAAGACTGGTAGTTACTAAGACCATTTCCATCTCTGGATTTACGTAATTTTCTCTCAGCAGCTCTAAGTATTACTATCATTAATATAGTAATAGTAACAATATATCTAGCCGAGTGATAAAATAGTATTTTTTGTAATTCCATCACCTTTATGGAACTTTCTTGTTTCTTATATCAATTAACATTTGTCAAAATGTTTTTAATAGAAAAAAAAAACCTCCAAACGTTTTCAGTAGGCTAGCCTACCATTGTTGCAGAAATCACGTATAAGAAGGTATCCATTCGATTTCTGTTTATTTTCGCATATTCCAACCTAAGGAAGCAGCATGAGACTCCCGTCAAAATCATCATGAGGAGATTCCTCCCAAATGGCCTATCACGTCTTTGAACTGACGTCATGAGGGCGTGTTTCAGCTCGTGCAGCTCGTGGAAGGCAACTGCAAGATCTGTCTGCAGGCTAAGACTCCCGCGATATTTTAAGGTTATGTGACATGGTGTCACGGTGGTAAGTCCCTCCCCGGCTGACAGAAGTCGGACAAAATTTCTAACCAGTAAGCATTGCGTCCATCCCAGTATGCATTGTGTTCAACCCAGCATGCATCACATCAAGTCAGATCTGCACAGATCTGCCTCAAGTCGAACAAGCCTAATGACTTAACTCCCTCTCTAATTTATGTGTTTGATGGCTGCAGGAAAACGCTGTTATGCGTGAAATGTCAGAAATGTCCAGGAGAAATGAGCTTTCGAGGACGCTACTACGCTACTTGATCAATAATCAAGCTACTGAAAAGTTACTTGGTTTTGTAAATAGCGATGTTACTACCAAGCCACTGACAAATGTAATTAAGCTAGTAGCGTTGCTACAAGTAGCAACGCTACTGCCCATCACTGCCTAAAGTAATCAGATTACGTTACATGTTTTGGGTAATCCTATTGATTACATTACTGATTACAAAAATTGCCATGTAATCTGTCGTCAGTAATGGATTACATTTCAAAGTAATCTGACCCAACCCTGCCTATAAGTGACATCACACTCTGTCTGCCACTCTTTGTCTGTAGCTGATCGAAATGACATAAGCCTAAAGCTTTGATGTAAGGCTATATGTTTAACCTATTGAATAACTCAATGATATAGATGACAAACCATTTTGTAGAAAGATGCATTCTGAAACATCCTTAAATTCGGGACCATTAGCCTATCGTTCGTTTCAATTTGAGACCTTTCAGTCGGAATTGTCGTTTGTTTATTCAAAGTTTCAAGTCCAAAGTAGCCTGGGCAATTCGAAGTGTCAGTTTATTGCACATCATTTTTACTTATTTTGAATAGCCACTGTATACCGTTTGTTGGCATGTTGTTGCATTAAATGGTGGATAAATATATATATATATATATATATATATATATATATATATATATATAGAGAGAGAGAGAGAGAGAGAGAGAGAGAGAGAGAGAGAGAGAGAGAGAAAAATGATATGCATGTTTGTCATTTGGGACCATGGGGGTACTGATTGTCCACGTGTTGTCACACATAATTTCCTTTTCCAGCACTCCCAAAATGTTTTAATTGCTGAAGAGCTTCACCTCCCTAAGGGGGACTATGCCATGCCATTCAAATGGCATCTGATTATGAGAAAACTGCCTCCAAAAATTACTCATTAATGAAGTGCTGTCCTGCAAGAAGGCATCACAGCAAAACTCTGCAGTGGCTATATCCCCCCGCCCACCCCTAAATAAAGAACGTTCTTTCCTGTCATTTTACATTTGCAGTACTCTGAATCATCGAAATGTGATTTAGACAACCTTACATCACTGCAAATTAGCGTACATTCTTCATCCAAAATAGAATGCCTTGCTTTTCATATTTCCTAAAATGCACAGCATGCGTCTGTGTCAAATACTGAAGACTTTGTGTTAAACCAAAATATTATTTTAAAGCAAAACTGCCCTAGTGTCCTAGTGATTGCAGATGTGCATACTATCAATGCTCCAGCATGTGCTCCTTGCAATAGCTTCAACATATGTTCCATCCACTAGAGTTGAACTTAATTCCAGACCCCCATAAGCATCTGGCAACCCTAAACTCTTCAACCTGGTGTGCTGGCACATTTTGTGTGTGTGCCCTGACTATTTGTTTGCCATTAGAGAGCAAAGTGTTTGGCGTGTGCATTCTGATGGCCACCTGCTGTGTGATGCGTGCTGTTCTACCTGAGACGTTCTGCTGCTCAACTGAACTCTATGTGGCTTCTCTGTGAGCTGGAATCAGTTGTGGGGGAGGTGGGAGGAAGAGCTCCTGAGGCAGCCTATCAGGAAAGGGCACCGGAGAGTAAATCTTCCTTTTCCCTTTTCTGTCTCTTTTTTCCCCTCCCTATCTCTTTTTCTCTCTCTCTCTCTCCCTCTTTCTTCATCCCTCTCTTTCTCTTTTTCTCTCTCTCCCTCCCTCTGTCTCTCTCTCTCTCTCTTTGCCGTGTGTAGGGCTTAGCCAGAGCTGCTGGAGTGCATGCACACAGCAGAGCCACAGCAAAGCAACTGTCAAACAGTAATCATCTGTGCCGTGCGTCTCGTTAAAACCGAGCACAGACTTCACTCCACTCAGAGATTATGCTCCGCAGGCTCGGGGATCATTAAGGGATCGTTTTCTTCATAAAGCGAGTGAAGTGATTAAGGAGAGCTGGACAGTGGTGGGCAGAGCGTAGTTGGTGGGAGAAAGGGAGGGAGTGAGTGAAACAGAGAGAGAGAGAGAGAGCTGGACACTACCATGCGTGTTGTGTGTGTATGTGAGTGTGAGTGCATGTGTGTGTGAGAGAGCGAACTGAGTTTGAAACAGCAGAGCGCTCGGTGTGAGAGACGACCACAGGCTACCGGAGTGCAGAGCGGAAGGCATCGGGACGCAGAAGCACTGAACCCGTCAGCTGGGGGAGCGGAGCTGTGAGAGCTCACCTCATCCTCATCCTCGTCCTCATCTTCATCCTCATCCTCATCCTCATCCTCATCCTCATCGTAACACATGTGGAGTCTCCAGCAGCCAGGGAAGGGGGAAAGAGACTGCTAAAGACGCATCGTCTGAACTCTGGCCTCCGCGTCCCACACAAGCGGCTATCATAACATCAGAGGAAGAAGAGCAGATATTCTGGTTCCAGAGGGGCGTGACATTCATCAGACACCGATCATTACCAAAGCGGGATGTTAACCAGGAACGCTGTGCTGCCACCCAGAAGAATCCTCATTCCACTCTAGGGTCACCTGGTAACCTGACCTCTCCCACCCCCACCCGAACGCCCCGCTTTCTTTTACTTTCCCTTCCACCCTATCGCTCCCAATCCCACGAGTGACCTCTGCAGGACAAACTAGACAGCCCTCCCGCCAAAAGATCGCCAATCCTGGAGCACCTCTCTGCAACCCTTCCCTGGAAAAAGTCAAAGATGATGTCCAAGCCGTCACGCCTGACCAAGCCTTCCAAGTCGTCCGGCCGCAAGGAGCCACCAGGCAGCCGCTCGCGGATGCTGAGCGTGGGGGAGAGGCTGATGAGGGCTGGCAGCGAGGGCAACCTGGTCAGACCAAGAGCCACGCTCCAGCAGCAGCAGGCTGGCCACCACGAGTCCCACAGGAGTGTCTCACCCCTGGCTAAAGGTAGGAGCAGAGCATAATATGGACATGCATATGCTCTCTTGTGCTCTCTCTCTCTCTCTCTCTCTCTCTCTCTGTAGCTCTCTATCTCTCTTTCACTCTCTCTCTCTCTAACATTCTATCTCTCTCTCTCACACTCTCTCTCTGTCTCACCCTTGCTCTGTGTTAAGGGGAGTGCACATGCTAAGTGGGGTTGGCAGGGCTCCAGTAGGTTCTTTTTCCGTTGTGAGGTTCACACTGTACAGATCACCCCTGGTGGTGAGAAATAGGTCATGCCTTTATGTTGCATTGTCATGTAAATGGCTCAATTGTGTCTGTAGCACAACAGGATACAACTGCAGGGTGCTCCCATGCTTTCCTGTCTGTTGATGCCTCCTGTCTCACACACACCCTTTCACCAGATTTGCTCTCTCTTTCTTTCTCTTGCTCTCTCTCTTCATCCCTCCTTCTCTTTCAGATTTGCTCTCTCTTACTATCTGTCTGTGCACACACTCACACACTGCATACAGCATGACCTGAGCTTAGATGAGCATGCCTGAGGAGTGGGTCTTTAAGTACTGGGCATTCCTGTCTGAAGCAGTGTCCCGCTGGTATTGTTCACCGGATGCCCTCTCTGCATGTGGGGGATTAAGGAGCAGCTCGGGCTTTCAGTGTCCACTCTGCTGATTAGTAACATTCCCGTCATGATCATCACATTCTCTCTTTCTCTCTCTCTCTCTCTCTCTCTCTCTCTCACACACATTCACTCACTCACTCTCTCTCTCTCTCTCTCACACTAACACACACACACACACACACACACACACACACTAATACACATAGACACACAATCATATCGATACCTATGTATGCATATGTAACCTTGATGAAATTGCCAAGCCAACAGATGTATCGTCTTCCCTATATGAAGTATGAAAATACTTTACCCTGCCTGACAATGCAGTAATACCTCTGAGCGTATTGTTACCTTATTGTTGTAAGCCCTGTGTGTTGTTTACTAAAGCCATTGTACATGGCCATTTCATTGCCAGAGTCGCTCTGTGCTTTGTGGATGTTTAGTGTACACGTGTGTAGGGCTCCATACAGTTGGCATTTAAAGCAGCTGTGCTGTAGCGCTGTCTGCTAGGTACCCTGGAGGAAGGTCGAGCGTGTCAGTGCCCTGGTGAGCTCTGGGGAGTGAAGAGTGCTGCGCTGCACAGCGACAGTGGCTGAGGCACTGCACTCAGGACTCCTGGGAAAGAAGGGCCTGGAGCCCCAGCAGGCTCTTTGGCTGTGGCGCTCACATCAGGGAGTGCAAATGCCCCCAGTGAGCCTGTGGCGTGGTGGTGGCACCCACGGGTCTCAGCTCCACACCAGCCCTCTTGACTCTCTTTGACTTTATCATCTTGGCGCCCTCTTCGCTTTCATTACCACAAGGCAGCGTCTGCCAGAGAGCCATGCTGTGGACCCAGATCCGCCACTCAGGCACTCGTGCATGCGTCTAATGCCACCAGGTGGAGCACAGAGCACAAGTTTGCCTTGTTATGGGTGATATAATCATCATGCATGATTTTGTACACGTCGGGAAAGCGTAGTGATATTGACAACAATGCAATTCAGCATTTTCGAGGGGTGACGCCGGATACGTTCTGTCAGCACCCGACCACCGGAAAACGATGTGCCAGAAGTCTCCCATCCCCACCCACCAGCAGCAGGCCGCCTGTCCCAGAGACATTAGCAGTCCTCACACGCCGCCACCATACAGGCCTGACATTTCCAGCGACGGGCTTCTGCCAGGCTGGCTGGCTGGACAGGCAGTTCCACCCCACACAGCCCGGAAGGCTCCATCTCGCCTGAAAAGTGGGGGGAAAAAACAGTTCCCTGTAAAGCCCCCACTGCATTCTGGGGCTGGAAACAACAGTCCGGATTTATACCACCCCTCAGGCGTCCCCTGTCCTCACTCTGACAGTCATTTTCCTGTGGAGCTCTGTGGTCACGAGTCCCACCCTCATGTCCACCAGACCTTTCAACACAATGTTTTCTTTTTATATATATCAGTGTAATTTGCAGTGTTTCAGTAGAATGACATGTGCTCTTCTGGTCCAAAAGTTGTTTCTTTTCTGAAAATAGAATGACTGAAGGAAGTCAAGGGAATATACTATTTGAACAGTCTCTTTTATGATTACTAGAGCACCACTAGGACTCGAGTAGCATTCTTTATCAGGGGCATATTGAAAGATAGTACGGCAATTACTTATGTTTAGTTTTATGTACTTCACAGCGCTCTTAGCTTGGAAATCTATAATTCTAATACTATAATAGCTTGAATCCTAGCGTTACTGTGGCTGCAATCTGAGTCACATTACTACTGTGGTGGTGGGCAGTGCTGCCTTGCATGTACCTGCTCCCTGGCGAGGTCTTGTTTGCCTTCATCATGCCCAGTGATCTGTGAATGACGCATTTAATGATACCGTTTTTCATCGGTGATCTCAGGCGCTCAGAGCAGATTGCAGGGCTTGGCAGAGGACACAGCCTTGCGACTGGGCAGTTGCTTGAACGCCTGCGTGGGGCTTTCTTTCTCACCCCTGCCGCTGAAGCATATGCCTCCGTTTATCCAGCCATGATATCTTCCTCTTGATTACAGATTAAACACTCTCCAAGCTGGGCAAGATGTGCCACTGCCTGGGGCATCTCAGCAGCCAGATTGCTGTAGAAACGTTTCATCTGTTTCTCAAACGCAGGCCGACGGTAGTTCAGATCGCCATCGGAGTAATCGGAGGTGTTGCTCATGGTCCTGCACACTGTAGGGCTAACACGGCTGCAGTGCTAATTGTGCATTAAAATGAGGAAACTAAATGTTCCGTTTTAACTGTGGCACTTCCCGACTGTGGTGGGAGTGTAAAAGAAAATCTGGAAAGCAAATTATATTTATCATAATTAGATGATGGCCCGGTCGCAGGTGTGGGAAACTATTTCTTTTGCTGGGCTGCGTCTAAGTGCCGAGTGGTGTAGCTGCCCTTCTCCTCTCTGCTCTGTGGCACGGGAAAATGTCCTCCATTACACCCCTCAGTAAATCTTCTGGAACACTGAATTGGTTCGCCCCGTTCTTTTCTGATGACTTACTACTTGTCACTACCTCACAGCCAAAGATAGAAACAGGTCATTTTAAATATGAGTTGACTTTGCTTGCTTTACTGAAGTGTGTGTGTGTGTGTGTGTGTGTGTGTGTGTGTGTGTGTGTGTGTGTGTGTGTGTGTGTGTGTGTGTGTGTGTGTGTGTGTGCGTGTGTGTGTGTGAATTTTGTAATTACAGAAAGAAACTCACACATTCTTACTCATAATCCAAGCTTACGCAAACACAAGATTTTAGCTGAGGATGTCATATGCAAGGCATAAGCGAAGGACATTGAGTTTTGTGAGCTCTAATATGTGTATGTGTATTGTGTGTGTGTGTGTGTGTGTGTGTGTCTGCCTGTCAGAAGATATTTGAGGATGGCTTAGTGCACTGTTTTGTATGCATCACACAAAATCACCTCCTACATAGGATAATGAAGGAGCCCTGTCCTCCCCCATCTCTGTTGTACTACTAAAGCATGGATTTGAGCTACAGGACACTAATTAAGGCCTAGCAAATCACATAATGCTGAATACCCTTGTTATTTAAACGAGTAGAAACGTTCTCGATTAACTATATTGCTAGTATTGAGTATACAATACCACATTGGTCTTTGTGAATATTCCATGGTAAGGGATGTTAATGGCACAATGCTAGATGGAATGTATGTTAAGTGTCCATGGTTATTGTTGGTGATGCCAGCACTTTACAAGATGTATCCATGACTAATAAGCAGTCCCTCAGGTCTTTACCTATCTTTCAGCCCACACCAAATACATTCATAGTTTGCTGTAAATAACTCTATCCCTTAACACAAGTCACTGAGGCAGCAATACAACTGTGTAACAGGAGGAATTTGAATGATGATAACACAGAATGTGAATCAGTAGGTCATGGCCTTTTCAGCTCTGCAGAACCCAACATGTCACAATGGAGAGTTCTAATTAACTGTGTTCTAATGCCCCTCATTGAAGAGCTGACCATTGTGCATGACCACTCTGCTGTCTTGCTCTTTCTCTCACACACTCACACACATACACACTCACACACACTCACACACATACACACACAATACTATCTCAACATGTCTCTTTTTGTCTCTCTCGCATTCTTTGTGTCTCCCACACGCAGGTCCACTCTCTAGTTGCATAACTAACCTCCCTAATTCTGCTACCCAAAGTATCCATGTAATGCAGCAATTATGCCGATCTCCATGTGTCACCACGCCAGTCTAATCCACAGGAAGTGATTCAGTCTGACAGCTGTGTGGTCTGTGTGTGGCCGAGACAGACATTTGCTTTAGCCAATCAGCCCGCACGATGCCTGCAACAGCACCTCCCACGCTGTCCTCTCCTTCCCACCCTCCATCTCCTCCTGCCCCTCCCTCTTTTTAAGCTCCTGGGACAAGTGATGGCTCGCACACACACACACACACTCTTACTCATTCACACACGGACACACACAATGCTCATCCCAAACAGCTGTTCACTCAAGTTAGTCTCCAGGCCGGCTGCTTGTTGGGAGTGATTTAGGTGATGCTTCTCAGCCTCCACAACAGCCGCAGCCACAGCTCTGTCCAGAGCACTCGGGGAGCTGTTTAGGAATCTTTAGAGCTACGCTAGGTCTGACGACAGAGCACAGGAATAACGAGGGGACTGCTCACTTAACATGATGTGTAAACAAACAAACGAACAAAGTGAATAACCGAGCCCTATCCTCTGTGCTGCTCCAGTCTGCCTCTCTTCCCAGATGTCAGCTGTGGTCACTTTCCCCTGAGCTGCGGCTCTAGACATGGCTGTGGTGGCTGAGGTGAGGGCCTCTGCTGCAGCCCTCTAATCTCTAATCCTTCCCTGGCCATAGGCGCTAACGGAGCCTGTGAGCCGCTGTGGGAAGACGGGGATAATGTTCCCAGGCAGGCGCACACAGAACTGCTGGGCTCCGTGGTTGGGAGGGAGGGAGGGAGGGAGGGGCGCTACTCCACACACCACAGAGGAGGAGCAGGCGTCATATTTTCATGTGAGGAAAACATGTTGCAGTCATGGAGCCACATGACACAGAGAATTTGAAATGGAGAGGGAGGGATATCGATGTGAAAGTGCTAGAGGAAAACAATGGCTTTTGATCAAATATACACACATATATATATACTGTATATATATATATATATATATATACATATATGGCTTTAGAACATAAGAATGTATACATAAATATCTGAGATTCAACAATTACTGTGAGCAACCAAGGGGAGAGCATGAAGGACTTGAAGTTTCAAGAGTAGGGGATGGAGAGAAGTTGAGAAGTTATTTATTTTCCAGTGCATGGCAACACCTTATTATGTACCGCTATGTGTTACATCTAGTTTGACAACAGACATCTAGTGAGCCACATGATATCCCACTATTTAGAAAGATAGAACAAATAGCTGGAGGGAGCAGAACCGTGGTTGTCAGGGAGCCTTCGGGGCTGGCTCCTGGGGAGGAGGGGGGGGGTTGCGGTGCAGCCTCCATCCCCCACCCCTCCACCACCGCTGCCTGTCTGCCCTGTGCCGTTTATTTGTCTAGCACTTAGACAGCTGGCCTGCTGGTCGGGAGAACTCCGAGCCAGTCTGACAAAAGTCATCTGTGACCGATTCCACATTCTTGGCCAAGAGGACTGCGATCGTCAACGCCGTTCGCCAGCCAGCGGAGCAGTCCAGCTTATGCCCGGCTTCGAGATTTATCCCTCGTTTCAGGCAGGCCGTGTCTGGTGAATGCTGGTGTGCCATAAAGCAGACACCAGTCCCACTACACGCAGAGTGCCTGCTTTGAGTGGAGTGGGCTGTGCTGTCTCACCTCGCCTCGTCTGAATGTTAAATGTGCTTTGTGGACTCATGTTTCATTTGTCACAGACAGAGAGATACTACAGTAGAATGTAGAGAAATGTCATTAGTTGCTCAACTTCTTCTTGACAAAAAAAGAAACAATAACAAGATTTAATAAACAAAGAGAGAAAGGGGGGGGCAAAACAGCAGTGGAATGCTCTGTGGCTGTTAAAAGAGTTTGCTGAGTTTGTCCATTTGGCAATGTTGCCAATGAGATTAGCTTTGGCCATATGAAACCTTACCCAGTGATTCCACAGTGGCCAGTGAACCGTGCGGCACGCTTTCATCAAGCGCTCAGCAGCAGGTTAGGAATGCAGTCACTGTTAATGGTTAACTCTCGTTTTAAGCACAGGAGATGGAATTTACCTTTTTTCCAAATGGCAGATGCTAATGAGGTCTAACCTCACTGTTGGCTGAGTCCATGTTTGTTTGTCTGCTTATTTATTTATTTACAAATGTATTTATTCATTTATTTATTTATTTGGTAAGCTGTCTCAGCTTGTTAGCACATGTTTTTCAGTTGGGTGTGTATGTGTGCGTGCAGCGGGACTGAACAATGGATATTTGGTCAATAAGCAAGTGCTCAAGGGTGGCCAAGAAAACAAAGGCTGCATGCACTGTGTCCTGTCTGTAGCTCAAACAGAGAGACATTTCCTGTGGACTGTGTTCTTAAGGTTTAAAGTCACCCCATTGCAAATATCAGTAAATCTGTACATGTAATTGCACATCGCCTTTTTCCTGGTTGCAGCTTTTCTTTCGCACACCCATACAGCATCTCATACACACCCGCATCTCTGATAGGATCTGACAAATGACAGATTCTATTCAGTAACATGAATGGCTATGCAGACGTAGAGCGCGTCAGATTCAACAACAAACATGGTGCCGGTATCAGATCGGCTGTCAGGAGTGTCTGCATGATTTCTCACTCCTCCTCCTCCTTGGTCAGACGTTTCAGGCCTCCTGTGTGTGACCTTGTCCTGCCCCCCCCCCCTTCCTCACCCTCCCCCTCCCCTAGCGTGTTTGGAGTGCTTTTTCATCTCTGCCCTATCTGTCTTCACTCTTAGCTCAAATGTTTTCTTTGCCTTTTCAGTATTTCTCTCTGCTTTGTCCATTGGTTAGATCAACAGGGCTTTGAAGTGTTGCCGAACTGACGGTCATGTTCCCTCACATGTTTTTTGTTCTTATTAGGTCACCAAAATTCATGAAAGTTGTCATTGTGTCTGTCTGGAGTCTATGAAGACATTGATTTGTAATGACATATACTAGCATCTTGATCAAAAACATTAGTGATATTCATGTTGTAGATCTTGTTTCAGCAAACATAAGGACCGGTCCACTGCTGCGCTGGGCTTTCTGTTTGCTGGGTGTGGCATTTCCCCACTCTAATGTTGCCCCCTCATCATCTCCAATGGATATCACATACCACACCATCCCCTGAATCAAGAACTTTCCATCTCACCATGTTCACAGCTGTCTTCCCCTGTTAGTGACCCTAAGTAGGAACTCATGCACATACAAAAAGGGGGGGGGGAAATCCCTTCAACCACCCAGAATTTTTCCTGCCCTCTGTAATGCAATCTGCAGTTTTTCCTCCTCTGTAAGCACAGTCCTTCCCTCGCTTCCTCCCTCGCTCTCTCTCGTTCGCTAGGGTGTGTAGTGAACCGTCACATCGGCACGGCAGACCAGAGATCCCGCTCGGGGGCACGAGTGAACCAGATCAATCAGCTCGGCTTTGTCAACGGGCGCGCGGACCCCTCCTCCGCTGCTCCTTGCATCTGTGTCTCCCCGTGCCGTGCACCGCTCACCCGGCCTGTCACACGGGAGACCTTACGTGTCACATCCTTTTGGCAGGCTCCCAGTTTGAGAAATCCTCGCCGAGGCCAGGCCTGTAGGAACCCATCAAATTCCCTAGGTGTATTTTTAGGACTGTCCGTGCGCGCCCGCTGCTCCGAGCTGGAAAAGTGCACCCGTGCAATCTAAGATCGACGGTGGATGTCAGAGTAATATGGAGGCTTTAGCTCCACCTCTTCAATCCCCCAGAGGCAGATGGGTTTCTCTTTGCTGATGGCTCAGAACACCTCTGTGTTTCCCATCTGAAAACAAAATGCTTTACAATGGTGCGGACGCCACCAAGCCCCAGGGCAGAATAGAATAGTTAAATATAAATGCTGGAGCATAGCCAAGGAGCTCAGGGCAAGGCTTCAGTAAACACACACACACACACTCTCTCTCTCTCTCCGGGCCTGATTCAGGCAGACCTAGAGTTTACTCGTGCAATAGAATCAAGATCAGTTCACAATTTGGATTTGTGGGCAACTTTATTTACCCTTCCACCAACAACCGAGCAGCAAGGTAATATACAACATTACATAAGAATAACGGTGTGTTTCTCATAAACCCAGTCTAACTCACCAGAAGCATGCCTAATGGTCATTTCACGAGGAGGAAATTGGGGCTGTTGACATAAAATTACATTAAGGTAGAGGACAAAACCACGTTGCTCTGTCTCTCTGCTTCATCAGGAATTCACACTCTGCCTCGTGTTTTAAATGTCTGCGCTCGCTGTCTCTTGGGTTATGGTAAAGTTCTCGAAGCATCCACTTGATTTAAAATGTCAGCATTGCCCACTGGAGTATTCTGGAGTTTTGCTATCACGCAAGCTTTAGACAATCCTTCAAATGTCTTCACTAGCCTGCGTGCATGCAGAATAGTTACACCAGAAGGCAAAGATAATATTACATTAAAGGTCCACACTATAAATAACATGAAAGATACTGTGTGTCTGTCTGTGGTATAGTTTTTCCAATGATGGTGTCATCCAAGATAGCACCTGTGAATCAACTCTTTACCTAGAGGCAAAGCCTGTTCTAGCCATTCAGTTTTTCTTCCTCAGAAACTCATATTGGCAGGGCTTATGCTTTTAGGCTTGGCTTAGGTCAGTAGAGAGAGAGGGGGGGGGGGAAGGAGAGAGAGAGATGCTTTCACTCTTACGCTGCAAGATTTTCTGAGGAAATAAATGTGATGTCATGGCATTTCTGGGGAATGAGTCTGTCAGTCCTGGCTTTGCCTTCCAGCCAACTCCACTTTCTTATCCATGGGTTTACATCAAATATTCATGCCATTCTCTTCATCTATTTGTTTGTTGTCTTGGTTACTCATGCAGGCAAGAGTACATAAAGCCCATTCGGATGTTACATTGTGTTACTTTTAGGCTAAGCAGTGCCGTCTTCAATAGCACACACATTAAGGCTGCCACGGATGGACAGGGCTGTGGAGGATGGTGTGGTGAAGCATCTGACTGTAGGAATAATGATTGTAGTCAGTGAAAACTGCCACTGAGACAGAGGAGCAGGGCTATGAGGTAGCATGGGGCAGTTACAAGAGGCCTGAGTCTTGGCCAGTAAATCAGTGGGTGTGCCCACTCCTCTGAGACAGAAACAGAGAAAGGGAGCGACAGACAGAGAGAGAGAGAGAGAGAAGGAAAGGAAGGATAACGTCAGGAAATGAGTGATTAACTCCAACATGGATCTCTAAGCAACCACAACAGTTCCTGCAAACAAAGACAGGTGCTGGTAATGTATAAGAATGGCTGTGTTGAGGTTTTTGTTTTGAGTTTGCACTCTGTGTGAAAACATTGATTCAACCAGGGAAGCCCGATGGTTTTAGCATTTTGTGTCCTAAAACAATACAAGGCCGTCAACAGCAACAAAACTGTCCCTTGCTCTTTGTGCTGTGCAGGTGTGTTACAATCCCATAATCTCAGGCAGCCTCTGTGTTGTTCTCAGTCAAGGGTCATGGTTGGAGTGTGTGTAAGCAGGGGTGAGACGCCCAGCCCCGTCTGTTTTGAAATGTGAGGATGAAGTCACTCATCTGTAGGAGCCCAATCTCCTTTGTCCTGCATGAACCTCAGGAAGAAGAGACCACACCTTTGTTGGAGGAGTGAAACAGAGGATGTGCCCCCCCCCCCCCCCCCATCACAACCACCACCACCATTCCACTCTCTCTTACACTCTCTCACACACACATACTGAAATAAGGTTAGTGATTCCTTAGCAAGAGTTCTACAAGCATTGTCCCTCTCCTCCACCCACCCACTTTTTTTCTCTCTAACTCTTGCTCTCTACTTTCTCTCTCTCCCTCTCTCTCTCTCTTCTCTACCCCTCACACACACATGCACATGAGAACACACAGACACCCTCCCTCAAATGCACAAACACCTCCCACCACCCACCCCCATCCCCAACCCCCAAACACACACACACACATACACACACACACACACACACACATACACACACACACAACTTACATAAACATTCTCTCAGTAGAGAGGCCACTGAAAAGCTGGCTGGCTGAACTGGGTTGGCACAGTGGAGGAAGGGCAGGCCACTCGAGCACAGTCCTACACAACAGAACGCAGCACGGCCAAAGAGTGGACAGGAAGAGCCCGAGCCACCGGAGGGGAGGGATATACACATACATACACACTCACACACACTCACTCATTCACTATTGCAGCCGGATAACACTCTACAGACCTGGAGACTTTCTCAGAGAAGGAGGGTGAGTGCACTCCAACAATACAGAGAACTCAGAGAATCAGCTGGAGGCATATCAGCCAGCTCGATAAACAAAATTGATGTTTTTCTTAAGAAGTAGTTTGTTTGTTGAAGCAGCATAGCTCTATCTTGTGACTGAATCTTTACAATGTCTGCTGTAGACTTAGAGCTGAGGTTTTGTGGGAAGTGGCTGAATAAGATCAGATTAGTAAAGACATATAAGTATAAACGGAAGTTTGAACTGATCAGCAACTTGATTTTGTGTGTGTTTCATAAGCTTAACATATTAGGTAGCCTACAGTAATATGTGTGGGATCCTGAAAACATATATTTATTTTTCCATGGTGATGTTAAACTCATTATATTGTCCGCCACCATTTGATCTGTTAAACATATCCTGTGATGCGCCGAAGCTAAGACATTTGGGGACTTTCTCTCCCTTCTCCCACCCATGGTATTGTCATCTGTTGACTCAAGACAGCGGGGCACCTCCCAGAGTGGACAGCCGGGCCTGCTTTCTGGAGCGAGCTGGTTTTGCAGTAGTAAAGAGACTCCCTGTGCTGTGCGTGAATGACAGAGTCATTGAGCGAGCTGTTGGCCCGGCTGCATTAAATACACTTAGGGGACTGGCAGCAAGAGTGAGAGGCCGCATCCATCTCAAGACTTAATTAAACGAAGGGCTCGTCTGGAATGAAAAGTGAGGTCCGCAGGGAGGTGGGGTGGGGGTGGGGGGGATAGCGAGGGATGAGAGTTTGGCTGTGGACGAACCCACAGGTCGTCTCTGTGGCTCACTTTGGCACTCTGATTCCTCACCGCTGTGCTCAAATTCTGATGTGTGTGTGTGTGACTGTGTGTGTCTGTGTGTGTGTGTGTGCGTGTGTGTGTGTGTCTTTGCCTTGGAAACTGCTCTGTGACTGTCTGGTGTTCTCACTGTAGTTTTTTATTAGCTCAAATGTCCCATTTTATGGAATAACTGGAAGATGGTGGCCAGACCCTCGAGCAGTTTCATTTCTGTGATGGAGATGGAACTAGAATTCCTTATTCATTTGGTGGCAATAATCATACAACCCTGGAAACATTAAAGAAAATCACAGTTGGTTTTTTGGACACACATATTTTTTAGCTTTTATATCGGCAAGCCCCCTCATCCTAACTTATAGCCTGGCAGTTCACTGCCTCAGTCCACACAGTGTTTTCACTGCATACTTTCCTCTCCTCTTTGTTCTTGTGTGTGTGTGTGTGTGTTTTGTCCATCAGGGTATTTGCCACAGTATAATACAATGTAGTTTGGACCTCGCTTGTCATTATGGTATTGCATACCAGCCAAGGGGTTTTGGCACGCCTGCCTCTCTGGCTAAATGAAGCATGTTATAAAATAGTGCTGGCCGATGAAGCTTAATTGTTTTGGTGAGCTGCTGAACTGCTGATGAAGACAACGCAGCCCAAATCTTTTGATCCGCATCGTTTGTGTCCGACGCTGTCCGGGAGAGCGTGCAGTCTGGATGACATTCCTCTCCATTGCTGACCCAGGTTTATATTCAGGCCGTGCGCTATAGGCCGTGCCAGCACTGATCTCCTGTAGATACGGCGGGATGCACTGGGACCACACTGGGTGGGGGGGTGGGGGTCTAGACAGCCAGCAACAGGTGTCAGGTTCAGAGCACGGGACTGGTGACTGATGGGAATTCAGCCATTTGTTGACACGGCCTTAATATGAATGTGTGTGTGAGTGTGTGCACGTGCACGTGCAAATTGAGCCTCAATTTCAATATTTGTTTGTGTGGGGGGGAGGTCAAAGCTCATGAAACATCAAACAAATAAAACGTGCCAGGTTTGACCACATATGAGGGTTTGTACGCGGTTAGAGATTATGGCAGACCCACTAAGATTTAACACTTCATGCTTCGCTGTGGGTGATGACGGTGATAAAGGCAGGTTGACGTCAGTTGAAAGCTGTGTGGTTTTACTGTAGGCCAAACCAACAGCTTCTGAGACGTTACACAGATACTCCGCATAAACACAGTGATCATAGTGTAAGCACAGATTCCACAGGTAACCAAGGTAAGTCATTCAGAATGTAAAACCCAGAGTGAGCATATGATCTGGATTAGGATTAAAGACTGGTCATTCGTTTTGGCAACATTGTAAAATGCATTCAGGGCCGGCTCCAGGCCCACCCAAACAAAGTCAAGATGTTTTTTGTTTTCAGTTGTGCATCTGCGCAGTGTGCAGCCTCAAACCCAGCTTGGATGTAGATGAGTTGGTGTTGAGTGTCATGGTAGCTAGCTGGTACATAGCTGTGCAGTAGGCCTATGTAAACACCCCAGCTGATGCTTTAAAGGAAAACTCTGGCCATTTTTCACATAGATCTCTGTTTCTCGAAGTCACTGAGTAGCCTACAATCGGTGTAAAGAAAACAATCGGTGCTAACTAGCTCGAGTTACTGCAGCCAACAGCTAGATTAGCCAGGCAGCTACAGTGCTACACTCTGGGGGGCATGATTTTAAAGATTTTGTGTTTCGTGTTTATGTCAATTTTGATCCAATTTCACCGCTTTGCTATGTTGCCCACTCAAAAGTTCTACCAGCCAACCCAAATGTAGTAGGCTAGAACCAGCCCTGAATGCATCTATACACTAACCTGACTCGCCAGATGAATTTCGTTCCGCATCTGGGATCGCTTCTGTTGAAAGTGATTTCGGCACCAGATTTTATGGTAGAGCCAATCAGGACGCAGGGCAGGAGTTTCATAGATGTGACGTAGCGTAGAAGCGACTGTGAGACTGTTCTCAGCGTCACGGGTTGGCTTTGATGTGGGTGGTTGAAGTAGCACGTCAATAGATGACAGACAAGTGGCTTATCCAATGCATATGCAATCATTTTTGATAAGGCCCAGCCTTCTGAAACACCTCTCCAATGGATCGATCCCAGATGGATGAGTGGAGCTAGGCGGAACGAAATACATCTGGCGAGAGTCAGGTTATCTATACACTGGTGCAGCACTGAATGCACAGGCTCGAATGTGCTGATAACCATGCTGCCACTGCTGGTATTTTGGGCTCTTAATCATCCAACTGTCCTCACACTGACATTTTAAAGTAGAACATCTTTGTATGAGTCATGGCCGTCAGGAAGTAAGCCTCGGTTTTTGTCCTGCGTTTGGACAAGAGGCTCCGTCTCCAAGCGGACAGGCAGCCGGGGCTGATGTCATGTTCTGTTAGTACAAACAGACTAGGGCGGCCGGGCGGGTAATTGACGAGCTTGCAGAAACTTCTATCAGCCATTCTGAATCCCTCTGTAAGGTCCTCACTGGGTCATTTTACTCCCTATATACTGTGCCGCTTATCCCATTTTTTAGACGAGTATGTGTCTGTGAGGACTGGTTTCCTCCTTAACACATGACAGATTGCTTAATGAAAGCACAATTTGAGAGCTCTGAGGCTATTATGTGACTTTAATGTCATGAATATGGATGGAGCAGTGGGGGCTGCAGCTGAGTCACTCCTCTTCCAGTCCAGTTCACTGTTCACAAAGCTGTGAGGCTGATGAGGTTAGTGGCTCAAGCACTCCTGCACTGGGTTAAGAATATCTCACAGCTTACTGGGCAAGCTCGGCTTGCCCTAGCTAGCATGTCAGTGAGGCAGTTGGCCTGATAACTGGCATCCACAATTTTGCTGTGGATGGTATGTAAAATTCATCAATGTTTGTCAAACCATATCAATCTAATGATATTAGTTGAATGAGTCAAATAAACACACTCTGCGAATTGATTGATTTCTGTTAGAGGAGGTTAGTTGGGAGAGTTTTGGGGCATATGCGTTGTATCCATCTGGACCACATATGACATAGTAGTGTGGTGTTAGTGCTTCACATCTGTGCCAAATGGACCAGCCTGAGTGTTAAGGCTGGAGGGTATTACAGTTAAACAAACAAGTGCCACACTCACCTACAGTACATTGTAAACATTCGCCATATACTGCCAAGTTTATGAACTGTGTTGTCCCTAATTGGAATGTACTACCTTAGAGTACTAACTCTGTGGATCTCAAACATATCTGACACCATTTTTTCAAAAAATTAGTTAAAGTGTACTAATAGAGTAGTTGCCTCAGCTTCATTCAGATGGATACTAGGACCGAATCTCATAAGTAAGTAGAATGGTAACATTTAATACTTGCTGCGCTGGTTATGCTACAGCGCTGGGATTATTGGAATCCTTTATCACAGCTGTCAGGTCCTTCAGCAGTTTTATTTATTTCTGATACATTTTCCTAAAGTAAATCTTTAAAACCTCACCTCAGACGAGCTCGGCAGATATTTCACAATGCACTGTGGTGCGACCTGTGTGAGCCCCAGTGTTCATCATCTCTGCCTAGTCTTGGAAAAGCACAGCTCCCGAAGCCTCTCCATGAAACAGTTAACAGGTGAGGACTTCAAATGAGATGGTTAGTGACCAGGCCGGCCAGGCAGAAGAAAACCAACTCCGCGGAATAACAAACAGCTTCGGAGCCCTTTGCCGACGTGGTGTGCTAAAAAAAACTCTCCCTCTCAGGTAGTTACACAAACCTTGATAAAGAACAACACACATTTCCAGGCAGCAAAAGTAATGTCAAGGCCATGGCTCGGTGTTTTCACGTTTGTGGATGTTAACTTGAGGAGAGCTCTCTGGGTTGAGCAGCGTTGAGACGTGTGGATTTCCTTTGTAAAATATTAACGCTTAAGGTCGTTTTGGCCACAGAGCAAAGAACACAGAAGTGGAAATGTTTGGATACCCTTTGGGAATCTGAGCGGGGATGTGTATCCTGTTGGGCACCGGTGGCTCTCTGGTTCAGGTTCAGACTGAGCTGCCAGGTTCATGGAACATTCCTCGCCCTGGAGTCATATAATGGCAGGAAGGGCTGAAACGGCCAAAAATATAAACAATAGGCCTAAAGTGTGAGCCGATCCCTTCACTGCAATATGGACACCTTGCAGAGGTTTGCATGTTGTTTAGTCCAATGCATATCCCTGCATAGGTTTATAAGAATTACCTATTCAAAGAGCACTTTACAAAGGAAAAATCATACAACTTTATTTACTTCTATGATTTCACTTTGTAGATCTCTCATCAGCGGAATGCAATTCCATATTGCTTTGCTATTTTATGTAGGGATGGAAACTAATATGAAGTGACTTTCTGTCAAATCCTTATGATAATAATGTTTTCCAGACCCTCTTTGTCTTTGTTGCTGTGGGAGTGCACTGCAGCTTTTGCTATTATTCCCAGATTATTTCCTTAAGTGACAAGCAAAGAAGGGGTCATTCCCAATGTGATAAATTCAACATAGTTAACATTAGTTTTGGAGGTTGTCTACGGAAAAGACACAGTTGTGCAACTGAACACACAGTTGGTGATACGCAGACTTTTAAGGGCTGTTAAGCACTGGCAAGTATGCCATCCACAGAGTAAGTGTGATCTAAGTGTACATATGACATGCAGACCAGGCCAAAAGCACCACTTACCATCCAACCACATCGTCTTTACTGTGTGTGAGATGGAGCGGGTCCAGTTGGAGACACATTATAGCTCAGCAGGGAGTGGTTACTGCATTCCCAACTGATTACCCAAGATCTCCAAACGCCATGAGCACTGGAGGTTGTTGCCATGACAAATTCTGAAATTCATGTCAATAGAGTTTGAAAAATCACTGGATCTCGTAGCTTGTAATGATACGCTTGGCTTAGCTTAATCCACAACAAACATGGTGGAGATGCACAAATTTGGCTGATCCTTCCGCACTGTCAAATGAGATTAAACATGACACACACACACACACACACACACAAGCATTCTTAAGAGAATGTAGATACTACAATAGTTTGCTCAACTTTAGATGTAGTATGTTCTCAGAGGCTCTGTTCTGTTGCATGCCGTTTTAGTTGTTAGAGAAGTAAAACTGAAAATCTACACAAACAAGCAAACAGAACATTGCACAGATAAAACTAATTATTTTCTTATTATCCAGTCCGAAGGTAAGTATGCTAAGCTGCTTATCACAGTTGGTACAGGCACTCATGGTTCATGTAGATTTTCCAATGAGCACAAATTTGAATTCAGGCAATTTAAAAAGTCTCTCTCCTGAAAGAGTCAAACAAGAGGGTATTGGCTCTTTTTTTATGCCCAACACTTCCATCATCCCATATGAATCACACCATGTTAATAAAAAGTGCAGATGAAAAGCTCCACAAAACAAATCTGTTTTTCTGACATTCTGCTGGACACTGTGAACATCTTAACAATACTAACCACTAGTAATTAGGCATAACTAGTCATTTTAGTAATTATGTCAAGGGTATGTGTTCCATACAGAGATACTTAAGTTTTTCTTTTATTATTTCCATTCTTATAAATGGGGGCTTTAAGTGGCAGTGTGCAACAAGTTTCAGACCACTCCACAACCCACTTACATATAGTTAAGAAACAGTGGGCTTCCTTTCGGTTGTACACAAAATTATGTGCAACACAGAAAATAGACTCTTTTCACCCTTAAAGGTATAAACTATGCAGTATTGGCAATTTCCTAACTGTTTTTTTTTTTCGGTTTTTGCTTATTTTTTCGCTTGCTCTGTCATGACGAATGTCTGAGAAACTCCATCGCTACCTTTTTCTAGCCGGTGCCTGGCGTGTATTTGAATGCAGTAAAGCAATTCATTACACTCGTTATACTTCCTGACACTGAGGCCGTTGGCCCGCCGGCCGACTGTTGCAAGAGTGGATTTTCAGCTCACAGGCGCTAGGGGGAAGCGAGACGGCCACCATTCAACCCGAAAAAAGTCATATAACCATTCCAATGACTCTGAAGCTGGTAAATTAAGGTAAATTAAGCTAAAAAACTTGCATATTAAGCTAAAAAACCTGCATAGTGTGCCTTTAACCCTTTAACTGGCACACCATGATAAAAGTGTTGAAAACACTATCTTGCTCTATTAGGCTGTAGTATGAAAAATCTGTGATTTTTTTTTCCAAAGGACCCTCCCATTCAATTTCTATAAACCTCTACCAAACGGTTGAAGTGCCTGTTAATGGTAAAAGTCAGTTACTGTATCTGACTTTGGCATGAGATTATTGTGTTTTACTGAAAGAGAACAGTTTTCTCCCCAAAATAAAAGTGGTATTATCTTGTAGCCCTGGTCCCAGAGTTTAAGAGAAATCATGTTAACAAGAAATAAACTCATTCCTGTACCTGCAGACCACTTAAGTAAATTTACCATTGAAATGAATGGGATTCTATGGATTTAGGTGAAGAACGTGTACACATAATACATTTTGGTCAGTACCATGAAGAGAAAACTGATTCAACTATATAAACCATACATTTTCTGAAAGCTTAGACCCTCAGGATGTGATCTAACATGCAGGCCCGTCGCAAGAGGGGGGCGAGGCCCTGTGCGAACTTGATGGGTGCGAGGCCCTTTAAACTATACGTGCATGGAATCATGCAATAGCCTACTTTACACATAACTTAGGCTACTGTCGGTGTATATTTAGTAGTAGGATAATACATTGACATGTCTTTAAGAGGGGGAATGATATATAACATTATAGCAGGCACATAAATCGTTGGCCATAATAAGCCGTTTATTATCCGTCACATCAACAACACAGACATACATGTTAACACAGACATAGCTAAAGGTGAACATTTTGACTTGAAGAAAATGGTCATGAAGTAGGCTATTAGGCTACTGAACGCAATTTGTCGATATCGAGCGCACGACATTCAAACTAAACTATTGAAGATATGTGCATTACATAAACTGACAAATTAATAACACGCATAACATAGATTGACTCACCATAGCCTACTTAGCCAGCTTGCAGGCAACGTAATTTTCAATTGACAGAAGGGCGAGCCCACATAGTCTGTCCTGTGACATTGAGGTGCGCAAATAAGTGAAGTTTCAGCTTTGAAAAGCTTCGTTCCCCCGATGCCACAGTTACTGGAATTGTCAGTAAGAGCCTGAGCGCAATTTCACAGTTGGGGAATGTGCCTTCGATGCAGATTTAAATGAAATACAGTTCTTTATTTTAGAGACATATTGTATAAAGAGCAGCAATAAAGATTTAGAGATAAATCTGCAACATCATTGGCCAGGTGCGAGGCCCATCAGAGCGCGAGGCCCTGGGCGACCGCCTAATTCGCCCCCCCCCCCCCTCTTCCGACGGGCCTGCTAACATGACATGAGATATGTCCCACCCTCCTCATTAGTATGCAGCCCATGCATAACACATTGGGTATTGGTAAATCGTATATGGCTGATACCTTTGGGTCTGTGCCATTTAGGAAAAACTGGTTCAACTATATAAACCATATATTTTCTGAAAGCTTAGACCCTCAGGATGTGATCTAACATGATATGAGACATGTCCCACCCTCCTCATTAGTATGCTGCCCATGCATTACACATTGGGTATTGGTAAATTAAGCGTATGGCTGATACATTTTGGGCTGTACCATGGAGGAAAAAGTAATTAAACCACCTAAACCATACATTGTCTGAAAGCATATACCCTCAAGATGTGAACTGACATGGGTTTTGACATTTTTCACCCTCCTCATGACATGATAGCCCAAAACGGTATTAGCCATATACATTATTTACCAATACCCAATGTATTATGCTTGGGCAGCATACTAATGAGGAGGGTGGGACATGTCTCATGTCATGTTAAATTACATCCTTTGGGTCTAAGCTTTCAGAAAATATATGGTTTATATAGTTGAATCAGTTTCCCCTTCATGGTACAGACCAAAATGTATTGAATTGCATTGAATTAGCATAGATTAGCATAGCTAATTTGATATATTTCATGCGTATACATGCTTTTTAAACATATATATGCTGTGTTTACAGTAGGAGTATACATTTGAAAACAGTATATAATGGTTAATTTGATTAATTCATAAACTTTGTCATGTTTTCTAGTATTATCTATACAGACCTGACTTTTACCATAAACTGGCACTTCAACCATAAAACCATAAAAAATTATTTGACCATAAAAATATGTATATATTTTTAATGTAAGTTAATACATGTGTTTCCACTTCATTTTAACATAATAATGAAGAAACAAAAGTCTTACTTTTGAAAACTCCACAAAACATGGCCGAAATCGCGTAAATTAATTTCTTAAATCGCGTATGATGAGAAGGTGTGGCCTTCGACATTACAGAGGTACTGAGCAAATATTTTGTGCTTAACATGTAGTACTCAAGTGGTAGATATGGCTCCATATGTTTAAACTCAACCGTCCGGTGATTAACAACGGGGCAACACCGGACACACAACTGAAGCATTCTGTTCATTGAATGGAGCTACACAACTGCACACAACTAAAGGTCACTGAATGAGGCTACACAACTGCACACAACTGAAGCGTTCTGTTCGCTAAACGTATGCTGCAACAATTCACTTCCACTATAGTTCCTGGAACTGGCTGCACCAGACGTGATAGTGGCGTGCACATTCGAAAAAATTAGACCAGTCTTCTAAAACTCGGCTGTAAGAATAATCCCAGCAGAGGTGCTCCCACGGAGTCTTCATCTGCATCTTCGCAATATATCAAAGACTACTGAGTCCAAGGTAGACTTATGGCTCACCTGCTACATTTTTAAGAATGTTTGTACAAGTTACACTCTCGTTTCTCCTTCCTCTTATTTTTAGATGTTTTCTAAACAGATCTTTCAAGTGTCTACTTGTTACCTACAGATTGACAGAGAAAAGATCTATGAGAGTAAGGTCAGGGGTGTTTCCTGTTGCCTTACCCTGAGGCAGCTACCTGCCATGTGCGGAAAAACCATCAAACTGTTAAAAATCAGTTTGTAGACGTGCCCCTAATTACAGTGGCATGCTCCCATCTCCTGTCAAACACACGCAGACTCTCTCACACACACACACACATACGCATAAACATGGGCAGGCTTGCATACCTAACTGCTATGGCTAACTACTATTTTATTTAAATAGTTCAGTTCAGCAGTACAGTAGTTTGGGATGAGACAGATGTTGTAAGTCATATAGGTTTAGAACCCTCGTTGTCTGCTTTCCTAAAACATGGGTGTGGCAATTAGAGAATTAAACCCCCTGTTGAAATATGGGCCTCCTTGGCAGCCTATTAATGCACTGAGTGAAAATCTCTTCGGTTTTCATTTCTTCAGTCAACATCCGCCTCCAATTCATAACGACTCTTACATTAATTACTGCTGTTTTTTCCCTCTTTCGTTTTCCCATTCCTTCCTTTCCTTCTGCGGCGAGTTTCCTCCTACACAGCAATTTAGCTTGTGCCTCGTCATGTTCCTGGAGTTAATCGCCTCCGCCACAGAAGGATTACTTTCTCCCTCTGCTATGTTAAAACACTGGAGCCACTGGCAGGCATTCGGCAAGCATCTCTGCCATGGAGAGCTAGATAATGAGGCTCTTGTCTGGCCCTATCTACAGGGCCCATCCCATGACAACTTAATGGCAAGCAAGTCAGCAACAAGCAGGTAGTAGGCTAATTGCTGTGTGTTTTGTGTCTGTGTGTGTGTGTGAGTAAGTGTGTGTGTGTGTGTGTGTGTGTCTGTGTGTGTGTTTGTGTGTGTGTGTGTGTGTGTGTGTGTGTGTGTGTGTGTGTGTGTGTGTGTGTCTGTGTGTGTGCATATATGCATGTAATTAAGACTTCACAGCAGGTGCTGGTGAGGATAATAGATAAGAAAACCCAACAATGAAAATGTTATACAATAATGCAGTCCCATTTTGCCATCATCCTACTTCTTGCCATTTGCATGTTAATGACACAGGTGGATACATCATTAGGAGATATCAACAATGTGAGACATCTGACTCTATCAAACAATTTCTATATCTACAACCAAGGATTACAAAGATGGATACATTAGAGTTAATAAGCTTCTCATTTTGTTTTGGTTCTTTGACGAGTCCTACTGCGCTCCTTCATGACAGTGGATGTGTAAGACACACACACACACACACACACACACTCTCTCTCTCTCTCTCTCTCTCTCTCTCTCTCTCTCTCTCTCTCTCTCTCTCTCTCTCTCTCTGTCACACACACACACACACACACACACTAGAAAGCCAAAATTGGGGAAAGAATGAATTACGTCACAACAGGAGGATATCCTTAAGTGTCTATCGTTTGACCTTCCTCTCGGAAAAATAGTGTGCAGGGACAATGCCAGTGTTTTCTCCTTTCGTCTTGCAGTGGAAGGAAAGAGATAAGGATCATCAGTCTGTTGATGGAAGCTGGTGAAGCGAAGAGGGTTTTTCCAGGAAAGCTTTCTCACAATTTCTACCGCAGGACAGTGGGGCAGCAGCTGCTCAAAGGGAAGCTCTGTCCTTTTGCCCTCTCTAGCTGTGTGTGTGTGCGTGTGCGTGTGCGTGTGTGTGAGTGTGTGTGAGAAGCAGTAGTTGTTGGGTGTGAGAGGAAGGAGGATGCAAGGAGACCTCCTGCAGGGTGTACATCACATCAGGGGGATATATTTTGAATGTTTTGTAAGTGATGTCAACACTGCTCTCCCCAGGAGAAGACTGAATGAAAAGCTGTGTTGCCCAGCCTTTTGATCCACTACGAGCATTTTGACAAGATTGTTATGCTTCCCTTGGCTGTCTTAAAAGCTACCTAAATGTGATGGGTGTTTTACTGACAAGACTTATGTACATATACAGTGATGGCCAAAAGTGTTGGCACCCATGCTAAAGTTGACTGAAAAGAGGAATATAAAATCATCTTTTAGAAATTGATCTTAATGCCTTAAGTGAAAAATGAGGAAATATCTAACCTTTAAGGACACCAATTTTCTTAGTGAATGAATAATGTATCATAAATAAATAAATGTTCTTTCTTAAAATACAGGGGTCATAAGTATTGACACCCCTCTGTCAAATTCCCATAGAGACAGGCAGATTTTTATTTTTAAAGGCCAGTTATTTCATGGACCCAGAATACTGTGCATCCTGATAAAGTTACCTTGGCCTTTGGAATTAAAATAGCCCCACATCATCACATACCCTTCACCATACCTAGAGATTGGCATGGGTGTTATTTCAGTTAGCCTATTAGCTGGTTTGATTTGCATTGAGCTCAATGAGCATACATTATTCAGCACAAGACATTGTGTGGAGAATGATTCCAATGTCCAATTGCTTACCCTTGCTGTTCTTGGGCATCTCAGAGCACATATTTGGATTATGTGAGGATGTTCTGCCAGAAAATGGCTTGACACAATGATTCAGTGCATGCTATATATGGTGGTCTATTATCCTTCTGAATGTATTTCTATTGTGTGCAACATTAAATCAAGACCATCAAGATAATAAAAAAGACTTATTATTTTACTATCATTATTATTATTTATATTATTGTTCTTGTTGTTGCTGTTGTTCAGACCTATCCTCAGGTAGTTTCCAGTCCAACTTTCACGCTTTTAAAAAACCTTATGTTAATCACTGCAGTCTTTTCTGCACTACAATTGTCCAGAGAGAGAGAGAGAGTGTGTGTGTGTGTGTGTGTGTGTGTGTGTGTGTGTGTGTGTGTGTGTGTGTGTGTGTGTTAGGGGGATGAAGGTCTAGATGTTGCTCTGAGCCAGGGTGATTTCAGACAAGATGACAAGCACAGCTTAGGGAGCTGGGAACACATCCATTCCTAGTAACTCTTTTGCATCTTTTCCACTGTGGTGGACAGAAATGATGGGAGAATGGTATCCCCAATACAAAATGGCTTTACAATAATCTCTGTATGGGAATTCAAATATGAATTCTCTGAACGTTACTGCAGTGTTGTTGCTTGTATGTATGTAACAGTCTGCATAGTTAGGAGCTAAACAGGTCAGAGCTTGGCCTCACAGTAACCAAAATATGAAATCTTTGGAGGATTAAGGAAGGCGATGCCAGGTATGATTAGATATTTAATTTATCTTCCTCATTCACATTCCCCAGGCCAGAACACACTCAAAAACGTCTCCCACATACTTATGGACATACCTTAGATATGCACCGATATGGCACCTTCTGCTCAAGCGACCATCTTCTTAGACTCTCCGTCTCCTTCCCACATCATTTGTGTGAGATAATGAATAAAGAGGATTACAGCTGCTCCCTCATTAGACTCTCGGTGCTTTGAAGTCAGAAGCTATCATTGGTCGGAGAGCTCTGCTCCATAATGCTCTTCATAAAGCCAACATAAAGGTTTAACGGCAGGCAGGCTGGCAGGAAAGCAGACGGAGCCTGCACACCAGTCAGTCATGTGGCATCTGATAGAGATTTTGGGAGGCCTACTTTAGCAGTGCATTTCTTGAGTTGATAAACGGAGTCTGCACATGACTGGCTCCATCCTGATTAAATTTATGAGCAGCAGTTTATTCAATGTCAGACGACGTGCTGAGTTCATTTAGTATGGTACCAAAACAGACCTCCCTGCTCCCATCTATCTACAGAATGTACTGTATACCTTATCTACTTTCACCATCTATATTGCTTGGTCTTTGATGGATAGGTGGATTTGGACAGAAACAGATGAGTACAAACATCCACACTTCTCATTCACTGGTGTTGCGATCAGCACTTTAAATCATCAGAGTGCAGTAGCATTGACCTCTGCTGCAGATCCATGGCAGGGGACCGGCCCTCACAGGTTCCTGCAGGCGCGTAATGAGCCCTCACAGGCCTGCTTCTGTCTGGGACGCAGGCTGTTTATGGGGTGACAAATGTCTTGTTTTGTTGCTGGCCACACATCACCGTAATTGCTCTTGCCTGGCTAATGCCAGTCCGCTCCTTTGATAGTAGTTCCTGCTACTGGATTAATTGCCTGTCATGCTAATTAGGTGTAGCTATTGGACCATATGGGCAGTCACCTACTGAGGCTGCATTTGTTTTTTGTTTTACTTTTTATAGCTGGATAAGGAATCATTATTATGGAATTGAGAGGGAATAAAACATGGTTAGAAACTGGTTGCTCTGACACATTACTACCAGTACCTGCACTTGAACTCTGCATGGGCTGCTCCCTCACCTAAAATAAAACCCTTTCCCCTCCTTCCTTTTCATGATTACCCCTCAGAGGTTGGCAACATCAGCAACCAGAGGCTGTCCGCCACAGAGAATGAGGCCCTCAGCCAGCACCACAGCAGCAGCGCAGACGACAGTGACCACTCAGACCCCTGGTCCCCACGCACCCTGCCCAGACGCTACACAGTAGGGGGGCCTCGCAGCGCTGGGGACGCACAGACCATGCAGCCGCACCACATGGACCGCAAGCGAGAGGCCTTCCTGGAGCACCTGAAGCAGAAGTACCCCCACCACGCCTCCACCATCATGGGCCACCAGGAGAGAATCAGGGACCAGGTAAGGACAGCCAGAAGCCACTCCTGGACTCCCGGTCTTCCAGTTGGCAGTGTACTGTCACGTTGTCGTGCAGTGCAGTCACTGATTTGTTGTAGGCTTTCTTCCTTGAGTTCTCCCTTGATATTTTAAATGATTTGTATACCTGCTGTGAAGGTATGGGAAATGGTAATGGTTATGAATATCTCCACCACCACTGAAAACTTTCAGTACAATTATCAACAACATGTTTTCTACATTTGCCGCAGGTCACATGCACAGATTGTTTCAAACATGTTACATGTAAAAGAAGGCCACATTGTTTCAGGCCAATACGTGATTTTGTTGTCTTTGCGTGCATCACGTTAAAGCCTTCTTGAAACAACATATCTTGACAACTGTGAGGTTTGTTTCACTTGTCTTCCTGTATGGTCTGGTGTAATAACACTCAAATAACACCTAAATGATAGTTACACATGATTTGCATTTGCATTGAAATCACCACTAGATGGTACCCTATCAATGACGTACGCTTCAGAGAGGTTTTTTTCTCCTGGTGAATAGAATAGGATATTTCATGTAAAGGCAATAGTTGTTCTGAAAAACAATCTGAAAATGTCAGTTTAAGATGAGCCTTATTAAGCGCCTTGAACATTTTATTATTATATTGGTGTATTGGGCAATATATCAACCCGAAAACTCGGTTGAGGACTTCCATGGAGTTGGAAAAAGATAGGCATACTTCATGTAGTTCGTGTTGGAGTTTATGTGTAAAGCTGAAAAGTGGAAAGGAAAGCCTATCCTTCCATACGCAGTCTTATGAATTGCTTTCTAAGTCCGTCTAAAAACCGACAATGAAAGACTCAGGTAACACCGCATGTGTGGGTGTGGTTAGTTACCATGGAGGGGAGTGGTGTCACTGGTGAGAGAGCTCAGTTTACAGGCAAATACCCACCCACTATCACATCGGAACCAAGAGTTATCCGTTTTTTCACCAGCGCGTGTGCTTACCACGTCCCGTTTCGAGACAGGAAAAAATTGTCTACTTTGTCTCGCAGTCCGGACCGAGTTGGATTGGATCAGTTTTTCATGAAGAAATCGTGAAAACGTGGAAATCTGTCGGATTACTTCAGAACATGATTGCAGCGCCGCTGGGTTAGTGATCATGTGCTTTTCAAGTTGTGACAAGTTTGCTTTTTTGCATTTTCGATGATGACTACTTTGTGGTAGCCTATATATATTGTCACCTTTGGTTTATCTTTGTCTCCCGTAGCTGCGTTTTCCACCAAGTAGCCTAAAGATAACAAGTTAGAGTTCTTTTGCTCCGTAAAAACTTTCATGTGGCCCAAATGGACTGTACTGAGATGGCGTAAGGTTTGCTCACTTTTTTCCACATGAATTTCATTCAGTTTTGCCAAGTAGGCCAAATCAGTCTGACTCTGCCTCCATTATATTCTATATTGTCTTTTTTTTCTTCTCTCAACTAGATTGTAGACTACTTGTTGAGAGAAGTTGAACTGGGTGTGACATAAACATATGCTTTCTTACTGATATATAACCACTTATTTGTAGTTTGCATTTCAGAGCATATCATTTTACTATAAGTGAATTTCGAAATGGGTGGAATAGCCCGGAATCTGGAATCTAGACAATAAAGTAGGCTATTACATTTCACTGATTTGCAACAATTGCTGCTGCTTTGAATAATGAAACATTCTGGTTGGCGTATTAGCTTTGGTCGGCTTGGATTACTGTTCATTCTCAAGGTTACCCGCAGAGAGCAGCCCCCTCAAATATGCTATTCCCCCCTGCATATTGCAACACTGGGAGCCCAAACATCCCGTGGGAGTTAATAGCACACTCCTTTTTGGCTTAATAGTCTGCCAGTCGTGCACCTAGATGGATGAAGGGTCAGGAGTTTCGGAGACATGATTTATTCTGTCCTGCCAAGCCTTTGAAAGAGCTGGCATATGACCAGTACAGATGAGACCAGGGCTTTGCCTCTTCATCTGCCTGTGATTAAAGGAGAATGCAGTGAACTGTTTGAGGTGGTGCTCTGATGGCTGCTTTCCTTTTTATCGGTAGCCTTTTCTCTCTCGCATGCGCTCCTCTCTCCCTCTCTCTAATATCTGTCTCTTTCTTTATTTCTCTCTCTCTCTTTCTCCCTCTTCTCCATCTCCATGACTGTTTAACAGACACACTGTTACACTTATTCTGACAGCAAGTGAGTGCTACCGTATGGTGACCCAGCTCTCCTGTATGCCTGGAATCCATTCTAGATCGATTCCTGTAGTAGGCCTACTGGCTAGCATTCAGAGGAGCCACAGCTGATACTTTGCTTGTGGAAGTGTTAGCAGATGTAGGGTGCCAGGGCTTTGTGTGTGTGTGTGTGTGTGTTAAATATAATTTAAATATAATACGCTTGTTTAAATATAATTATATGGTTTTTGATGTTTCTTGTTTTCCAACCTCAGTTGTGAGTTGTGAGTGCTCTGTGAGTGCTCTGGACACTCAAATGTAACTAGCTGTCTGTTCTCTGTCCACATGACCGGCTTGATCCCAGTCGGGTCGAGCAGCACCAGCACACTTCGGTGAGGGGGACAGTACGCCATTCTTACTGGCAGATTGGGAAAATGGGTTGGAATTGTTGCCAGGAAAGCCACAGTGCCCAAACAGATAGCATCACGCCCACTCATCACCTCCAGACCCTCCACCTGCACCCACTGGGCCACGTGAGCTTTGTGACCGTGTCGACGGTATAAAGTGAGGCGCACACACTCTTCTGTGCTGAGTAATTACCTCTGAGCAGCCAGGCTGACTCACAGCTCAGAAATGAAGAGCATAGGAAAGTTATTTTTTTTCTTTCTTTTTAGCCAGACTGCCAGTGTGCAAAACTACAATGTTGGATTAACAGATCCTCACAACATGTATGAGATGATGTGATCCAGAGTTCTCTGCGCGTTGACTGCAAGATGTCAATCTATGTAATATATACTCAGTTACTCTGACCGGAAGCGGTGACCTTCGGCCAACAGGTTCCAGGTGTTTGTTGTTGTTCCAGCAGGCCTGAGCGGTCTGGTTTGTGGGCTTTGTGGGGCGTCGTAGGCCTGGGCTCAGATATGCCCCGGAGGCACTGATCTGTTGTCAGACAAGCCCGGTATGGCCAACCCCCGACTCCAAACACTCACATTCCTCCCAGGCTAGCCGGCTCTCTCAGTTCACCGGCGGCTCGCACACCACACAATAATGGCCGGTTGCAGGTCCAGGATGTCAGTCAGACCGAGTGAACTGGGCGAACAGCGTGCATTTTTGTCACAGAATCCCCCCGGCTACGTGTCACCTAAAAATGCCCACCCAATGTTGCAAGTAGGCACAAGAAAAAGCATGATTTGTTATCCCTAATGAGTGCTGTGTGACCCAGTTCAGCTCCGTCATGGTCTCCTCAAACTCTGATACGAAACCCACTTTGAAATATAATGCAAGATTTTGCATCTGGAAAACACCTTGGAGTCCATCTTCCTCTAAGGTCCTGTGCTAACACACATGGCCGAGGTGAAAAGTTTGCTCAGAGAACTCTAGCTATACCTGTTTGGTGACATTTCAGATGTTTTCACAGGAAATGTTTTTTGAAAGACTTAAATGTGTTACACAACACTTTCCTAGTGTGATTTAGGAGGACTGTTGTGGTCTGTGTGAGACCTCATAGTTCTCACAGCTAGTTGCTGCGGCTGGGCTGCCGTTTGTATGGAATTCCGGCTTCCAATACCTGCTGTGGGGTCAAGCGGACGAATCCTTCTCTGTCTCTCTGTGTAAATAAAGGATGATGGGACCTGTGAGTTGAGCGCAGAGGAAGTGGCAACATGCAGCAATGAGGACAGAGTGTGTTGCTGCATGAGAGTGTCACCCATGGAGGCCTCAGATTCTGAGCAGGTGTTCACCCCACACACGCACACATGCACATTTCACTTGCAATTTGGAAAGAATCTCCGTGATCCTTGGCTTCCTCTTTCTTAGCCCTTGTCATGTTGTGTACTTGCTCAGGGGTCACACCATGGCAACTGCATGTAAACACTGGCCCACTGAATGAGCATAATCTGGCTCATCAGCCTATATGCTGGAAATAGCTGGAATTAAAGTCATGAAACGGATTGGGCCATCTTGGACAAATCTGAACTTGACCCAGAATTGCACAATATGCGCAGTGATCATTATTTATACAAACCCACAGCAATGCCTGCTCACTCGTGAAGGCACACTCTTAATGCTGTTGTGAGGTTTTTGCCAATGATAGGGATAATCTGAAGTTAACTTGACCGTGCAGTTGGTAAACAACACAAGCCTCGGGCCTCCATTTCTCAGTTGGAGCTAAAACTAAGTGTGCGACTTCTCTTCCTCTCCATCTTTCTCTTCCTGTGTTTTTTAATATACTGTAAAAGCTAGACAATGTATATCACACCACATTTACTCTTTTCATTAAATATATGTTTATACATCACGGTTATGCATCAAATCAAACACCATTATGATCTGTGTAGTGTACACACAGTCTCTCAGTCCGCACTCACAGTCACACTCAGTACACAAGGTCAGATAGAATGGGTGACCCCCTCCTGATTTTTTATTGATGTTTTGATGATCAAGGGTCAGTGCAATAGCCTGGCATATTAATCTGCCCTGTACCTGTCTGCAGTACACAGGAGGCCGGTAGGGGGACCAGCACCCCAATAAAGATGTGTGGGCAGTGAGTGATGGGTCCTCTCGATCCGGGCTGGGGTCGGGGGGGTTCACCTGAGGTAGGGCTGCAGCCGTGCGTGCGTTGGAGCAAGTCGGCGCGGTGCGGAGCCGCGTGGCCCTGATGCGGCGGCTGACTCGTGTGTGTGTATGGACCTGTGCATGTCACTTCCTCCCTGCACAGCGGCGCAGAGCGGAGGGGTGGGGGTGGGAGGAGTCCCCGGGGGTGCGCTGGCATGCCCATCTGCATCCTTTGTCCTCAGATTTGAGCTCCGCTCCACTCCGCTCTGTTTACGCAGACTCATCGTCAACACGAGGAAACAGAAACAAACATCCATGCTAGATTTGGCGGGGAAAAAAACATAATTAAACATATGAAAGCACTTTGCTTTATTGTCCAAACAGATGTCTCTCATCTCTTGTTGTGTGTTTGCCGGTGCTCTGTGCCCTTCTGTAGCGGCGCACGGTGGCAGGGTTAAACAGTAATTGACTGAAAGAGGTGTTGACAGTTTGCGCTCCTCCATCCCCTCCGCTTCCCTGCATGTCCTCAGAAAACTGTCTTTGACAGACGACCTCTCAGGCCGAGAGCTGACCTCACAGCAGTGGCTTGCTTTTTTGTTTTGATCACACTGAGGTATACAGCATTTATAACATGGTGGCAGCAGTACTGGAGAATTATCATTTGCATGGCAGATTCCATATCTCACCTCAGCTATGTATGTGGTCGATTCTAATTTGTCTGTGCACTGTTGCAAATCATACTTAGAGGTTACATTGTGACACAGACTGCTTTGAAGGTATTTGATATTTATGGTGCATAGATGGCTCTGATGTGTCTCCCTCTGGATACCATGGGGCTTTCTATAACCAGACGTGTTTATCTGTTTCCTGTGTGGCATTTGAATTTGAAATAATAAAAATGTGCATTCAGATTACTTCCAGATGAATCTAATGACCTCCCCTCGCCATTTGACCTTTCTCTCTGCACTCCTATTGGTTGTTGTTGTTTATGATGGATTCGCTGTTTGTAATTTGACATTCAAAAAAACACTTGTGTCCTCATGGTTGGCGAGCAATATTTTCTTAATGTGTTATCTGTGTTGAGTTTAGCAGTCTAAGTCTTTATACTGTATCAAGGCTAGCCAGGCTTGCCAGCCACACGCATATTAAAGTCTCCCTGGCAGGGTGTTTGATTTCGCACGCCTTGAGTTTTATGCTGATTGGAGATATTTCGGTTTAAATGGTTACTTTTGTAGCACCCAATTGTGGTAAACACAAGGAATGTTTCTGGAATGTCTGGACAAGGAAATATATAATCTGTTCTGTGGCATCCAACTCATTGGTTTTAATATTGAGTCTGACAAAATATCCACCATATTTATTTCACTCCGAATACAGTGCACAGGATGATTATTTTCATGTAGTTTGCCTAGGTGGAGTTTCCTAAATGGATCATGTGTTTCCTACCCTCCAGATCAGACTCCCTAAGCACAGTGCAGGCCCCCAGCCCGGCCTAGGGGCCCCGGGGGAGCCGTTGTCTGTGGCCTCGCTGGAGTCTCTGGAGGCCATGTCTGAAGGAGGAGATCCACCCAGTGCCTTCACCCGAGGCACCCGCTCCAGGGCCAGCCTGCCTGTGGTGCGCTCTGCCAACCAGACCAAGGACAGGTCACTGGGTGAGTGACCCCTCACTTTACCATACAACACCACCGATATGCTCTCTCTCTCTCTCTCTCTCTCTCTCTCTGTGTGTGTGTATGTATGTCTTGAATATGCTTATTTTAAGTAGAATGATCAAATGAAGGATGATGTGTGAGCTGTGATTTCATTGATTATGGATAGAGTTGTTTTTTAGATGGTTGTCTAGTGCATTGTCAATAGAAAATGCTGTCATTCTTACAGCAAAAGGGAAAATGATTTAGGGACAGACATTTTTTATACAAAATAACTCTTTCGGTATGTTAAAATCATACATAAATCTCTTTCAGTATGTCAGAAACAGTGTTGAACTTTTTTGGGGGGCATTTGCTAGTTGCAGTCCTTGGTGGTGGGATTTTATCCCAGGCAAATGTTAGGCCACATCTCATTGTGGGTTTCCAAATGGACTAGTATGTCTGGTGAAGTCTGTTTTAATGGAAACGTCTCAAATTGCATGTCCATTTAGTTTAGGCTTACATAAATTAAAACTGCATTTGCAATATCAACATGTCCTCAGCATACCATGAGGCTGTGTTTTCCCCAACAAACATGAACCTCTTTTTGACTTTAATAGGCTTTATTATTAGAGGGATATGGTCTCTCCCCAATGGGCCATTCAGACACTCACAGATATTTTTCAGGAACATCTGGTAGCTTTTATTGCCATGCAATTAAGTGGGCCACTGAAAAACATATCTCTGCAAATACTTGAAAACATACTGTGAGCATAGCACTCTGGGCCTGAAAGGTCTTCGAGGAAGACTCTAATGGACACAAATGAACGGATGGAACTGGCTCTGAGTCAATGCTGTCTGCTCCTGTGTTGTTGTCCATGCCTCTCTTTTTGGCTCGTCTTGTTTTTCCCTCCCTGTCTTGTGGCATAGCCATCAAACCGAAGCAAACCGAAGCTAACAAGCCACTGCAGGCCAACACATCAAGAAAAATCACTGCTGTTGGAATTGTGGAGTTCATGACTCACCGAGATAATTCAGACAATACATTCTTAATGGGGTTTACCACCTAAATAAAACTGAATTGACTCATTTGCTCTGTCTGGCTGTCTATCTGTGTGTGTGTGTGTGTGTGTGTGTGTGTGTGTGTGTGTGTGTGTGTGTCTGTGTGTGTGTGTGTGTGTGTGTGTGTGTGTGCATGTGTGTACGTGCATGTGTGTGCGTGTGTGTGTTTGTGTGTGCATGCTTATGGATGTGTGTGTGTGTGTCTTCAACATCACTGACTTGCCAGGCTCTCTCCCCTTGTCTCAGGTGTTCTGTACCTGCAGTATGGCGAGGACACCAAGCAGATCCGGATGCCAAACGAGATCACCGGGGCGGACACCATCCGGGCCCTGTTTGTCAGTGCCTTCCCCCAGCTGCTCACCATGAAGATGCTGGAGTCCCCCAGCATGGCTGTCTACATCAAGGACGACATGAGGAACGTCTACTATGAGCTTACTGACGTCAGGTGAGTGGCACAGCCTACTGCGCTCTCCTCCTCTCCTCCTCTCCTCTCCACCACTCCTCCTCTCCACCACTCCTCTTCTCATCCTCTCCCCCTCTCCTCCTCTCCTCTCCCCCTCTCCACTCATCTTTCTCCTCCTCCTTCTCTCCTCCTCTCCTCTCCACCACTCCTCCTCTCCACCACTCCTCTTCTCATCCTCTCCCCCTCTCCTCCTCTCCTCTCCCCCTCTCCACTCATCTTTCTCCTCCTCCTTCTCTCCTCCTCTCCTCTCCACCACTCCTCCTCTCCACCACTCCTCTTCTCATCCTCTCCCCCTGTCCTCCTCTCCTCTCCCCCTCTCCACTCATCTTTCTCCTCCTCCTTCTCTCCTCCTCTCCTCTCCACCACTCCTCCTCTCCACCACTCCTCTTCTCCTTCTCTCCCCCTCTCCTCTCCTCCTCTCCTCCACCCTGCTCGAGGCAGCATTCCCACAATGACAGTTCCGTACAAACAAGTCCTGCAATACACCACGTACACTGTGTGTGTGTGTGTGTGTGTGTGTGTGTGTGTGTGTGTGTGTGTGTGTGTGTGTGGGTGTTTGTATGCATTCTCTTGTCTGCAAACAATGAGACACTGTAAGACAGTAGGGCTCTGTGGCCCACATGAAACTGAGTGTAATTTCTTCGTATTGTCAGCATATGAAATAACAAAGCATATGTATAGATTTGCTAAAAGACAAACACAGATGGTTCAATTGAAGTTGCCTTTGTATTGCTAAATGCAGTTGGTATGCAGTGCGTGGGTTGGGCTGATCTATTTGTCACTGATTTTAAAGACAGTTTAATGCAGCTAAATCTTGTTGAATGCCGCACAATCGGGCAGTGGATGACTGATACTGGCTTTGGAAAGGGGGAAAAAACTGATCTGAATCAAGAGCCACTGCTTCTCATAGCTGACATGTTAAAACCACCCGTTGCCTCAGGAAGCCAAACCACAACTAAACAGGCAGTTAGATGTCCAAAGAGCCTCCTGACACCAGCTCACCACCCTCCGCCCTCCTCCATGCCAGGCCCAACCCCCGGCATAATCACCGCCAGCCGAGGGGAGATGGAGTCCGTGTCTGAACGCGTGTGGACTCCGGGGAGTGTCCCCGGCACCACACCCTGCCTTCAGACGAGGCCCAAACAAGCCAAGAGGAAACGGGGGAGGAGTGGGGGTTGGGGGAAGGGGGGTGGGTGTAATCCCTCCTCTCTGTGGGGTTCAAAATCCTGAGCCTGGGCTGGGCTGGGCTGGGTGGCCCAAGGAAGAGATGTCCTGAATAGTTAAGCTCCCGAGCGGGTTGAGGGATTTACAAATCTGGGCTTGTCATCAATAGCCGGGGCTGATTTTGCAGTGGTGCTCGTGCGTCATAGTGAGAGAAGCGTCAAGGGGTGTGGCCTACTGGTTAGGGCTTCGGGCTTGTAACCGAAGGGTTGCAGGTTCGATCCCCGACCAGTAGGAACGGCTGAAGTGCCCTTGAGCAAGGCACCTAACCCCTCACTGCTCCCCGAGCGCCGCTGTAGCAAGGCAGCTCACTGCTCCGGGTTAGTGTGTGCTTCACCTCACTGTGTGTTCACTGTGTGCTCTGTGTGTTCACTAATTCACGGATGGGATAAATGCAGAGAGCAAATTCCTTTTATACGTCAGTATACTTGGCCGAGAAACCTGATTTACATATACAGTACGTCTCCCGTGATGAATTGATATCGCTCGCCGGGGTGTCATCACGCTCGTGCAGTCGGCCCCAGTCTAATCGTAACATTGTGCAAAAGCGGCGGAATGCTGTCAGCGTATCCGTAATAGGAGTCTCCATAATGATTGTGCATCGGCGCACAAACCGTTGTATAGTCATAAGCACACAATTGCATGCATAATCAGCTGGAAGTGAAGCCAATCCTCCACTGTTGTCATGGCTCACCCTGCCCCTGTGTTGTTGTGCTCTGCAGGAACATCACACCTCACTCATGTCTGAAGGTCTACCACAAAGACCCCGCCCAGGCCTTCAGCCACAACTCCAAGCCCAACAATGGGGATGTGAGGGTAAGTGGATGATGCCTACCCTTCTCTCTCTCTCTCTTTCTCTCTTTCTCTCTCTCTCTCTCTCTCTTTCTCTCTCTCGCACGCTCTCTCTCTTTCTCACACACACACTAAAATACCGTGAAGCCTGAACCCTCTAACCTTCATTTTCTTATTTTTCCGTTCGTTAATCCTGGACAAATGCAGCTCCCCGAGATGCGGTTGTCTCTTTGTGAAAAGCCTTACACCATTATTCGGGGATTGAGCCTTCTCCCGTGCGCTCCTGTGCAGCAGCGGCAGGGGAATCCAAAGCCAGGCTTTATTTGTTCGTTCCAAAGTACATCCTTATGAGGGGTGGGCTGTGTTGTCAGTCAGTGTTTACCGTCAGTTGACTCAACATACTCTACCTGCAGAAAAAGAGCGCCACTATTCACTATTCAGAGTTCTACCGCTAGATTGATCCTAATTCCAAGTAGCGATTAGCCTGAGTCATCCACAATTTTACTCACTGGTAATTGTCAGAAATATTTGGTCAGGGTATTCATTTCATCATTTTACTTTTTAACTTTTTAACGAAAGACTGAGTGACAACAAGAGTCTCTCTCAAGGCAGTTGCTGAGAATTTGTATTAGACAAGGTGGTGTTCAAACATGTGAATAAATGTTAGCAAGCAATCCTCAAATATTTTTTCATTTGGCCTCAAAGACATGTATAAGTATGGATTAATTGATTGATTAAATACAGGATATTGTAATAACATTAGTTGTACTGTTATACTGTAACAACCTATAAAGCATGCTTGTATCATGATTATATAATGTTATACTGTTAACAGTAACTGGAAGTGTTTAATAAGAGGGAATACTGGCAATTGCACAGATTTGGTGCTTATTCAGAAGCGTGTAAACTCATTGAGAGCCTTCCAGAATAAATTGGACCTTTCTACAAGAAGCTACTACTCAATTTTGGCAGTTATGTAGTAATATGTCATCATGTCTCTCATCCAGGCAAATTATTAGCACATTCTACCAGGATTTGCACATGTATCTCCTTCAAGAGTAACCCAATTTCTAACATAATCCTGACGGATTAATTTACTGCAGAGGGAGCAACAACTTGTGTACATTCGTTGTTCATCTCTAGTGTTCCCTTTTAATTTGTTCAGCGTGTTGAATATGTCAGATGGTGCACGGGGCCTGTCACCCACCCTAGCTGGAGGTGGTGGAGGAGGCGTGTGGTGACGGTGCTGGCAGGGACGGCATGTCGCTCAGCTGGATGTCTGATGAGGATGCTGAATGGTTTTATCAAACCACTCAGTGTGCCAAGGAGCCGTGGGGCTCTAGCGTGCCGAGTTCAGCGTTGTAGATCCTTCTCGTCTGAACGGCTTGTGTTATGTTTAGACTTGTGTTGGCCCCTTGCTGTAGGCCTCTGAAAGTATGAATAAAGATGCCCATATCTCATAACATCCATTATGTTTTTATCTGTCCTCCATCCCATGCGTTTCCCAAAACCTTAGTGGTGTCTTATTCTGCTACTGGTAGATTATCAGGGGTATCCTCATGACAGTGGCTGTGGTGCAGACAGCTTTCCCTCCCTGGTGGAGACCACTCTCAGGTGTTGTAGCTGCACATGTTTTCCCTCCAGTGTTTGGTGCTGGTTACATTTGTTGATTCCTACAAGGAAATGGGGTGCTTTCTTTGCTGTTTATTTGTCTGTTTCTCTGTCTGTTTAAAAGTAGAGGAAGAACCTTTGGATCAGATCCTACTGTTTCAAGTGGCCTTTTAGATGTCCATGTAAACAGTGGCTGTCCTGATGCCTATCACCCTATCACATCAGAGACTGAGATTGTACATCTTTGAATAGCCAAGTAGACACACTATTGATGTTTTCAATGAAGGGGATTCATTTTGAACAGGACAGGCCTAGTCACAGCCTCGAGAGTGTCTCAACTGCCTTCAGGTCCTCGGACGTTGGACTTCTGGGATTCTGTTCTCATTTGTGGGAGAAAAAAATGCACAAATCATGCACATACCTCACAGCTTCTCATCCTTGACGAGCTAGCCCAATATCAGAAACACACTTAGGGTTAGGGTTAAACATTCAGTGAGTGGCCTGATGCCACAAGCCACAAAGGGAAGATTTATGCGTGTGTGTGCGTGTGTGTGTACTAGATCAGCCCCATGTGCCAGAAAGCAAACAGGCATAGACCTGCTCATCAATGTTGAATGTTTTTAAGCTGTTTAGATAGATAGATAGATAGATAGATAGATAGATAGATAGATAGATAGATAGATACTTTATTGATCCTCAAGGGGAAATTCAAGCGATCCTCAAGGGGAAATTCAAGTTGTTTAAAAAAAAACAAAAAAACAATGGCTTTATTGTTCAGAATGGCTATACATAAAAGCTCAGAAGCTCACTCAACATGTGGAAAAAGGGCCTGTCCTGTGTGTTAGACATTGTCTCCCACCAATAGGTGTATTTATAGCTTCTTGACCTCTTGTGTTTGAACTGTGTTGATGTTGGTGTGTTTGTGTGTGTTTTTGGGCGTGAGTGAGTGAGTGAGTCAGTGAGTGAGTGAGTGAGTGTGTGTGTGTGTGTGTGTGTGTGTGTGTGCGTGTGTGTGTGTGTGTGTGTGTGCGTGTGTGTGCGTGTGGGCGTGTCTGTGTGGTTTTGCTCCCCCAGTCTTTTTGGTGATAGATCCCTCCATTTTCACACAATGTAGTCAGTAATTGTGGACACCATTTTAACAGTGTGGTTTGTGCAGTTTCCAAACCTGTTTCCACCTGTTCAAACATGCCTCCCCCCATTTGAGAGTGTGTAATCTCTATTTCTCACCCCAGCCATCCGAATCTTCTTTCAGTAACCTCAAATAAAACCAGAGACCTGAGATTTTCAAAAGAAACATAGATGGGGTCATCCTAGACTCATTTCCACAGTTCAATCCGGAACTTTCTCTCTTTTTGTGCAATGCTTTTGGGAACAGTGTCCATTAGCTTAGAAGAAGGCAGCACTGCTGCCTTATCTACCACTCCATATGAAAAACACATGGAAGCAGATATACAGTATGAAATTAACAGCCTTCTGTGCACATATTGTATTCGACGGCGCTGGATGAAAGCAGTGGGCGGCGGATGAGGTGTTGCGCTCCCTCAGCTCAGGTGTTGTGTTGGTGAAGGTGAGCGGGGGAGAGTACACCTGCACACACTGCACACACTGCCTGTGTCCCTGCTTTACTCCAGCGCCTCTCCCCCCCACTGCTGAACACAGACAGGTTTGGGCACAGGCTCTGTTTACACTCCCACCAGATTCATCCCTCTTTTTTCTGTTTCTTTTTGTCTCTGTTTCATTCTGTGCTGTACTTCTGTAGGCCTTCCTTTCATTTACTGTAAGTTCTCTGCCGCATACACACAAGTACACAAGTCAGTCCAATGGCTCTCATTTGGAAAACAAAACTTCAGTGTTTTGTATATTTCTCTTCGTTACCAGGAGATAATCATTTATTGTTAAAATGTCAACAGCTATCTGCAAAAAGGATTTTTTTTCTTTGCTTATAATTGACATTCTTTGGCATGCACGTTTCCTGTCCTTGCTTGTTGCCTGAAAAGCTGCAATTGGCCTTGAGTATTGAGTCACTCCTCATTTTTGAAATTGGTCATTCAAATATGCTCCAGTTATAAAATGTTCAAATTTGTGTGTTTATGTGCTTCTTCCTTTTTGTTTGTTTTGACTTTGACTTTGTTTTGATCTTGTGGATTTCTGTTAGTCAGTACCTGAAAGTATACCCATGGAGACTATAAATACTATATTATGTTTGGCTGGTAGGGGGCTATTCAGTTGTTAAGTCCGACATCACGGGCCCAACAGCTTTTTGGTTAAAAACTGGCACAGCCAGCTGGTTTTTGCAACTTGCAACCCTTGTCACCATCACCTCCGTTTTATTGAGGATAAAACAAAATCATTTAACTTTAACAGAGCAAATACTGTAGGTGTGCAGCCAGATGATACAATCAAGGGTTACGTGCAGGCTTCCGCGAAAAATAGGATTTTATTAGATTGAGACAACAAGTGAGTAGTAGGATGACAATGTTCTTAAAGGCTGCTCTGAATAGCCGAATTTTTTTTTATTTTACTGTCTATGGAAAAAACCGAGCAGCTCTGAAAGCCATTGGACCCAGAAAAAGATTTATTAGCCTTTTATTGCATTATCACTTAATAACTGAATTACTTCTGTATATCGGGACATTTATGAAATAGATCTGGTTAAAAAAGATGTCACGTTCAATATCTGGAAACTTGAATGGTAACTATAACAACTATACTACAGTTGAAAAGCAGCAAGCAAATAGAGCAAATAGAATCTTCCTTGAAGTCCTTGAATTTCCCCTTGGGGATCAATAAAGTATCTATCTATCTATCTAGAATAGAACCCCCGCCTTGTCCATTAATTCTGTATCGGGACACCTCAGTGAGTGGGTCCCTTACACGTCTGTCCACCTATCTGTCAGTCTATCTGTTATCTCTAAATGAAAACGTGTTGTCCTCCCTGCTGTTGTCAGGTCCATCGGGAGAAGATGTACGTCAGCAGAGATGGCCAGCACAGCCTGCGGCAGGCCCCCTCGAGCCCCATCAGCAGCCTCCACGCCCTGCAGGGCTCCGTGTCGCCCCCTACTGCCCGCTCCATGCCCTCCTCGCCCTCCCGCATCCCGTATGGGCCGCGTCCCTCCCTGCCCCTGGCCGGCAGCACCACGCTGCCCCGCGAGCGCCTGGCCAGTGCGCCTCAGCCCAGCAGCCGCTCGGTCACGCCCTGCCCCAGCGCCATCCTGGAGCGCCGCGACGTCAAGCCCGACGAGGACCTGGGCGGCGGGAGCAAGAGCGTGGCGCTGTATGAGCCGTACGGCCACCCCGAGGGCCGGCTGAGCGTGTCCTCGTCGCAGGGCCCCGGGGACGCGGTGGACGGAGCCCTCCAGCAGCAGCCGCCGCCGCCACAGCAGCACTCGCTCTACCGGCAGAAGTCGCGCAAGTACGCCGAGAACCCCATGGCAAGTCTCGGGGGCAAAGCGCAGCCGCCATCCCCGCACCGGGTCAACGAGGTCAGGATGATCGACATGCCCCCGCAGGGCGTGCCGGTGGAGAGGGGCTCGTCCATGCGCCGGTCCTTCCGGAAGGACAGCAATAGCACCATGGAGGTGGTGGCCAGCGTGCATGGCAGCATGGTCTCCCCCGTGTTTGTGGACCTGCCACCGGGACACGGCACCAGGCCGTTTCAGACCGGCGTACCCCCCGGCACCCACCACACCAGGTGTGTAAACATGAGCGAGGTCGTCTCCAACCTTTGCGAGGCACCTGAGTTCAGTCTGGCATTTCTCAGAAGTGTGTGGTCTACAATGGCACTTTTCATGTTTACAGCAACGTGATACAGTGTAACCCGGTCCGAGAGAATGTACAGTAAACATCCTCAAAGCTACCGTGAGCTAGATTTACCTCAGAATGGATTCCTTTGTGGTTCCTAAACCTTTGCGGTTTGCTTTCATGTGCACACTTGAAACCCCCTCACTGCTTGTGTTTTTGTACAAATATGGTCAAGAAAAGCGAGTCTATCTTTTTTGTAGTTGCTCTCTTTCAGCGATCTAGTCACAGACACAGGATTATATTGTTGTGGTGAACTCTGGCAGATCATTTACACGCTGTTGTTTGCTGAAGCGTGACAGATGTAGATGGTGGTGTAGCGAGGTCTTCAGGACGGCATCCAATCTTAATATCTGTTGTGGTTCATGGCACTGACATCAAGCAGAAACAGCCAAGCTCCCAAGAGAACAGCATATAAGTGTAGAGGAAATATTGACAGAGTGGTGCTGCAAGTTGTTTTGAGTGCTCCAGCATGGCTTTGTCTTGAGAGGTTTTAACTCGCTTTGTGTGTGTGTGTGTGTGTGTGTGTGTGTATGTGTGTGTGTGTGTGTGTGTGTTCTCCTCGGGCAGTGAGCGGATGAAGGCCATGGAGCAGCAGATAGCCAGTCTGACAGGGCTTGTCCAACATGCACTTTTAAAGGGGCCAAATGCTAGTGCCACCAAAGACACTACTGGGTAATCTTTTGAGCAATAATCATACCACTGGTACACCTATATGCAATCATAAGAACAATACTGAATACCGAATTCTTCAACAGTGTTTTGTCTTGTTTTGTAAAAAGCTCTTGTATGTTTTCTCTCCCTTTCAGAGAGAAACCTGTGAGAACAGCATCTCCTGCTAACAGTGTTAACAGTGGAGGTGAGTACACATTCCAGTGGTTTTTGCCATGCAAATTAATTAGACAAATTATATTATACAGTTATTTTAGCACAGTACTCACTTTCTTTGTGAGCAGCTTACATGCTAGGTATGCTAGGCTAACTTGCCAAGCCAGCTATCCAACAGTTTCACAATGGTCCATCTGGTTTTAACCATTGTCCGTTTGTCACATGTAAAGCTCTCAAGCTCACCCTTCCTTCATCCTTCAGGAGTGTCACCTGTTCCCGTGCCCAAGAATCGCACTGCCCAGTCCGACTCCATGGCTGTGGTCCTTCACTCGTCAGCCAAAGACACAGAGATGCAATCCATGCTGAGCACCTTCAGGAGGAACGTGTCTGACCTCCGCCTGCAGCTCCACCAGCTCAAGCAGATGCAGGTACAGCATGTGCGCAGATTCCGCCATCACGGAGAGGCCACAGCTTCCACAGGTCACAGGGGAGAGATACAACCAGGGATCTTATTACAAGATCTGACAGCATATTGTCATACGGAGCATTAAAGAGCAGTATATTATCCCCTGCCAAAATGAGTGAATGAAACAGAGCACTGTGTGGGTATGAATGTTATTTGTACATACTGGATCTGTATGGGCTGTGTTGAGCTAGCGTTTATATCCTCTTAAGTAAGTAGTGTTGATGTTGACATGTGGTCCGTTTGCAGCTCCAGAACCAGGACTCGATGAAGGTGATGCTTCGGCGGGCCGAGCAGGAGATCACTGGCCGGTTCACGGACATGCTGCGGCACCTGGAGGATCCGGTGCAGAAACAGCGGTCCCAGGTGGACCAGGAGCGGCACACATACCTGGCCATGGAGGAGAAGGTGCTCATCCAGCTGGGGTAAGAGACGCCGCGCCCTGACTGGAGTCGCTTGGGAAAGTGGGAAAGTGTATGTTGCCAACAGGGCATATTTTTGTGTACCAGTAACCACCTGCATTCTGCTGGAGGGCCCAGTCCACAGATAGACACGATGGGGCTGTGGAGAGCATTAATGTAGCCTATATAAACACAAATGCATTTAGTAGCTCCTTTTGTATGAAAATAGCTTTCCAAGCTAAAATGTGTTTATTTATTATTATTTACAGCTGAAATGGTGATTAGTATGGTTGATAAATCTTGATGAGCTCTCTGTTTAAAGAGCGTAATGACCTCTGTAGATGTTTAATGAAACAGCGAGTCCCCTTTCTCGGGGCTGATGGATTAAGTCCTGCGGCACAGCTTTTTTGGCTTGTTCAAAGCCATTAGCCAGTGACAGGGCAGAAATGGAGCCGAAGCAGAAAGAATGTGGGTGCTGGCGGCCCTCTGTGTCCCCCAGCTGTGCACTGCCCGCCACCCAAATCAGATGTGTGTGATCTAAGGTTACCATCGGGAGCGGTAATTACACTGGCCACTGGCTGCCGTCATGACTGGGTGATTTGTCAAGCCTGTGCTTCCCCCCTTTACATGTGAACGCAAGCAGGTCTTCTCTCCCGATTTGCACATAGGGTAATTATGGCCGCGGCCTGCCGCCGAGCGTACCATGATAAGTGTTTTGTTTGGAGCCACATCTCAGAGGAGCAGACGTGTCAGGAAATGAGGGGCTGCCGAGATATCTGACCCCAGTGCCTGATTTGGCACCATGCCAGCGCTCGGCCCACACCGCCAGTCGGGTTAAAAAAGTCCCACCAGATACTTGTTTGTGTGTGTATGTGTGTGTGTGTGTGTGTGTGTGTGTGTGTGTGTACGTGCATGTGTGTGTGTGTGTGTGTGAGTCAGGGTGGGGAGTGCTGTGCAGTCATTTGGTTTTGCCTCAGCTTGTTGCCTCAGCAGAGAAACCAGACGAGAGGTTCTTATGTAGATAGTGCATCCCGTTAAAAAAAAAACAGAATGCAAAACAAGCATTGTGAGGATGGACGTAAACAGTGTTTCGAGGTCATGCTCCTTGGTGCGTATTTGCTTAAACCAAATTGGAGGCAAAATGTTTCTCCGCTAGACCGCTAGAGCGTCTCAGTTCACTTGGCTGAACACACAAAGACTCATGCTCATGAAAAAGACGTGCAAGTCCTTGTGCCGTGCTAATGATCACTGCCTGAACATGCAGCCACGTCTGTGTCCTGAGCAGATCCCTATGGGCGGCCCAGAGCTCAGGCCTGCACGCACACACACAGTCAATGCTCACACCCTCACCACTGAGCAATGACATCAGCACTTGTGCAGAGCAAGCTATCGCACGCACGGCTCCCCCAGGGCACAGAGCTCTGTCTCCCGCTGGTTAGTTAGAATTAGCCAGCGTTGACAAACCCTGCCAATCTGCCAGGGTGTGAAGGGAGGGAGTCTTTAGAGGTGTTATTGCTGAGGCTCCGTAGTGAGCTGTGCTCTCACTGGGTTGTGGCCATTTGCTCTTTAGTCACTCTAGAGAGTTGGAGCCACTGCTGCTCCCTATGAGACTTCTTGTCAACAGACTCCACCTGAGCATGTTAAACTGGTTCTCCCCCCAACACACACACACACACACACACACACACACACACACACGTCTGCCACCCAAGCTTCGATCGTGGGAATATTTCCCCTCTAACTTTGTGTTTGGCTTGTGCTCAAGGAACAAAAAAAAAAGTTTTTTTTCTGTCCTTGTCATCTAACATTTGACATAAATTCACCTCATGTGGTGGTAATCCTCTGGAGAGATCCATTCCCCCTCTCCGACAAACTATTTTAGTCTCTTCTTTCCTTCTTTTCCTTCTTTTTTTTCTTCTCTTATACAACCAAATCGCTGTTGTCTTTCTCATGTAGAGTATTTTAAGGAGAGGGGGTTGATGTGGTGACTTGTTTACGTTGTGGTCAGCAGTGTATAGCGAGGGGACGAGGCCTGAGTACGGACAGGAGAGGCTCAGCTAATGATGCTGCTGTTTTTGTTGTGACTACAAAAGGGAGCTGGAGAAGTATGTGGAGAGGCTGAAGAAAGACTCCGCCTCTAGGATGACCCAACGGCCAATCACGCTGAAGGATGTGGAGGAGGGTGCGGTCAACTTGAGGAAAGTGGGGGAGGCCTTGGCTGGACTCAAAGGTGATTGTGATTCGGGACTCGCACTTACCTTCGAGCTAACATTGACATTTTCACAGATGGCTGAGGGAAGGGCTGAAAAACTGAGCAGCCCAGAACAGTCGTTCTGCCAAAACCAATGTTGGAATGTGGCTGACTGTCCATAAACACTGCACTAAAAACCCTGACGATAGAAATTGTATCACTGTTAGAATTGCACACTATCATTTTGTAATGCTATGAGACAATTGGCAAAATAGACAAAGTTGTAAAAGTCATGACCACCCAATCTAAACCTGTAATGCTCTCCAGCACATTTCAAAAACAGATATGTATATGCCTGCATGTTTTGAGTGTGCATGCCTAGATGGCTCCAGCAGCTGGTGTGTGAGTGCTGGTCCTGTGTGACTCATGTGACGGGTGTGTGCGCCCCTCAGGCGAGTTCCCGGGGCTGCAGACCAAGATGCGCTCCGTGCTGCGGGTGGAGGTGGAGGCCGTGCGCTTCCTCAAAGAGGAGCCGCACAAGATGGACAGCATGCTGAAGAGAGTCAGGGCCCTGACGGAGACCCTCAGCTGCCTCAGGAGGTATCTCTGGGACTGGGGGGAGTGTGTGTGTGTGTGTGTGTGTGTGTGGGTGTGGGTGTGGGTGAGGTGTGCGTGTGTGGGTGAGGTGTGTGTGTGTGGGTGTGAAGGTGGGGGTGCTGGTGGTGAAGTTCACGAGTGGTTGCTTACCAGGCTAAGAGTGGAGATGTGAGTGGCAAATGCTGAGTGGTAGTAATGTTGCTCCAGAGTCAGGGGGGAGTCCATCATCAATCTAGTGCAGTGTAAACCCAGAAGGAGGTTGTGACAGAACCGTGTGGTACTGCCAAACATGTTTGAATAGTGGCCATGGCCTCAGGCTGCTGCAGAGGTGTTACTGCTGTTGTTTGTTTGGGTGTTGTCTGACTCTCTGCGTCTGTGCAGATGTGCCACTGAGGGAGTCCTGCCCTCTCCAGAGCCCACCAGAGCCGTGACGGCCGAGGCGTCTCCAGTGACGGCGGCCGACGGCTCCGACTCCTCGGGCTCCTCGCGGAGCTCCCCGACTCTGGGGCCGCGGTCGCCGGCCGGCACCGCCATCCGCTCGGAGCTCACGCCCTCTTCGCCGGTGGTGGTGCACCGCGTGCGCAGTGCGCCCGTCTCCGCGCCCGTCTGCCAGCACTCGGCCAGCCTCGGCCACGGCCACCACGCCAGCCCACCGCTCACCCCGACGCACGCGCGCGACTCTCCCACCGTGGCCAAGGTGAGCCCTCGCAGCCGTGAGAGCAGCCCCGCGCTGCAGAAGAGGACCACACTACCCAGGGCTGGACACGCGGAGAACGCCCCGGGCTCCGGCACCACCAGTGGCTCGGACACACCGCCCCCCCTCGGCACCGAGGAGCCCCCAAGTGGCGGCAGCAGCAGGGGCAGCCTGAGACACAGAGGCGCCAGCACTGAGGTCAGTGCCACTGGTCAGAGGCAGAGCGTGTTAGCAGGTCATGCAGGGTGTGTGAGTCACGACTCATCTGTGCAGAAACATTAAAAAAGAGGGCATGTGCAGGAATGTAGTCAGCATCAAAGCGAAAATGCTGTGCCTTTGAAGAACTATGCTAATGATTAGGCTCCACGCTCCTTGCTTTCAAGCTGTTTTTACAGGTCGTCAAGGATGAGATGCATTTGATTTAATAACAAAAATGTTTTACCGTTTTGTAAATTCATGTGAATTACCCCTGTTTATCATCTTATTTTCAAAGCATTTAAAAGCTTACCGTACTGAACTGCACCAGTAACGCCTGAAGCCTTTTGTGTGCCATAATAAATTATGAACACCACAGAGCTCTGGCTAAATAGAGCATGTAAATACAAATAACATTTCTTAGCTACAGAACCCAAGCAGGACACGGCCTGGTGTATAACACATTAATGTGGGAAAGCAAAGGAGAATCTATCAAAACTCCCCATTAAAAAGTTGTATGCATTGCTGGTGTATTCATACTAAAGCGTTGCAACAGTTTCTCACCACAAGGTTTAATCATAAAAGGAGTCCAGTCATCATGAGCCAAGGGTAGCCCAGAGAGCACCATAGCAAATCAGATTACCCCCAGCCCTCTCTCTTTGTTTATGATCAGTCTGATGTTACAACCACCAGTGGACATCTTGTCCTTTGTATTCAGTATGTATGGGCACGTATTAAAGCAGTGCTCCTGCAGTCACAACAGCAACGTTTTGTCTTTGTAAGTGGATTACAACCATCAGTGGTCATAAAGAACAAGTTTTTAATTTGAGGCCTCGTGGTGGCGAGGGGGTCTTGAGCCGCGCGTGATGACCTGTGTTCTGTCCGCAGCCACCAGCCCCAGAGAGGCAGTGGGAGGAGGAGAAGGAAGAGGGAGAGGAGGAGGAGGAGGAAGAGCCGCAGGCTGGACCCAGTCCAGCGCAGCCTGATGGGGCAGAGATGGAGAGGCTCCTCCAGCAGACCCAGGACAGCCTGATGCAGGCCATCCCCAGCCTAGAGGTGCCTGCCCAGGGGGAGACGCCAGCGCAGCCCCAGCCAGATGAGGTGGAGGCCCCCTTACCCGCAGCCTCTGCTCCTGGTAAGGACATGAGAGGTCCCGCATACCCTGGGAAAATTATTTGTTAAGTCAAATCTCTCAAGAGACTGCCTTAACCATTGGAACTGAAGAGAAATTGAAAGTTTTACAGAAACCATAAAAGTGCAGTGGTTATGGAACTGGCTAGCAAGGCTAGCAAGCAGAAGCCACAAAGTAATTGGTTTTATTCCAGGTAGCCACCGATGTTCCCTTAAGCAAGGCACTAAAAGGCAGATGTTGCAGAAAAGTAGCTACTTTAAAAAAATGTTTTATTTTTTACAAGTATTTTCATACAAGGCTTTCTAAACAGTCTAAGCTAAATAGCTATGCAAATGAAACAGTACGCCCAAGTCCCTTTTGTGTGTGCATGTGTGTGTGGGTGGGTGTGTATGTGTGTGTGTGTGTCACTGCACGTCTTTCGCACCCCTCTCTCAGAGCTGCCACCAAAACCCGTAGCTGACAAACCAGTGGCAGCGGCCGGCTCGGCGGAGCGAGCACAGAGGCCAGCCATTGAGAAGCCTCACAGGCCCAGCGTGGACCGAGCGAGGGCCGGCTCAGCAGAGAAGGCCAGCAAGTCTCCTCCCCCTCCCCCACCCCGCCGTTTCTTCCCCAGTGGATCAGGCCTGACCACCGGGAGGTCAGGAGAGGTCATCTACGCCTCGCACAACAGGAAGGACTCGACCTCCGCTCAGGTTTGGGTGGCCTTTGTGTGTGAAAGTGTATGGGTGTGGGTGTGGGTTCATGTGTGTATGTGTGTGCAGTGCACGCATGCCTGAGTTTGTTTCTATTCAGTTTACCGCAAAATATGATTGACTAATGCAGATAGATGTCTTCAGGGTATGAACATTGTTTAGAGGGACATACTAAATACTTCCACATTGCTTATATGTGTGTGTGTGTTTGAAAGTGTGTCACCATAGAAATGACTGAGCTGACTGAGTCACCACCCTGTCAAGCCACATTCCCAGACGCATGTGTTCACAGACGGGCAACAGAAAGAAAGCCCTCATGAAAAAAGTGTAGCAAAGTTAGTTTGCCCGGGTGTGTCACACTCGCCCAGGGTAGGACTTCCTACACAGTGCATCAGCAGCAGCGGTGTGCAATGGCTGCCTGCTGAAATATCATCCTCCTGGCAGAGGTTCAGAGCGAGATGGAGGGGGGCAGAATGTCGGTCGCACTCCAGCTGAGTTTTTGTGTGCTCCTGTGTTTGCAGGAGGGTGAGGGAGAGGAGGTGGAGGAGGAGTCCGCCCAGCCCAAAGCGCTTAAGGTGCCCCCAGAGATCAAGCCCAAACCCCAGAGCCCCCCGCCCACTCCTCGGGCAGCCGCCAGTGCCGATGGTGACGAGGAGGATGAGGGAGATAAGATCATGGCTGAGCTGCAGGTGAGTGGAACTGTCAGGGGTCCAGATCTCCTCATCACACACTCATGCCCTCCTGTCTTTTCAGTCAAGCTCACACACATAAACAAACAGGGAGAGATAACACAACCCAGAGGACTGATAGGTTGAAAAGCACTGAATAACACATTTTCTCTATCACACACACACACACACACACACACACACACACACACACACACACTCACACACAAAGACTGCAGTAGATAAAAAGGGTGAGGAAAGAATGTCAAAAGACTGGAAAAGATAGAAGTATGCATTGCGCTGCATGTACATCGGCACCAGTGACTCTTGGCTTGTTCCTGTTGGCTACGGTTATGCTGCCCTCTTTTGGTGAAATGGGAGAACAGCAGATTTCTGTGTCCTTTTAAAAAGCTCTTGGGTTACTTCTTCTTACATGGTTTTGGACTTTGTTCTCTCTCTAACATATTGACCTTTTTTTTCACTCAGCTTAAATTAAAGCTTATTGTATAGCTCAAATGTAAATACATTAAATATGGAAATTCAACATTAAAATGACTGGAGATTACGTTCAATGTGAATTTTCATATGACATTTTATTCTAAAAATGTGTCCACAATGGCCTGACCGCCTTGTGCTTTAACCCCATTCAGGTGTTTGAGAGGTGCACCGTTAAAGAGTTAGAGGCAAAATGTTTTGTTGACCTCTCAAATGTTGAGCTGGAGGTGCTGGAGCCAGAGTCCCCAGCCCCCCACACACCCCAAGACACAAAGGTAACGGGTGTAGTGCCATCTAACTGCCCTCTGCTGCCCCACTGGCACCAGCCGAGTGCCGAGAGTAGAGCTGAGCTGCCCACCTAACCCCTCGCCTGGCTGTAGCTTTAGCGCTGTAGTTAGGATTCCATGTGCCCGGCTCTGAATGCTGATGCCCCTAATGCTGATGTGCCACTAACTGCTTTTAGAGTTGGACTAAACACTTTTTTGAACTTACTACTTCAGATTTCTTTTTTCTTCTTTGAATGAGACCAGGTCCAAGTGCCATGTCTGTGCACTTGGCTGTCTAAAAGCTGTCTAACTGTTCTGTTTCCAGAGTTTCTGCTCTCTTTTGAATGCAGACAAAACAGCATTCTGTTTTTTTGTATATAGATGACGTAATGGTTTTCCGATGACATGTTTGCAATGAGAGCATGTCACACTCTATAACACCCTTATGCCTCACTGACTGTAATGATATAATTAATCATGCTATTTTCCCTAATTCTAATCTCTCATTTCCAGCAGGATCACTTACCTTTTACCCTTTCTGATGAAACTGTCATTTTCATTTTCCTGAATCACGGTGTCATTTGCCCATCAGACGAAAATGCCTGTGAAAAAGTCATGTAGCTTAGTGCTTTGTGTTCAGTTTCAGGAAACATCAAGCACTTTGTGTAATTCTTTATTCTTTGCCACTGACACAAGATCATTGGTTTGCAGTGCATTTTAAGATGGGCACATTCCTCATTCTTCCCAAGTACAGCCAAGTAGAACGTTTGAGTCAATAATGCTATGCTAATAAACTATCCTAGCAGACCCCGGGTCACCAGGGTGAAGCGACAAACCAAACCAAGGATGGAAAGGATTCCACTCCACAAGGTTCCAGGGTAAATAGTCTATCGCCTTTTCTTTACTTGTATTTCATTTGGAAACCACACCACCATGTTTTATTAGCTTGGCACTGTCCTCAGGGTGCTGTGATCTTTTTGTCTTGTCAGGTGATATATTACGTCACTGGACAGATTTCCAATGAGCATCCTGCAGCAGACACAGCAGAACAAAAGGAGGGCAGGGAGCGAACCCTTCCCCAAACCAAGGTGGCACATGCGAATGCTTTTGACCTTTCCCAGAAGCCAAAGTTATTAACATCAGCTGAATTCCCCACAGTTTCCCATAAAGCAGCAGGCCAATGCCCAAGCGCGCAGCCATCCACACAGCACACAGACAGGTCTGGGCCGTGGCCAGTCTGTCCTGAGACAGAGAGAAGCCCTAACCCAGAACCTGTGCTCTCACAGGCTGCCCAAAAGAGGAACGCTGCGCCTGCCAAACACAGTGCTGTTACTGAGAAGCCAGTGAATGGTGTTCCGGGTGGGCAGGCCACCACGGCACCAAACGGGGAGAGTCTGGTCAATGAGGAGGTGGTGATGAGGTCTAATAGGGGCCGCTTGAGGTATGCGGAGGAGTCCGGATTGAGCCCAGACCTCCCAGACGAGGAGGGCCCCCCTCCCCCGTCCACCGACAGCATTGCCTTCATGATCACCCAGACCAAAGTGCAGGCACTGTCCACTGGGGAATACAAAGATCTGGTGAACAACACCAATGGTGGCGACATGCAGACGGTCAAAGTAGGTATGGACCAGACGGTGTGCGCACCCGAGGACTGCGGCTTTGACCGCAAGCCCGTCATCATCATCTTCGATGAGCCCATGGAGATCCGGCAGGCCTACAAGCGGCTGTCGACCATCTTCGAGGGTGAGGAGGAGCTGGACCGGATGCTGTCGGAGGACAGGATCGATGAGGAGAGCGAGGAGGAGGAGGAGGAGCGGCAGCAGGAGGAGTTGGAGAGGAGAGCCAGGAAAGAGATCAAGGCAAGAGAGGTAACTGTTGCAACTGGTATAGGTTTGGCCAGAACAGACAAGGCTGAACTGAAGCCAAAGAGGCCTGCTGCTGCTATTGAGGTCAGTAAGCCCCTGAGTCCCACGGAGCCTTTGTCCCCCGAGGCTGTCGACGGCTCTATACCCGAGCTCTCTCTGAACGACCCAAAGCAAGACGCCAAGAAGAAGTTCAAATTCAAGTTCCCCAAGAAGCAACTGGCCGCCATAGGGCAGGCGCTTCGCACGGGGACCAAAACGGGCAAGAAGACCCTGCAGGTGGTGGTCTACGAGGACGAGGAAGAGTCGGACGGCACCACCAAGGAGCTGAAGGTGGCCAAACGGTTTGAGATCCACGGTAAATCCAAGGCCAACCAGACCTCCTCTTCAGCACCGGTTACTCCATCGAAAGCCAAAGTGGCACCTCAGACCCAAAGACGGACAGAGGAGATCCGTAAGAACACCTTCAAGACCCTTGACAGCCTGGAGGAGACCATCAAGGAACTAGAGAGCACCATCAGTGACATGGGGCCCAAGTCCCAAACCCCACCCCAGGAGCCCTCTTCCCCACGGGGAGGCTCCAAGGTGAAGCGGTCAGTCTCCGACTGCTCTCAGACGGAGGGAAGTCCCTCCAAGCGCACCCCCCCTCATGAGTCATCCAAGGCCCAGAAGGGGTCCTCTCTGCGGAAGAAGGCCAAGCCTCACCTCCTGCCCCGGCCGTCGGCCACCTCCGCCTCTGGCCCTTCCCCCTCATCTGGGTCCTCGTCTTCCTCCTCCTCCAGCAGCAGCGCCAGCAGTAAACAGGTCTCTCTCCAGCTGCCCCCCCCCCCCCCCAACCCCCCCTTTAACGCCGGTGCCTTGGGTCTGCTTGTGGGCTCACCCCTCCCCCACCCCCAACTCTAATCACTGATTTATTAAATCACAAGTGTTTTCCTAGGTGCTGGGAGTGGGACAAACACTGGGATTCCCTCTGCTTCTGAGTCCTGTGTGTGATTTCGGGTTGACATGATTATGGACTTGATTTGTGGGTCTCTTGGTTTCTTTTTCTTAACTTTTTTTCTCATTCTCTCTCTCTCTCTCTCTGTTTGTTTATGTGGTTGTGTGTCTGTATTTGTGTGTGTGTGTGTGTGTGTGTGTGTGTGTGTGTGTGTCAGGTATGTGTGTGTGTCTGTGTGTATGTGTTCAGTCCTAATATTTGTTTGGCCTCTCAAGCTTGAATTTGGGCATAGACTAATGAACTCTCTCTTTTTTCCCAGAAAGAAAGTCTTGATCTTGATGAACTTCATTGTGCATGACTTGACTCAAAGTCATAATGGGGTTTTCTTTTGGGTTGACTTAAGCATGCCGCCGCCAATTTTCTCCTTCCAGAATCATGTCTATAATCAGAAATCTCTCCTGCTCTGCTCGCCTCTGGAGCTGTCGGCTCACACGTTGGCCGATTCGCTGACCGTCTTCCTGTTTATCATTCTAGAACAGCGGCGGTTCGTCCTCCACGTCTAGACCCACGCTGCCTTCACCCAAGACCCGACAGCAGCCCGGCGCGAGCGCGGAGAAAGCCGGGAAATCGCAAAAGCTCCAAGATACCCAGAGGCAGTTCAGACAGGTAGTTCTGCTGTAAGGCAGCAGTTTTATGGAGGGACACTCATTCTTGATTAAAAATGGCAGAAAGAAACAGTTGTTGTGTTCAGCGTTGTAAAAGTGTGAACCGTGAATGTTTTCTTGTGGAGTGGACTGTGCCTATGTGAATCAGCTGTGATGTTTCCTTCTCTCCTTGTCTTGCTGGTCACAACTGTTTCCATACACTTCTACCATGCCACCCCCCCCCCCCCCCCCCTCTTGAGCATGTTCATTGTGTAACAACCCATAAGCACATTAACGAGAACAGTCATTTTATATTCCTTGAATCTCTGAAGCAGTATTGCTGTCAAGCCAAAAGAAAGATCATTTGAAACAATTCCAGTAATGTTTTACCACAGCTGTGTATTAGCCCCCTATGTGTTTCATTTGGATGAAAATGTATAATTGTGTTCAAGTAATGTCTTGCAGTACATACTGGTGAAATGAGAAAAAAGAAAAGCAAATAATCATCATGGAGCTGTGTAATCATCCTACTTGACATTCCATGTCTTTCGGCATCTTTGTTTGCAGGCTAACGGGAGTTCTGTGAAAACTGATGGGGATAGTAAACATGCTTTCCTTGCTTTACCTGCTTCTAAGATCCCAGCCTTTTGTCCTAGCTCTGGAAAAGGTAGCTTGTCTTCTCCTAACTCAAACATGTCTAAGCCTACTAATCCATCATCTGCCTCTTCCTCCTCCTCCTCCTCTGCCCTCTCCTCCACCCCCATTTCCCCCTCCAAGTCCTCCATTCCGTGTCTAAGTCTTGGCCGGCACATTCGCACCTCAGCCCACGCCCTCCCCCGCCCCGTCCCCTCCAACGACTCCCTCCAGCTCCACGGGGGCAAAGGCCAGACCCTTTCTCTCCTGCAGCAGCAGCAGCAGCAGCAGACTCAAAATGGCCGCCCCCACACCTCCCCATCCCATCACCCCGTCAGCATCCCCACCACCTCGTCCTCTGGCCTCAACTACTCCTCCTCTTCCTCCTCCTCTTACTCTTACTCCTCCTCTTCCTCCGTGTCCCCCACCTCCACCTCCTCCTCCTCCTCGCCCTCTTCCCCCTCCCTACTCTCCCCCACGGCCGTGGCTCAGGGCGGCAGGGGAGGCCGGGCAGCCCACCTCCACGGCATCGGCAGCGTTCGGCCACAGGGGGGCAGCAGTGCTCCGCCCGCCATCACACCAACATCATCCTCCAGGGACATGGCATGACCTCCATGTTCTGTTTTTTATGTTTTTTGTATGTGTGTGTAGTCATATTTTAACTTCTGTTTCTTGTCCTTCTCCTTCATGGTATGTTGTTTTATAGTGTTATCTGTATGTTCATGTTCTGAACATCAGTTGAATCTGTTTATGGGTGTAAATTGGCTGGAAGGCTGCTTGATGTGTGATGAGATAAGAGTGTAACCTAGAGAAAAGTCAGCCTTTTGCCCTGTGCGTCTATACAAGTATTGATGAGTGTATTCACTGTATTCACAAGATAATTTAATTCTTGGCTTACATTACATGCAAGAGAGAGGAAAATATGTAACCCATTAGATTTAGTGCTAGACAGTCAGTGCTTTGGAAGATGTTTATTTTTTATTTATGTAAAAGGTTAGCAGTTTTAATGGATGGTATTGAGAATATATTTTATATAAATATGTTTGGGAATGAATAGATCATGTTGAAATAGATCACTACAAAAAATGTACAAAATATTTTTGAAATTTGAAAAAAGACTTCAATACTGCAGTATATTTTCACCTACTTTGGCTTAAAAGTGGCCATAGACATCTATCTATAGCAATGCTTTGACACTCATATAAAGTTTGAATTGATTTTGAAAGGGAGCTGAAATGGCAGCATTTACTTGTAAAAGGTATCACACAGGTTCCTATGCACTGCCAAATGATTTCTCTGACCAGTATAGACCAATGTGGAACCTGTCCTCCTCAGTACGTGTCTGTGCCAACATACCAAAGCACTTGGGTGTTCATTTTACACTGACAGACAGACAATGCAGTGCATCAGAGCCACTGTGTGATTAAGCCTGTGACAGGGCACTGTCACACAAAGCTGTCTCTCTCATTGTGCAGTTGTAGAGACTCACTGGTTTTGATACCACAGTATGTGATCATGAGCAAACATACAAAATGTTTAGAAGAAAAAAAAGACATATTTTGGTTGATTTGGCCAAAGTTTACTTCAATGCATGCCTTTCAGATGTTTGAGATTACATTTTTGTTTGCACAAAATACTGTAAATAGTTGATTTCTTTCTCTTTTAATTTTATAAGCTTGTATAACCTGTACAAAGCTCTGTGGAAGAAAATGTGTGTGAAGGTGTCTGACCTAATAAAGGGCTGCCTGCTTGTAGTACAGATTTAATCTGTTTGGACTTTGAATTCAGTTGTTTTTTATTTTTTTATTTTTTTTTAAATATAGATCTGATTTGAGTGCTTACTTTAGTCACAGAGGAATCATTTAAAACTTGTGTTTACATGTCTACATTTTTGTGCTTCAGGAGTAATAGTGGTATGTGTCAATATAGCATTTAGCAATAAATGAAATCTTGCCTATTTCTTGAGTATTTGTGAAACATTTTCAAAATGCCTCTGTTTGGCACACATTTAATATCATATCATAATGATAATCAGGCTTGTATTGTTGCAATTCCAGCTGTGATCATAGAGTAGCATGTGTATAATGTTTAATCATATTGAATTAGAGGAACTCTTCATTATTTGTGAGGTTCTTGCATATAAATATATTTTAAGACAATAGCTAGCAGTTGCTTCATTGTCAGCCAATTGGCAGCCAAGTAACCTATATTCCAAATGCACTCTTTTTGTATTTTAGTGACAAAAATAAGATGTTGACAATTGGATATTCAGAGAGTATTTTCACTGTAATGTTGCACCCATCATATCCTGGTATCTGCTTTGTCAGTCAAGAATAGGGAACAAATTCTTGGTCAAGGAATTCTGAGATGTCTTGGCAATATCAAACATGCCAGACAATTTGGTTACATTTTTATCTTGTGAGAAAAGCAATTAATATGATAAAAATAAAATTCCAACAAGTAACCATTTGTGGCTCACAAACATCCCTTGTGCAAACATGATTGGCATATTAATCTGGACCTTGTCATGGAATGATTATCTTAATTCAGAATATATATATAAATGAACTGTCAAGTGATCAGACATGGGAAGTCGTTTGTTTATTATTCATTATGATGCCACTGAGCGTGATCATAGCAGGGGTGTAATGGTTTCAACTTGTATTTATTTAGTATCTCACCAGTTCCCTATTTATTTATGTATGTATAAAAGTGCATACAATAAAATGGTTTATCCATTGCCATTGTTTCACATCAAAATGGAGCAGTGGAAATGGCAAGACTAGTTCTGTTTTTTTATCAAATAAATGGCACTGCCCGTTTAATTAGCTCCTTTAGAAATTCCATAGCCTACTTAATGAATCCCATGGCAGATCCACTGTAATTAGCCAGTAATTTGTGTATTAATAATGGGGGTAAAAGTTAGTCCGCTTGTTGAAATGCGTCTGAGAGGGAGGAACACTCAGTAATTAAAATGTAAGTCCTTCTAACGTTTAGGAGTAATTATTATTTTCCCTAGCCTTTTATTGCAGTGATGCATCAACAGAGTAAATCTTTAAGGACATTCACAAACCAACAAGGAACTTTGTGCAAGTTAATCAAAGATTACTCCTCATTTGCATTGTTAATTGGAATTAACAAGGGTGTTAATTAGCCTCAGTGAAGGGGGGAAGTTGCTGGCACCACTTTGTGATCCTCAATTATCTTTCAACTTATCATTATTTCACACTGGCATGAGTCATTCCTGCCACTTCAATAACCATTAGAACATCATATTTAGTGCTGCAGAGTAGGCCTACTTGATATTTTCTTTTTCATTATTGAGAACTGCAGTATTAGTAGTGTAGTAAACAATCCAGAATTGAAAATGAACAAACCATGGCAGTAGGCCATTATGCCGGCACAGAGTGATGGGTTTCAATTGCCATTAAATTACAGGTTTGCCAGTTCTGCACGTGTAGTATCGTGATCCATATGAAGTTTCCCACACCCCATGACCAAAAGTAAAATTGCACACCCACTGATTAAGGTCAGGGGTAGATGTGGAAATAGCCTATGGTAAACAAATTGCAAACTTATATTGTCAGAATTATGTGGAGCATGACCTTAGATATGCAAGTGGTGGAGTCCTGTTACAAACAGAAAACAGCACTCCTACAGCACATATAGTATCATATTTTTAAGGACATCACTTCCAGCGGTTCTCTGCAACTCAGCTTGGGATCCAGGGGATGGCTGCAGGCCAATCTGTCTGACAGCAGACAATTACTCTCCATCGGTAACTACCTCAGCTCTTCATTAACAATTCATTAACATCAGCCTTGTGGGACTGAAACACTTTAAAATCAATATTCCGATTTTGATATGGAGACAAAAATGTTGGATCTCTGCACCACAGCTCTGAATGAGCATCCACCTACAATTCAGGTCTTAGTAGACCACTTGAGTGTGTTTGAGCAATATAAACTTTTGAGTCTTTCCTTCCCACACATAAAACTAACATCAATTCACACACAGCCTCACCGAGTGCAGCATCTTTTCACAGATGTGAGTAGGGATTTATTTCCAAAACAAAAAAAAAAATCAACAGTAAAAAACAACAACACACAATGATACACTCACCGATTTCATAATTTACACATCATAAAAATAACAAATATCTATTTATTGTTAGCTATTCTGCAGAACCTGGGAAAAAACACAGTAACAACTGGTCTGTGTACAGGATACAAAACACTGCAAAAAGGACAGTACTTTATGGTACAATAGAAGATTTCAGAGGATAGCCCATTCATCAGTGTCTTCATGTGCCCTTGCAGGGACCTCTGTTGCAGCAGGTCGATAAACCCAGAGATCAGCATCTCTCCTACAACCTTGTTGGCCCCCTATCACGTGAATTTATATGTGAGATTGTTAAGGGCCTAGTTTGTTAATACCTAGTAGGAGATATTGTTGTACAATAAGTATTGACCCCTATTTAGTATTTTCCCAATTCTTTTGTATTACAATCTGACATTTAAATGGATAATCCAAAAACCTATCCATTTAAATTACTAATTGTTATTGATGGATTTTACATTATGAAACCCACCCAACCCAAAATTGGTAAAGTGAGAAAAAAATGGAAAAGTGATGTGTGCATATGTATTCACCCCCTTTGCTATAACGGCCTTACAGAAGATCTGATTCTACCAATTACTTTCAGAAGTCACACAGTTCAGCTAAGTCAACCAGTTCTGAAAGAGCCCCTGAAAGAGTGCAGCACCATATAGCAAGGAGCACCACTAAACCAAACAATATGCACCATTACCACCAGGGACCCCAAACAATATGCACCATTACCACCAGGTACCCTTCAAACAGGTACATGCACAGAGCAGGGTTGAGCTATCAAAAATATACAAAAAACTTTATCCCATGGAGCACCAGGAAATCCACCATTATTTAAAAATGGAATAGCATTCCATGCCCTTCCGAAACTCAAGGAGGGCATTGATCAGGGGTGCCCAAAAGGCCCAGGCCAAGACCACTCTGAAAGAGCTGCAAAGCTCTATCCATAGTACCACGATACGATAAGTCGCACGCTCCATAGTGTTGGGCTTTCTGCAAGAGTGACCAGGAAAAAAGCTATTGCTTAAAGAAAAAAAATAAGGAAGCATGTTTGGAGTTTGCCCAAAGGCATCTAGAAGACTCTCCAAACATGTGGATGAAGGTACTCTGGTCAGGTGTGAGTATAACTGAACCTTTGGCGATCAAGGCAAACCGCATGTGTGGCGAGAACCCAACACCCTTCATCTCCCTAAGAACTCAATCCCCACAGTGAAGCATGGTGGCAGCATTATGCTGCGGGAGTTGTTTTTCATCAGCAGGGACTGGGAAATTGGTCAGGATAGTAGGAATGATGGATGGCGTTACAGAGGAATGGGCAAAAGTCCCAGTGTATTCTTGTGCCAGACAAAGCCCAGATTTTGCCGCTGTAATTTATGTAAATGTGGGCTACAGGGGGTGGACACTTATGCACACAAGTTACTGTTTCACTATAAAAATGCTTTGCACTTTGAAAGAGGTAGGCATGTTCTGCTAATATGTAAAAGGATATGATTCATAGTCCAAGGCCTGTGTTAACACCCCTGTCAAGATGAATTCAGCATTGTGTACATCTAAAATGGAGAGAATGCAAGACATTAGGCTACGAAAGCAAGAAAGAACATATGGCAGTATATTGCAAAGAATGATAACTATCAATCAAACTATTCTCATCTGTAACAGCTCAAACAAAGAATATTCCCTTACCAATATTCTTGAGGAAGTACTCTCTGCAAAGATGCAAATCGTTCTCACAGGATATAAGAATAATTTCTGGTAGATTCTAGGGAAAAAAAAACACAAAACACTCAAGAACCAGAAGAGACTGCTTGCAAAAAACTGAACTCGGCACTGAACTGAACGCGACACACATAAAAACCACCGTTGCCCTAATCATCTGTATTCAAACATGCAGACTGGTATGATTCAGAGCACTTCATCTTTAGCGGACACTTCAGTGATATAATCATCAAACCTCATGACATGCATTACGGCCTTCTCTGGCAGTCTGCGGGTAAAATGTGGAGAGAGAGCGAGAGAGAGAGAGAGAGAGAGAGAGAGAGAGAGAGAGAGAGAGAGAGAGAGACATACTTTGTTTTGCTTGTGCTCCATGATTTTGCGGAAGGGGGGCTGCTTTGACAGCACCTTCCCTCCAGCGCTCTCCACTATGGCTTTCATGGTGCTGAGGCTCGGACAGATCCCAGGGGTGATGTAGAAATACTTCCCCTGGAGGAACACACAGAGAGAGAGAGAGAGAGAGAGTGAAAATTGACTCCCTTTCTCTCAGTGAAGCCTGTCTGTGACATCCAATTAAGAAGCATCAAAACGGGACAAGCGCACGTCATCTCTTAGGCAGTGCGCTTACCTATCTCGTATCTAGCCACTCTTACAGCGTGATGAACTGTCGAGTGCTTTTTATCTCTGAAAACATGTGCCGTTTGGCATCAGTAGCCGAGTGACACGCGAGAGCGGCGGAATGCACAGTCGGCAGAAAGAAAGACACAAAAACCACACGCAGATTAGAATGAGGTTATGGGTGCTCAAACCTTAAAGAGTGGGGCTGTGTGGGCTCTCTTCAGAGACTCCTCCAAGCTGAAGCTGAACAACACCTCCGCCTCAGCGTCCCGCAGCATGTACTTCTGCTCGTCTGTGGGCACGCACACACCAACAAATGAAACCAGTGAACAAATAACCAAAATAAATCAATCAAAATAAACCAAAACAAACAAAAACAATTAAAATTCAGCTCTGCATATTTCATCTTTATAGTATATTACATTAAAACCACGGCGCATTCAAAGATACAAAATAATATCCTGTTTCTACACATATCAGGTGAGGGTTGGGGTTCAACTCGTGCTTCGGTATTAGCTCTACAGCATGAGGCTGCACCAGGCAGGCCGTCACTCACCCACAAACTTCTGGCTCTTCCAGCTCTCCTCCAGCCACTCGGAGGTCACCACGTGCTTGACCACGGGGATGGCCGTGAGGAACTTCACCGTCCGCAGCACCTTGTTGGCCACCAGGTGGGTGCACTTCTGAGCACTTTCTGCCACCTCTCCTCCCAGCTCATACAGCCTCTGCAGAGGACAACAGAGCAGGTCACACAGTGTGGACAGATGGAGAGAGCCTCGTGCTTCTGACAGCAGAGATGGTCGTCCACTGGCAACGGGTTTTGTGAAACTGATTCACGTCTTTCATCTCATTCCACAAATAGTTTATTACATTATCGCAATTTATTGTTTACATTCATTGAATTCAGCAGGCAAAGCAGGGGGATTACTTTTCTCATTAAAACTTCCCCCTGAAACGGCATTCAAATCATTACAAATTTAGCAATTGCTAAAATTTAGTTTTAGCAAATAACCACTTAGTAAGTGGGATAGTTTCCAAGATTAAGAAGGACTGGTGGACTATACACTCTACCCTACTTAAATCCTCCGCACAAAGCCTGTGAGCAAGCCTCTGCTTTCTTCTGTTCCCCTACCTTAATGTGCTGCTGGACTGGGAGAGGCTCAAAGCCAGTGAAGAACACACTCGGTGTGGACTCTGGCGGAAGCTTCTTAGTTGGCGTTGGGAGCTCTTCAAGCCTGCAAAATAAATTTGCAAAACAAACCTTGTCAGACTCCACTGAAATGCTCTAGAGTGGTTTTCCTGTCAATCTATTTGTCAATTTGTCTTCATCGAAATATTAGACATGGAACATTTTCCATGCTTACTACAGAGCAGGCACACACGTTCTCAAGGACACACTCACCTGGGTTTCTTAGAGGGCGGCTGAGGGCTGGCATCCACCTGTTTCTGTTTCAGCTGAATACGTAGTGTCTGGGAACAATATGACAAATGATGATTATTGCTTACAATCTCTGTTTATGTAATGATTACAGACAATGTGTACAAAACAGCAACTAGCCAGATCTTACTGCTAAAGTGTCTGGTGCCACCTTCACAGGAGTCCGCCACGCACCTGTCAATCACATACAACATCGCTTTCATTTCTCTCTGATACCTCACACTGACACTTCCAACCACAAAAATAAAGTAATGTCAAGTAATTTTCATCTTGAGCAAATATACTGAGGGAATTTGCAACATTGCAACATCCTACATCACTCAGGCAATTGATGTCTCTAAACGCATGCTGTGCCTCAACACATTTCAGGGACACAAAGCAAAAGTTATTTTCCTGGGGGACAAAAAAACAAAAATGAGAACACCCCCGAGGGGACTACTGGACATGTGACTCTTACCCAGTAGATTGTGGACCAGGTGTGGGTTGGGCGTGAGCGCCTCCTGCAGGTTGAACTGAGTATACCTGCTGTGCTGCACCTGCCTCAGAGCCTCAAAGTTCCCCATTAGGATGTCGCACAGCCACTGGGCATTCACACACGGGATCCGCCACTCCTTGGCCTTCTCGTACTTCAGCCCACCCGGCCTGGGAACAGCAGCAAGAGCGGGTGAACACGACAGACCACAACCAAGGCTCGAAGAAAACAAAGCCTCAAGGACATTAGAGTGATCATAACAAACAAGGGCACAGACTTTGAGGGAATAATGTAAGAGAGTTGAAACACAAGCACAGATATTATTGCAACAGGCAATCATCCTAATCATAGCTGGAGGGTGGCTCTTCAACCAGTGGAGTAACTCTCTGTGGGTTTATGGTGAATACTCTTTGAACAAATCAACTGAGCCATACACTTCAATGATTTTCAAGGTCTGTGTGACCGAGTCACCTGGCAAACAAGAGCATCTGAGTAGGGCAAGAAGTGCAGACATGCCCAAGTTTTACAAACGTAATTAACAAGATGAGAAGAGGAGCTTACTCTTTGCAGATGAGCACAGTGTTGCTCCGGCACAGGTAGCCGGTGTAGCGGGCCCCCGCCAGGTAGGCCATGAGCTTCAGATCATCCCGATCCGTGTCCACAAACCCCGTTACGGAGATGATCTGACAACAGAAGACCAGATGATTAATGCATGCTGCAAAAACACATCAATTACACTGAATGAAAGATTTCCACTGTACTTCCGAACTACTCAAATCATCTTCTGACTAGAAACTGATAATGAAACAGGAGAAAAACATTCCATCACTGCATTCTTTGGCAGAGGACTGACTTGGGATGAGTAGGTGGAAGGGCCTTACGTGCTGAGAGCAGGGCTTGGCTCCAGGTGGGAAGGCAAAGGGCAGGTGGAGAGCTCTGTGTGGGGGGACCATCTTCTTCTTCTTCAGGATGGTGTTGAGCCAGTGGATGGTGACGCATCGCCTCCCCTCTCTTAAGGCCTGCGGAGAGCCATGCACACAACACACTAAACAATCAACACTCCCACAGTCATTTGCGCTGCGTCTTCACTTCAGACCATGTATCTTTCCAGAAATGACAAGCAAAGTGCAGCACTGATGATACAGCGATTTGTTCCCTAAGGTGTGTGTCAGGAGGAAGCCAGACATGACAAAACAAACATAATCTAAAAGCGGTGGCACACTTTCCAGCCACATCAGGTGTATTGGCTAAAGTAAATGGGTCATGTTCACACATTCACATCAGGTGTATTTGGCTAAAGTAAATGGGTCATGTTCACACATTCACATCAGGTGTATTGGCTAAAGTAAATGGGTCATGTTCACACATTCACAGGCATTTCTGAGGCATGACCTGTAGCGCGTCACTTACCTGAACATACATGCTGCTGACTTGGCTTTCACAAAGCAGGTGTGTGCAGCGATTGTTTAGGGACGAGTCCACAGTACCACCATAACTTTGAATAATCTGCAGGGTAAACGATCCAGTGTTAAAACAACTATATTGATTTCAATGCTGCTGCCTGCATTTGTTACATGTTAAGAGCATAAAGCAGGGGTCAGCAACCTTAGGCATACATAGGTTCCACCACGTATTGCCTTATGCTTATTGCCTTTACTGTTGTTTTTAACACACACACAAACACACACACACACACACACACACACGGGCTGTGCAATTAATCGAATTTCAATTTTGCTCCAAACGATCACAAAAATCCATACAATTTCAACTCATACGGCGCACTGATTCAGGCTGCTTCTTTAAGCCACACTAGACACGCCCCTCTCCTCTGTGCACAGGCCACTCAATCAGTTTTGGGTTGCATGTGTAGTCTGTGTGCTTGTGCAGTCGGTAGCATCATGAACCACGCCAAAATTGTAACTAGCATTCTCTGCTAAGTTTGTTATTATCACTGTCAATCGAGGCGACCAAATTACTCTGAGAACTTGGCAAGATGGCTAATTTACGTTAGAACCCGCCTGGTTTTTGAAATCAGCCCGTTACAGCTTGTCTATAGTGCACAAGGTTAACATTAGGCAAACGCGAAAGCTACTGTTAGATCATTAACACTGATTGTTTGCTCCTTCAGTCCCAATGGATTATGAAACGTATTTTCAAAAACCCACAGGAGAAGCCTCTCTCTCAATTAGCCTACATTTAAAGTTGCAAACTTAGAAAACATGTGGGAAACTAAACAATCCGACCACCGTGATTTGCTTATATATTAGCTATCCAGCTATAACCTGACAACGCCAGATGGATTGCTTCGTATTTGCTCCGCATATCCATCTGGGAACTTTCCGTTGGAGAATGTTTGGGAAGGAGTGAAAATACTGGTTAGCTGATTGGATAAACCATTTGTCTATCACCACCTATGTTGGTGATAGACGGGCCAAATCAACCAATCAGATCAACGAACCGTTCTTCTAATGCCATCATTCAGGGCGACATGTATGCGACAGAGAGCCAACTAGTGCAGATACAAGCAGCGATGTAGACAAGCCTACAAACATGACAAAGGGACATTTTTATCAGATAATCAGCAAACAGGTCACTGGGTTTAATCCAAAATGCCTGAACATGCCACACACACCACAGTATGTAATTGCAATGTAATGCAGCTAAGTAGAATTTAAGACTTAGGCCTATGGGATGTGTGCATATTTTGAGTATGTAATAATATTCATATTTTCCTATGAATATTATCTATTGTGTGTATTTTTGAGGTGATAATTCATTAGTACCAATTACAAATTATATTGCAGGGCTCTACAGTGCGCCCATTTCACTCACACATGCGAGTAAAAATGATGCCGTGCGAGTGCAAAAAAATATTTAGGCGCACTGGTGCGAATGACTTCTAACCATGTCAATGTTTGTCTACAAAATACACCGCAACATCGAGAAACATGTGCAAACCATAGAATCACGTCGCGAATGCAGCATAAAAACTACACCTCCCATCAACGTTAGCAGTTTCGCGTTGTGACTCGATAGTAGTCGCTTCTATCAAATCCAAGAGCACGCAGAAAAAGTGGAAAGTTAGACTAGCCAGCCAAGATGCAAAGATTGAAGAAATTAGTTCTTCTCCTCTCCGAATTCATCGGATATAGGAGGGACAGGATGAGATTCTGAGAATGCAGTGAGAGAAGGAAAGGTAACTTAACATGCCTTTTAGCCCAGTTGACGTATTGGCTGCAATATGCAAAATATAGCTGTAGCGAACAGGCACAAAAGTAGCCTCCCGTAATACTCCCATTTTATTAAAAGGTAGAACGCTACTCACAACTCCAGGCTTCCACGCATGCTTGTTTGTTTACACCGAATACAAGCTGAAGTGCAAAACGAAAGTAGGCCTAACGTTTGCCTACTGCCCCCATCAATGCAGATATTAAAAAAATAAATAATAAAAGGATAAAAAATATATATATCCTTGATAGCCTATGTTGGGTTTTGTTGAAGAGAAAATGGACTGTTTTAGTAGTAGTAGTAGGCAGTATGCAGTCAGATAGGTCACCATGGGCATATTTGGATTAGCTACAGATGGATTCACAAATAAATAAATTAGCCTACATTTGGCAGGATACTTGATATACAGGCTAAAAGCAAATATAGAAATGTATTATATTATTTTTCATTAACAAAATGTAGGAAAATAGAACAGACTGAAAATAAAGTAGGCACTGATCTTTAAAATCCTGTTTCCTGTAGCCTAAATGTTGTCAGTCATTCTTAATATTCGCAATTGGTGCACTGGCATGTTTAGATGTTAGCTGCAGTGTAATGTTAGATTATGTGTAAGTTAAGTACAGAAGTGACTGTGCGCCCAAATTTTTGTCTGTGCTCCTAAATTTTTTAACTTGGGCGCACAAGTGCTCCTGGAAATTTTGTGTAGAGCCCTGTATTGTGTAACTGCTGTTTGTAATGACTACAATGAAATACACAGGGTTTTTGGGAACCCTAACGAAAGGCAGTGGTGTTACATCCTGTTATTTGACTGTAGCGATCACAAGTGGTGTAAAACAAGAAAAATGTACTTTTGTTTTGATTGTTTTGTTTTTAGAATGTTTGTCTGGCAGTGAGGGGATACAGTGGCAGAGAGTTAAGTTATACAAATTATTAAGCCTTTTTCTGGGGTTGTGGAAATAACAGATAAGGCTAATGATTTTTGCCATAATCGAGCAGCCCTAACACACACACACACACACACTAGATTGGGAAATGATGTTCTTACTTTTTTCCAAGTTGTCAAAAGCTGCTTGTCAGCCATTTGTTCTGGATAGTCAGCAATGGCGAAGACACATCCGACCAAGAAGCCGTCTTCAGGAACTGCAGGATTAAATTATTGATAAATCAGTAAATTAAAAGGGTGCGTATGAGGGGCCTTAGGAAATAATTCATACTTGGTCATACACACACACCGTCATAATCTCACATATACATCACTATATGGTCACTCAAATACTATACCGTATTTTCCGGACTATAAGTCGCTCCTGAGTATAAGTCGCATTAGTCAAAAAATGCGTCATGAACAGGAAAAAAATATATATAAGTCGCACCGGACTATAAGTCGCATTTATTTAGAAATGTATTTCACAAAATCCAAAACCAAAAACAGAGACTATGTAACTGGATTATTGAGGCCAAAAAGATTAATGTTAATGAAGACGGAGTGAAGGCAGCCAAGAGGAGGGCAGGAAGGTCATTGCAAAGCAAAAGATTCACTGAAAGAAAATACCATGTGGTACACCAAAATGTATCTAAAATGTGGAGAAAACAATGCAATCAAGCATTTTGGGCGATGTGGAGTCACAGGCTGGCAGCAGATTAAATGCTCACAAGAGAGAAAAAGATGCAGTTTTAGACGTGACTGAAGCAAGCCAGGCGATAGGCCTATAGGCCCGACGGTATTTGTAAAGCAATTTACAAAAGATTCACTGAACAAAAATGCTGATATGATACATGAACATTTTGCTAAAAATGTGGAGAATGCAATGCAATTAAGCATTTTGGGCGATGTGGAGTCACAAGCTGGCAGCAGATTAAATGCTCACGATAGAGAAAAAGACGGTTTTAAAAGGACGTGACCGAAGCTGAGGCAAGCAGGCAATAGGCATATAGGCCCGACGGTAATTGTAAAGCAATTTACAAAAGATTCACTGAACAAAAATGCTTATATGGTACATGAAAATTTAGCTAAAAATGTGGAGAATGCAATGCAATCAAGCATTTTGGACGATGTGGAGAGACAAGCCGGCAGCAGATTAAATGCTCGAGAGAGAAAAATATGCGGTTTTAAAAGGACGTGCAGACCGAAGCTGCAGCAAGCAGGTGATATTTAGAAATTTATTTCACAAAATCCAAGACTAAGAACAGACAGACTATGTAACTGAACACACTGAGGCCAAAAATATTGAGAATTCTACAGGGAATCTTGAAGACGAAGGAGTGAATAGTGGCAAGAGGCAAGCCGAAGGCTGCTGACAAGTGCCCGACGCTATTGTAAAGCAATTTACAAAAGATTCACTGAACAAAAATGCTGATGTGGTACATGAAATTTTAGCTAAAAATGTGGAGAATGCAATGCAATCAAGCATTTTGGATGATATAGCGTATTGGCACAAGCTGGCAGCAAAACAAATGCTCGCCGAGAGAGCGAGAGAAAAAAGATGCGCATTTCAAACCAGGGCCTAAATTTCAGCGCGGGATTGCGCATAAATTATTACTAAGTATTGAGTATACTAATAAAAGTCCCGCAACGCTAGCCATCATAATGCGAGAAATTCCCACACATTTTACAGCGCTGTCTGACGTTAATCTAATAATGGAGCGGCCTGAAAGCAGACCAACTCTGACTTCAATTGAACCCCATGCAGAGACGCGCGCGCGCGCAGGACCACTTTGGGGGTGCCTCTCTCTCTCAGCAGGATTTGTCACCGCTAAAGTCAAATTATTATAGCCTATTACGTGCTTCTACATCAACCGCTATCGACAGGAAAGGAAAACAAACGTTTATCGATCAGGAACCGCAAACACAGAAGCATGACGGCCTATAATATAACGCAAGAGAACATGGATGTGTTCTCCATTTGAGGAACGTTATAATCGATTGCGGACGTGAACAGACAGGACAGCTACAGACACGGAGCGCATAGTAGGCCTACTTTCACTTTCTGTGCGTATTCACATGAAAGATAATTAGTAGCCAAACAGTGATCAAATATTACATGGCAGTGAGTTTTGTTTTCATGCATGTCCAGATAACAGGTGAGGAATGTTTAGGGGACAGACTATCGTGAATCCTGAATTTATGGCTGGGCAAAGCAGAGCACCTTTATTTGGACCATGGCTTGTAGCCTATTCGAGTCAGCTATAGGCCTTCATTTCTTGCGTTTTACTGTGAGACATAGGCCTATACTTTTCGTTTGGAATACCGGTAGGCTATCAATGGCATTGGGTCACTATTAAGTTTCATGTATGAAAGAGTGTCGGGATGTCCATCCGCTTATTGCGAGATAAGGCATCCGCTTTCATTGATTCATTCATTCATGGAACGTGTGCTGTGCTGCAAGGGAAACCTTATTCCGTATAGCCAAAGAGGTCTAAGATAGCCTAAATTTAGTTATTTTTTAAATTATGCATGATTTACTTTTTTATAAAATTCGTAGGCTGATGCCTGGCAGCAACAATTGTGTTTAAATGTAGGTTAACCTGGGGCTGCGTGCTACTGGTAGCTTGAGAGCAATGTGTTGGAGACTCATGGTGTAAGACAATGACTTCATTGGCAACAATATTAAACCAACCAACAATATAAATTATTAAGAAGAGCTATTTTATGAGTTAAATTGAAACAAAATTATACTGGCTTTTATTTGTCCGAATCTGAGGCCCAGCTATAAATAGAATCCCGGCAGTAATTTGAGGATTTAAGTATGCACGTGTGTTTCACAACTTGTGCATTTGAGAGCGCTCTCTCAAGGCTGTAGACGATAATGATTCATGCAGGGTTCATGTCAGTTAATATAAATTAACATTTAAAAACATGTTCAATTATATAATTTTTTTCATATATAAGTCGCACCTGACTATAAGTCGCAGGACCAGCCAAACTATGAAAAAAAGTGCGACTTATAGTCCGGAAAATACGGTACTCAAAAATTCATACCCAACTATATGCTCTCACACACACACACAACTATATTTGCTCACACACACTACTATACTCTCTCATACACACATGTAAACGGAGTATAGTAGTTTTTGAGTGTAAGTATAGTGATGTATATGTGAGATTATGATAATATGTATTAGGGCTGTCACTTTACGTTCGAAAATCGATTGCACAATCGATTGGACCAAACAACACAAGTTTCGAAAACTAAAATAGGGAATCAATTTTAACCAAATATTTACACTATTAATTTTAAACGAAATAAACAAATAAAAAAGGTAGACGTAACAAAATTCACAAACAAGAATATAAGAATATAAAAGAATTCCGAAGTGCAGTAAGCATTGTGAAAGCTAAAGAGTAAATTCCCACCAATTTTACGCACCAGGAACAGCTGTTTCAATCAGCTGCTGTGCTGCTCGTGTTTTGCCAAAAAATTGAGGACAACGCGATCAACCTGTGCGACATGTAGAGAGACGAGTGATAGGCCCTAATAACTTGAGGAGTTCGATGTGGAAGTACTTTGGATTTTTGGTATATCAAACTATAGAGAAGAACAATGCGGTAGGCTACGCAAACTGTGCAATCGAGTTCTACGTAGGCGAAATTTGTTTGACATTTCTAATCGTAAACACAGACACAGCTACGTTGAAGCCTTCAGTCATGTCACTGATGTAATGGCAGTCCACTCGGCTTACTGGTTTTCGAGAATGTTGCACTTTTTGTCATTGTGCACGAAACTTCACGCCAATAAATCATCAGAAATATTGCTGGCTTGCGTCTACAAGCGCCCTCTTTACGTTGGTCCTAATGCCTGTTAGTTGTTTGTGGATTGGCCTATATTTGGCGTTGAAAATGGAAACTTCTTTAGACATAAAAAAATCGATTTTACAATCGATTCAATGAACACTTATGTCTCAAAAATCGATCAATATTTTTTTACAAAAGTGACAGCCCTAATATGTATGTGATATTATGATTATGATAAGTGTGTGTGTATGACCAAGTATGAATTATATTCTAAGCGGCCCCTCATAGGTTTGTACATAGCAAGCCTTCACTTATAAACCAAACTGGCTTAGTAGCAAACTGAGATGACCAGTAGTGGTCAGTAGAGATGACCAAGGAGGTGTGCTCTTACTGTCTTGTGCATTCTCATGACCGAACAGCTGGTGAGGCTGAGGCGGATGGGGCCCAGGCTGCATGGAGGCCTGGGTCTGATGCGGCAGCCCATGCTGCGTCTGATGCTGCATGCCCTGCTGATTCTGGACATGCTGCTGCTGCTGCTGTTGCTGCCGCAACATGTGCTGCTGCTGCTGCTGCTGCTGCTGCAACTGCAAGAAATGTTGCTGCTGCTGCTGCTGCTGTTGTTGTTGTTGTTGCAAGTGCTGCTGGTGCATTTGCTGTTGCTGATTCTGCTGTTGCTGTTGCTGCTGTTGCTGTTGTTGTTGTTGTTGGTGCTGATGCTGCAGCTGCAACCTCTGCTGCTGCAACTGCTGCATCTGCAGCGCGTGCTGCTGCTGTTGTTGCAGCTGCTGCTGCAGGGAAGGGCGTAGCAGCTGCTGGGGTCGCAGCTGCTGCTGAGTGAATGGATGCTGCTGCTGCTGCTGCTGATTGAAGAGTTGTTGCTGCTGCTGTTGCGGATGCATCTGCTGCTGCTGTGGATGAGCCTGCTGCTGCATAAAGGGATGCGTTTGCTGGGGCATCTGTGGAAAGCCTTGGGGTGGAACTGGTTGCTGCTGCTGCAATTGTTGTTGTTGTTGTTGCTGCTGCTGATGGTGTAACTGCATGACTTGAGGCTGGAGGTGCATCATTGGGTGTTGTTGGGGTGGCATCTGCTGAGGGTGATGTTGTTGCTGTGGTTGTTGCAGCTGATGGCCCTGTTGTTGTTGTTGTTGTTGTTGCTGCTGCTGCTGCTGCAGGAGATGTTGCTGTGCTTCAGTAAGCTGCTGCTGTGTCGCCGGTGGCTTGGCCTGAGGAAAAATCATCTGATTGGGCACGCCAGGCTGGCCTGGATGAGCCTGCTGCTCCAGGGGCTTTGCTGGGCCGGAGAGACTCTGGAGAATCTGTGGTGACAAAAATGAGGGAATATTCACATCAGACAGGAAGACAGCATAAGGCATGATTTTGGTTATAACTTGCCATGAGAGACTATAATGCATCTTCTATAGTAGCCATGCTTTGTTATGTGTGAACCAGAGCTAGTGAGCGGAGCTGAGCGGTGCGAATATCCCGCTCCTCACTCAGGTGGCTGTTCACTCGGCCGCTCCTCACTCAGGTGGCTGTTCACTCGGCCGCTCCTCACTCAGGTGGCTGTTCACTCGGCCGCTCCTCACTCAGGTGGCTGTTCACTCGGCCGCTCCTCACTCAGGTGGCTGTTCACTCGGCCGCTTCTCCGCTCAAATTCGCATCAGGTCACTCCGCTCAATTTCGCTCCCCGCTCCACTTAAAAATCCTCCCCCTCCAGTGAAATCGCTCCACGCTCGCTCCAATTTAAAAGAGGGAGAAATAATCTACAAGCCAAATTGTCTCCTTAAACAGAGAACTTAAATCCCAAAGTACTAAGAGCAATGGGAATATATTTCACTAATAGAACATTTATTTTAAATGATATTGCAACGATAAACAACGCAACGAGTGCAACAACGAACAAGCTTGGCAACATCAATACACAATACTTTAGCCTTCTACTTGATATGAAGCATATTCAAATTGCTCTCGTTTTTCTTTGCTCTGTGTGTGTTCCCGTAGCACACTCATGTTTCCGGCAAATGTGTCTTCTTAGATTCCAAAATGAATCTTTACTTACTGAAACAGTGTCACCACATGGTTGTTCTTGCTCTACATTGTTAGTATCTAGTTGTTTTGTAGGAATAGTAGGCCTACACTTGTATGACTTATCAGTTTCCTTTATAAAAATTTAACGAACTCCATCCCCATCAACGAGCTTAATGGACAATATTGGAAATTTAACAGACTTGGTTTTATTAGGAAGAAATTCATTCTGGGTGGATTTGGGCATGCCTCAGACTCGAGGTGTGAGCGGTATCGGAGCAAAATTGGAGCGGAACAGAGCGGCCGTTTCGACCTCTAAATGGAAAAAGTGCTCAGCACTCCAACAAAATTCCATCCGCTCCGCTCCTCGCTCGCTCGCACTCCGCTCACTAGCTCTGGTGTGAACTGACCTACCGTTTACACATAATGATTATAATGATTCATTTGCTGGCACTGATTGACCTGTCCATTCAAAGCACTTTTACATGAAGTCTCTCTTTGTAAAACATGCACATTTTGACAACTAGGATTGTACTTTTTTACAAAATGAACTCGGCACTGGAATGTGTGCCTACTTACATGTGCGACATTGGAGGGTCTGTTGGGCTGCTGGACGTCGGCACTGTTGGTGATGTTCCTCAGCGTCCTGGCCGCAGGGCTCCAGCCGGGCACACCCTCCGGCCTGTCCGCCGTCCCTGCCCCTCCACCCCCAGCCACCTCCGTGGGCAGCGCCGGGCCGCCCACCCCTGTGGCTCCAGGGATCATGGGCACGCTGGCGCACAGGTTGATGAGGCCCGAGTCCTTGCCTGGCTGCAGGCGGCGCTTGGCGGTGGCCACGGCGGGGGGCTGGGGCACCTCGGCCGGTGTCCAGCTCAGGTTGCCCTCCTTCTCCGGGGAAGAGTCATCGGAGTCATCGAACATGAGCTCGCTGCGCCGCTCGGGCTTGTGGGTGGGGCTGGGCGAGCGGGACTGCGACGGGGAGCGCGAGCGCGAGGACGAGCGGCGGCGACAGCGGGGGCCCGGCCGGCGGCGGTGTCTGGCCACGGGGGAGGCGTCGCGGGACGTGGCGCCGCTGGAGCGCCGGCTGCGTGGGGACCGGCGTGGGCTGTAGCTGCCGTCCGAGCGTGAGCCGCGGCTGTACTCGTAGTCGCTGCCTTCCTCCTCCTCCTCGTCCTCCTCTGGGCAGACCAGGCGAGGGTGGTAAACCAGTTCATCCATACGGGCTTTGTCCTTCACAGAGTCCACCACCCACTCTGGCGTGACTATGAGGATGCCGCTCTCCCTTAATGCACGCTCATACTTTTCCTGAGAAGAATCAAGTGAACAAATGTCAACAAAAGCAGGTTTGACTTCAACATAAAGAGACATGTTACACAACTTAACAGTTAATATCTTATACGTTCCTTTAAGGACACATATTGTTTGACATTGGATTTTGTTTAACCTTCCAACTTTCTCCACTGTCTTACTTTGTGGGAAAGTCTAAAGAGTCCATTTGCCTGAAGAAGACCCAGACGAGTCGAAACGTTGTTGGTTTTAATTTAAACATTTTGGAGCTATAGTCCGGTGTGCGGACATTCCCTCTTGTTTTACGTTCATATACTTTGTCCTGCAACAGACCTAAAAAAAGGTGGGAAGTGCACGCAACCACTCAAACAAACTTAAAGGCTAAAGAGTGTGCATTAAACCAACAGGTGAACATGACTGAACTGAAATCAGTTATGTTTATACTAGGAGTGTGCATTACTTCCCATGTGTGAGCTACAAGCCTTCTTTAAGGATACAAGAAAAATTCTCTCATCTAAAGTAAGAATATTGCACAAGCTATTTAAATAGCTAAAACACCATAGGAAAACTTTGATGCTGCCAAAAGAAACACACCTTTTAGGTAATAGTGATGAAACACTCAGAACTACGAGAAGACATCCTAGCTATTAAGTCGTATGGGGCATATAACTTATAAGAGTCTGGCCATGTGGCTGATAAATACTTTCCCTGACTGCTAACAAGGGAGTAAAAAAGAACAGGCTTGTTTTATAGTCCAGCCAACCACAGTGAATGCTAGTTTAGGGCCCCGCAAACAAAGTCTTCTAAGAGCCATAGAATTAGACCCTTGCCAATAAACTCTGAAATGCAGAGAGCCCGGCAAAAACCCTGATGTTGCCTCCAGGAAATCTTGCCATATAAAAACATCTTCCTGGCTTCAACAAAGGCCAACATTCAGTTCATTCATACACAGTGCAAGAAATCATGTATCACATTATAAGTATAATCAGTTTCTTTCAGCGATTGATTGAAATGAATGATTGGATGGTATAAAGACAAAAAATATATATTGTATAAAGACAAATGGCAAGTAGGTTGTTTCCTTGTTGGAAAGACCACAGACAAATGGTCATAAAAGCAGTGTTGACCGATAACATTTCAATAGGACAGACAGCTAAAGATTCTTACCCCCTTGGGCTGTGGGACAATCAAGTGAGTGCACTTCTTGTTGAGTGAAAGCTGACAGTCTCCACCATGGTATGTGATCAAGGCCCAAAGAGTGTTGAGATCTTCGGGGAGCTGAAAGACAAATTTACTTTAGACCGTCAGACACACTGTCATAACCTAAAACTGCAGGGATATTAGGGAGTTCAAGTCGAGTAGCAAAACAAGAGAGTGTAGAACCATGTTGTGATTTTAAATTAGGAGTCAGGGCTATACTATTTGATACTTACCCGTGGCAGACATGCTGTAATTCCAAAGAACAGCTGGCCTGACTCTGGAGAGAAGCCTGTGACTCTATATGGTTTGTGTTAAATTAATATAACTTCATGTTTATGTTGAATGGAAACATGTCAAAATTAACATTAGAGTGGGTAAGAGAGAATAGCTGGAAGAGTAACGAGTCAAGCCTAGGACAGGGAAGCTGTCCAAGTGTCATTAAAAGCTAAACAAAAAGTAATGTACGTATACAGTTGATATCCTAAACACCAGTGTACTTTCAAAAGGATACGGTAGCAAGTCTCCACATCGCACAGAAAGAATCACCCAAGATGGCTGAGGAGGAAAGAGACATGTTGAAAAGGCCATCTCAAAGAAAACTTTATACACTATTGACTTACTGTCAAATACTGTCAAATTTCTCCGGGTTCATTTAGTTACCTTTACAACTGGCAAATCAAAGACTTCACGTGATTCACTGACTTCAGGATTGTCACCATCTACTGCAATGATGTGAGTTGCCAAAGCATTGTAGGAAACTTCTTTTCCTTTCCCAGCTTTCAAAAGTTGAACAACCTACAAAGTAATGTGACGGGGTCAGATAAAATGTGATGACACTACAGCCCAAAACAAATACGAGTCTATAAAAAAATATAAGGTGAAAAGTATTACCGATCTATTATCGGTCTTTGGAATTTATATTATTACATGGACTAACAGAGTGCAGACATTATATTCTTGTCAAGAAAACATTACAAAGAAAATGCATGCAGTCGTAACCATGGGTGTTTGGCACGTACACTTGAATGAATTCTTAGCTGTCTGGTCCAATTAATGATGCATCGGTTATGTTTTTCATGACAGTTGACTTAAGCAACGTCTCCGCATTTCCCATGTTTTAGCCACAAAATTAAGAGAGCTTTGCCAATGTCATGGCAAACACTGATCACTAACAGGTCTGATCAAGAATGAGAGTCACTAATTGTAAATATGTAACGTAAGCCTTTTAGCGTAGCTGATCATCAACATACCGTTACCTACTAGCCTGCTAGCAAACTAGCTAAAGTTACCCTTCCTACAGCTAGCTGAGCTACAACACAATCATTCACTAGCATTATTGTCTATGTACAAATGGCGTTATGTGCAAATAAATCTAACAGTGTAAGCATGGTCAAAGGCATTCTAGCAATGCATTAGTAGTTACTTGCGTCTGGGACACATGCCAAATATTCCTGACAGTAACTCTGAGCTAACTTGGTTATACCGGAGTATCCTTGAGGACAAGTAAACATGAACGTTTACGAACCCCGCCAAATCCGCAAGGTGGTCTTATGGTAATAACAGACACCTACTCTGAACAAAGGAATTTCTAACAAATAGTGTCAGCTTCATGAGTCAGATTCTTCAAGATGATACATGGATAGCCCATGGCATCAATCAGTTATGATAGCTATGATAGCTAACGTTAGCTCGGCATTATCTCGTTAGCAAGACAAGTGGGCAAGCTTGATTCAAAATACTTTAAAGCACTAAGGTTGTTATGTTAAAACAATAACTGCAAACGACAATACACATCACAACATGAACTTCTAGCTGTCTTAGATGTCAGTCTGTGAAATCCGAATGCAAATACGCAAATAGTAACACTGTAAGAACACAATGAAAATGGTTAGCTCAAATTGATTGCCAGCTAGGTAGCAACAACTAGCTAGAAAACTGTATACAGTTTACCTTTTGGTCAATATCGCCAACCACGTAGAATTTAACATCTTTAAAAAGCTCTTCGGGCACCGTCAATTCCTCTTCAGACATTGTACGGTATCAAAAGAGGACGTTATTAATTAAATATATTAGGTATTGTACATATTCAATGAACTTCTATCCATTTACTGTCCTCAAAGTGCAGTCTCCAAAGCGCCAAATACTACGCGGGCTTTGGAAGCCTACATTTTGACCCAGGGTGGGGAATGAAAACATATGTTTATTTCTATATTGATATTTTAAATCTAAAGTTGTGTTTTATAATAACTCAGGTTTTTTATTAGCACTAAATACTATTTTATATTTTATTTACCACTTTCTAATTATCATCCATGGCAGAAAATCTAATTAAACTAGTATGACTCCCCCCTCATAACAAAAGTCCGATAGTCTGTTTACAGGACGGGAGCGCGTAAAGTTTCTTCCGGTTCAGATAGCCAAGCGACTATGGATATTTTCTGACAGTTTGGATTTTATTTAAATGTTATGTGTCTGTGGTTGGCATAAGATGACAAATGATAAACTTTGACGAACAGGCTTTTAGATCGGATTATTGTGTCATTGAAAAGGAGTTTTATTTCCACTAACATCAGTCACCACAATAGCCATCAAATAGCCACCCTTCTGGGGCCACTTTAATGTTTTCTCCTAGGCTAGGCTAGGCTAGCACTACTTTACACTGCTTTTAGACTACAAGCAGAGAATGTCTACTGCAAGTCTTTACAAAAACTGTTGCTTGAAAGTGGCCACATTGTGTCACATTAAACCTTAAACCATATGTTTTCCTTGTCCTTTGTCCACAATAGATAGATATAGATAGATAGATTACTTTATTCATCCCCGACGTACCAACTTTTATCTCGTAAATTACCCCACTAATAATGCCCTGAATGGTACGAAACTTCTACAGTTGTACAACTATGTTCTTTACTCATAAAACGAGGCATTGAAAAGTTTGTAAATACACCAGGAGTTTATTTAAATAAGACTTGCCTCATATATATATTTCTCATATATATATTTATATATAATTTATATTATTCTGAACATTTTCAGAAAAGTTTGTTCTCTTTGTATTATTATTATTAGTATTATTATTATTATTATTATTATTATTATTATTATTAGATCTAATATCAGGCCTATTATTATAATCTGGGATGTTGTATCAAGTGGGCTAGTTTAAAAATATGAGTACTGAGTAATAATACTGGTTACCTTTTTTCTTGTTCTATAACACCCTAAATGTTGACAGGAGTTGGAACAACTGCTCTGGTGGAGTCAGATTAATTTGGAACACATGCAAGAATGAGATGATAGTGGATTTGGAGACATCCAGCTCCCCCTCACAATATCCACCCTCCACATCTCAGCAAATTATTTCTCAAGGCCTGAAGTCTTAGTAGCATTAAGTCTAAAAAGCCCAACAGAGGATGGTCTGCAAACACAAAGACAAAAAAGAAAGCATTAATATCTAGCCTGCTTTGGTATGTAACGGAATCTCAATCATTATACCCAGTTAATTGTGCTTGATGCAAGGACTTTGCTTTCACTGAACAAAATGGAAGACATCTGGGGTAAGTCTGAAACTACGTATTAATTGTGATGTGAATAAGCACAAATGCAACATGTTAAAGTATTCTTGGTTTTATAGGTTTGGCAAAGGGATTCTTGCTGGTCAATCCATCCACTGGATACATTGGCACATGGTATCGCTACTTTCTACTTTCAGTTGGTGTCCTCAATATCTTCTTGATGCTTCTGATAAAATATTTGGAAAATGATTCAAGGAAGTGGTGTAAAAAACTAGATCCACAGTACTCCTCGAACCCACACAAACCCTGGCAATTAAAGAAGCCAAGAAGTCAAAGACAGAAATATGATCAGAGCAAGATGAAGATGTGAAACTCAATGAAAATAAAAAGTTATGTCCAACTGTAAGAAGGTTGTACATTTTGTAATTTTGTTTTATATTTATATAAGTGCATTAAATGATGGACAGTGAAATGGTACATTGTGAAATGCTTTGAGATGCTCAAAATGTTTAAAACTTCACTAGAGCTTAAACAGAGTGAACATTGTTACATATATTACATTTTTTTCTGAATGGTTAAACACAACCGTGATTCTTATAGCACAATTTCTAAAACTATTAATACTTATAGCAAAACCACTCACTGAGTACGCAAAACTAAAAGCACAAACACTGCTTTGCACTCAGTTTGCAATTTTGTAACACACACTTTGCACAACTGTAGGCACAATTCACTGCACAGCACTCTTTTTGTGGAACTGTAAACACAACTCATGCTTTATACTTAATTTCCAAATGATCAACACACTCCTAGCAAATCTATACACATGTATTATTTTCACTATTTTGCCAACTCTCTGGCACACTTTCTAATGTATAAAATGTTTTAGATAATTAGTTCACTTTGCAATCAGCCTAAGCACTATAAATAAGCCACAGGTAATGTACAATGGGTACAATGGAGGGAGCAGGAAGAGTGAGAAGAGTAAGAATTAGAGGAGGCTGAATAATAGGACGTGGAGGTGAAGAAGTAGGAGGAAGAAGAGGAGGAAGAGGATGCAGAGGTGAAGAAGTGAGAGGGAGAGGATGACAAGGGCAAGGAGGTGAAGTTAGAGGAAGAGGACAAGGAGGAGCAAGAGGAGGACGAGAAGGGGGAAGAGGAAGGGTAAGAAGAGAAAGAAATAGCCCTTTACAGGCAAAAAAATCAGTCTACATGTGGGGATATTGTCATGTCAGGCCTGGATACGGCATTCCAGAATATATTTTCCCCGGTGCCTTGGACATTGCATGTGATGTAGACGGAATTTTGAGAGAGACGACCCGATGTAGACTGATTTGTTTTGTCTCAGTGAAATGCTATTTTGTGTTTTGACTTGGAAAAACACACTTGTGTTTGTTTTGATGTGTGTAAATAAACACCAATACTTGAAGTTTGGATCCCTGTATGTTTACAGAACTATGACAAAAGTATGACCTCAAACTGACATAGTCTACCTTGTGTACAGAGAAAGCAAAAGCCAGATGTGTTTTTTATTCATACCATCAGTGTGTAGTTGGCACATTGTGTGCTTACTATTGTGATGGCTTGTGTTTACTGTATGATACGAAAACACCATTTATACAAAGGTGTGAAGAGTTAAGCAAGGTGTGTTGGCTTTTGTGTGTAGAGTTTTGGCAAAAAAACATAGTTACAAAAAATGTGCTTAAGCAATCAGAAAAAACTGTAATAAAAACATTTGATAATGTCATGATGAAACTATGAATGTCTGATACATTTCTGTGTGGCTTTGACTGGTTTTCCCAGAAGGAAAGAAAGATGTGAAAAAAAAAGTATAGAAAATGCGATTTTGCAAAAGGTGACAGAGAAATACTGAAATATTAAACTATTTACTGCAGCTATCATTCAAGATATCCCTGTGAAGTCTAATTATTTCCAAATGATAGTAGAATAAAGTCAAGACACAAGTCAGGGCTGTGTTTGGTTTTTGAGAAGCAACACTGAATTGACAATAAGGACCATTGAATTTGACAACAAAGTGTAGGGATTAGAATTGAAGACTGCTATCTTAAATCCTTAATGACGACATAAACATACATAAATATATTTATATACCCGGAGTGCCACGTTTCAATTGAGAATATGTTGCAATGAGAACAGGACAATTTGTCCTGTCTTGCTGAAGACAGGAATTTGTGTAGAGCTAAACAGTTAACCACAAAAAGGCCACAGTGGTTAGCATGATGGCTTCACCCGGAAAGCAACCACCCATACTGATCATCAGCTTTAAAAACAACTGCACATTATGTCCATATTATTTTTGACACTCCTCTTGATTGGTTGAGCCTGTGGAGCCACTGATCCTGACAATTAATTTGCACATATTTAAAGATAAATGGGAAATAGGTGCCACACTGTTAGTTTTGTTTTTGTTTCTATTGTGTTTTGCTCCCTGAGCTTTGGGCTGCTTGCTTGGCTGGTCTAAAATCTTCTCAAAATAGGCTATGCTAATTCATTTGTCTTTAATATTGGGTAAATGAGAAAAGGACACCCCACTGCTCAGCATTAGGAAGGAGATTTGTATAAACTCAGGGTCTGTAAAAATGTATGTAAAAAACCTGCTAGTGAACAGATGTAGTTCAGAAGTTACCTTCTTTCTGGAATTAAAAACCCAGTATTATATCCTTAATCTCAGGCTAAATCGACTCCGACTTTTTTAAACAAAACTTGCTTTCTGCTTTCTCGGATAGCTCCTATTCATTACTGCTTCCTACCAGAAGTTGTTATCAAGGTGGCTCTTGTTTGAGGTCCTTCCTTTCTCAAGGTGGTTCCTAACCTGCACCTGAGTTGGTTCCTGAATGTGTTCTAATTGTGTCCCAAGTGCTTTTTCTCTCCGGTTGCTTAAGACCCTCTCCATTTCCACTTCCCCCTAGTCTGATTCTGTAATGGTTGTCTGTTTCAGTTTTGTGTCTTGTTCCTGTATTTTTTGTTTTGTTGCTAATGGTAGCAGTGGTCAGAGCCTACAAATCCCACAAAGTCAAATGCTACAAGTCCACGCTACAAACTTCAACCGAAAAGGTTGGTACTGCTTTTGTTGATAATAACATATTTCATTTTTTGAGTGATTCTGATGTACTTGATAATAATACAGCTAATATGGAAGGGGAGTGGCCCGGTAAGGATGAATTATTGTGGGGGGTTTTCTCAGCACTAGCTAAAATATTTCCAAAATGTTAGTAGGCTGCTGTTGCATCCCTCATCATATCAAATTCTCTTTTTATTCTCTGTCTCTCTCTCTCTCTTTCTTTCTAGGGTTTGTTGCAGGGGCGTCACTAGACCTTATTCACTGGGGCACGTGCCTTAGTAAAAGTCTCCAGTGCCCCAGTAAAATTCTAGCGCGGCTCTAGCTGGAAACGGCATTCATGAGCGCATCTCCGTGCCTGCTTTAATCATGGCTCGAGTCTGTCACTTACCAGCCAATAATAAAAAAAAACAAGGAATAAAGAAAGGGGCCATAATAGCCAATCAGGAAATAGCACCTCTGTAGCTGGCTAAGATTGAACGCAACAACCAATGAAAATCGTTCACATGATTCTTCCGAGTGTTTCGTTGTACTGCACACACATACACTGTGGATTGTGGAATCACTTTGAGCATAGAGTAAGTCGTCCCCTGTTTAATGTTACAACAAATTCACAACTTGTTTGACAGAAAAAATTACAAGTTGATCGCTGTTAGAGAGTGTTAGGGTAACATAACATAACTAGCATCTGTTTTTCAATGCTTAGCGTCATTGTAGCCTAAATTTAGCAACAGTTTACCAGCTTGTGCTCTCTCCCTCACACACACACGCACACCATGCGTAGGCTGCATGCACACATGCGGACAATTAATAAGGATTTATATGTATACTGTAGAGACTCCTGTAAAAGTAGCCTATACTGTTTGTGAAGCTGTCCTACTGTAAAACTAAACACAGCCTTCTGACTATTCAGAGATGGACATCAGAAAATTCTTCCTGAACAGAGGGGGAGGAACAGTGAGGAGGATGAGGGAGGTATGATCATTTTGCCCACATTAACGGTAACATTAACATTTATGCTGGTAATAGCCAGTGCTGTGATTTGATCAATGGTTTAATGGCAAACTTAAATAAGTTTGCTGCATTTGCAAATGTAGCCTATAATAATATACACAGAATCAGAATAGCCATCTGTGTAGATTATTATAGGCTACATTTGCAAATTATCACCAAAACTCAGTATGAAGGCTTTAGTAGGCTATTTAAGCTACAAAGAACTGCAGTATTGCCAGGATGTATATAGGACCCTTGCCTGGGAGGGAAGTATATCTCACTTTTGACTAAAAATAAGCTTCCCTTGTGTTAGTAGGAAAGCCTATTAAATTAATGCATGTGAGTATAGGCCTACTTATGCCTATGTGTTTGGATGTTGCTGGATAGTGGCTGCTACAACAATTGAGGGAGAGAGTGCTGGAGGAGGAGGAGGAGGAGAAGGTCGAGAAGAGAGGGGAGAAAGAGCACAGGCTGGGCAGTCCAATACCAGGCAGGAGGAGGAGGAGGAGAGACAGGCAAGAAACGGATGAGGACATGATGGGGGCTAGGCGTAAAACTATTCAGAGTATGGAGGAGGATGTCTGTGACCTAGGGGAGATATGTGATGGTCCAAATCAGGCTAGCCATTTATTCATATTGCGCGCACAGTTATTATTATTTTTTTTTTATGTATTGAGAGTTGGGGGCCTGTGCCCCAGCAAAGCTCTAGGTCTAGAATCGCCCCTGGTTTGTTGGACCATGGTGGTTTCGTTACTTCCTCTTCTCTGTCTTTCTTCTTGATGCTGTTGCTATCTGAACACATAGGCTACCTGTATAGGGATCTGAGGGAACGATCAAGGGCATATATGACGCTCATGAGATCTACAGTTGTGACAAACATCAAGTCTCAGGAGGAGTCTGAGGATATTTATGAAGATGCTGAAGATGCATTTTGAAAATGTTCAGCTTAATGAAACTGACAAAGCAGAATGAATCAAAGTCATTAGTTCGCTTAAAGAGCAAAAAAAAGATGATTTGCGATAAACACCTCTCGACTCTTGCAGGACAGAGGTTACAATTTTGTGAAAAGTTATCTGCATGGAATATTGCACTATATTGTAACTGCAATATCAACTTCTTCACACAATGCAATGTCCACATTGGTGGTTGTTAGTGAGGTTCCCCCTTCGCTTTGAAGCGCTTTGAGTCTAGAAAAGCGCTATATAAATGTAATGTATTGTTGTTGTCATAATTGGCCCTATGAGAATATAAAGTTAAAAGGTTATACTTCATCGTGCACAGTTTGAAATTACTGGTTTGCACTCCAATTAACCAAAACTGATGAGAAACCGGATTCTTCAGATATAATGTCCAAAAATGCATAAAACCAAAACTGTTTGTTACTAAACTGTTACAGGATAACAGTATTTGACAACATATCAGATCATTTGAAGGGGATGCTAAAGGAACTTTGATTGTGCTATGTGTAACACAATGATTCTGACACTTTTGACAGACAACATTGTTTTACTGGAAATGCTAGGCCTACTTTTTGAAACTTTTGGTAGCATTGTGGTATAGCAAGGAGTCACCTTTGGGGCTAATTGGATCATGAACTGTCAGGTTAGATATTGCCTTTGTGCTGAGGACATGAATTTTGAATGTGACATGCGCTTAAAGTATGCTAGTACCATGAAGGGGAAGCAGACGGCTGACTACAGGTCGTAGCCTCTCAGTAAGTCTGACACATGTAGCTTCTATTCCAGGAGGCTTTGTCAGAGGCTTGACCACTTTAAAGCTAGACCATGATATGACAGACTCATACCCTTAATCATTGCAAATGCTCCTACAAAAACACTGTCTACAGAATCCATGTCATGAGAAGTGATTAATGTGTCAATTTGTACCCAAGTATGAATAGCATATCGGGGACATTTAAGCCTGTATCAGATATGAAAATGTCTCAAACTAACCATGGCACTGGGAGAAATGTCAGCATCCTTTTGCAAATCCATTTGTGCTTTCACATTACCCAGTGCAGTGTCTTTCTCAGTGTCAAGTAGCCTATGTTCAACATAGATGCAACCAAGTTAGAATAGTACTTTAAAGTTCAGTGAGAAAAATAGAAATTGGGAACGTTGTCTGAATCAAGTTGAGTGTGGACTAATGGCATTACTATCAGCACCAATGACAGATTTACACCCACACTGATGTAAGAACAGATTAGTCTAAATAAACATTCAATTATTCCACAGGCCTTTTCAAAACCGTTCCCACACATTCACAATTCATGTAGGCTAGTTTGCATATGTGGAAGTGTAAATAATGGCGATGGAGTTCAAATGCCTTGGCTGATTATTCTTAGAACAGCACAATGTGCAGATGAATGTGTCCTCATTCGCTATCTATTCCAGTGGCCGTGCTAGGAAATCATGCTCACCATCACGCACAATACAGAAACAATTAGTCAGTGCTAATTTCAAGCATTCCTTCTTATTAATGCAGAGAGAATATCATGGATATTGTGGACACTATAGCTTTAATGTCTGGTCATTAAATCAGCCAGTATTTCCCTACAGATCATAGGCTATTAATTTTCCAATTACTTTTTAAACATTCAATTGGTAATCAGGCCTATCATTAACACGTTACATGATTAATAAGTTTAATTTAAGTGATATTATACTGCAAATTTAATGTTTTTTTCTTAGCTAATTAGAGTGAATTGCTTAATCAATTCATACATTTTCAGTAGAGTCCTAGCCATCATAAATGGATTTCAGAATAGTGTTTTTTTTTTTAGTAAGCATACAATCGACTTCTTGTAAAACAAATAAGCTTGCACTCATGTTTATGCCATTTTGTTTAATGAAAAAGAGGTGCTCATATTTGATGAGACAACACGGATAAAGTTGATGTCAGGCAACCCTGCCCCCTGGTGTACAATCTTTGGCAGGGGATATATATTTTATTTTGCTTATCTCCTTATCTCAGGTGCAGAGAAGTCACTTGCACTGTCTTTTTTTATGCTCGTAATGAATTAATTAATTCTATGAGATATGATATCTGACAGTTGAGCTCACTCCATTCCATCCATTTAATGGCAAATAAGTGAAAGAATACTGGATTAAGGCAGAGTGGAAGGATATAAAATGTTTTTAATAATAAAAAGAAAGAAAGTCACATTACAATAATGTAATACATGGACCCTTTGTTATCAAGATCAGACAGTGATATTAATCTACAGACACTGACAAATAGCAGACAGACATGCCATCATGATATATAGGAGCAAAAGATTGAGATTGTATTTGTGAGAATCCAAAGGAACTGCCAATGGCTGACAACGATGAAGACTGGTTGATGTTTTCCATGGTCCTGTACCTCAGCTTGCTCTCGGCAGATGATCTGTAATTTGCGTGCTGATTTCATAATTAGGAGGTGTCAACACTGCTGAGATGCATTCCAACTGAGTGTCCACACAAGCCCACACCGACACAAGCATCAGTGCTAAAAGACCTTGACAATCTCTGAAATGCATCCAATCGCAGGCGTAATTGGATCATTTAATTGACAGCAGGATTCAGCATGAGCACAAGACCCGTTGACCTGACAGAATTAAGCTTTGACAACCTTTTCCTGGACTGTTTGACAAAGTATGGCCATCACATTAAAAGCTATTAGCACAGACTCATTTGGCTGATCCTGCTTAGGAATATCTGTCATATCGGTTTACTCCGTTTATGAAATATTATCCATTTTATAAGGCTGAAACAATTTTTAGTTTTTGTGACAAAAATGTCCTTCAAAATTTCCTCTGGAGATCCCCATATTGAGATAACAGATATACAGTGAGACATAGAGGACAACTCCTATAGCCTGCCGTAGCCACACTCAAATTCTTATGGGCGGGGTAAACACAGGCTGGCTCCCAGGCTAGACAATTCCACAATACTGGGACAAAAAAATAGATGTTAACGTAATTTTCCCCCAAAGTGGATTCATTTTGCTGCAATAGAAAGATATAATTTCAAACCACAAGGTTAGAAAGAATGCAAGACCAAGCTGATGAACCAAACTCCCCCAACCTTCCCGCCCCAACCGCTCTATACACACACTCCTTACCTGGAGTACTCCTTGCAGCCCTTGTGTACGGAGCAGGCAAAATTATATCTCTAGATCATTAGATCATCCTCAAAGAGACATGAGATGATCACTCAGTATAATATAATACATGAATTTCTATCATTCTGAGAGATCATCTAAATATATTGCAAGGCTGTCTGTGGTTGCCTAGACCCATTTGTCTGGTCCCACTCGGTTTTCCACACCAATTTCTCACCTGAGACTGATTCTGGCAGGGTGACATGCTGATGTTAATTTCATTACTCGTGAAATTACTCTTTCACACCTGGAAGTAAATTGAGAGAAGAGCTGTCATTATTTGATAAGGTTGTTACGATGATGTAGAAGCCAACCAACACGTTTACTTTGCCGTGCTCTGAAAGCAAAGTCATTTGTATTGATCCCTACAAACAAATGACCATCACAAACTGAAGCAGCAGAAAAGCATCTTACACACACACACACACACACACACACACACACACACACACACACACACAGACACAGACACAGACACACACACACTCCATAGACAAACTGAAAAAAAAAACAGGTATGTTGGTATATCCTTGAGTACCAGGGCATCTAGGCCTACCCCATCTCCCTCAGTGATGTCAAGCACCCAATGATGAGAGATATAACAAAGGCTTTCTCCAACCTTCTTCCTTGGCCTCTATGCCATTTATCCTGCATTTCTTTTTCTTTCTTTTTTATCTCAGCCTGCCACATCACAAAATGTTGTATATTATCAAATTCCAAATATAGCATCAGTTTTTACAAGAATTTCAGTGTGTCAGCCTGCCTATACCTAATTTTTTCAGTGTACAACTGTTTGAAAGGTATTGTACACAAACTTTATAAACCATTTTCATGATTATACCATATGTTGTGTAAAATACTTAGCAAATTCAGCTGTGCAACACTGTGCTGTACAAACATTTGTGAAATTAGTGACTGATTTGATTAAATACCAGTAGGCACCTCTATTCTCCATTATCTACTTAATGCGTATAAGGTATAACATATTTGGTAATCAATAACAGATCATAAACATGAGAATTTCTACGGTAGCCTAATTTATGTAGTTTACCTATCCAGAGTCCAAACATTATATTGTGCACCTTGAATTTTCAATCAACCACTCTGCAGAGAGCTCATAATGCTGCTCTTAATGAACAACATGACATGTCCATTCTCCTTGGCTTTGATGCGATTTATGGTGAATGGTGATGCTTAAAGACACCTGAAAGATTATGATGATAATTAAAGACACATGCCTTAGTATGAACAATCTGGCCTGTTCCTTGGCTGACATATTCATACAACACAGATATTGGTCAAACCAAATGCTGAGCTGCATTCTCTGTGAATTATAATTAGGTCTCAAATGAATAGCTAAACAGACAATTTGTTGGCAATTGATCAAATTTACCAATAGAAAATCAGACACAAAGCAATAAATCTTGCTTGTTCATAAGGGATACCCATTATTGCATTTCACAATAACTTCACTTTTAATTAAAGACAAAAGTAATGGTGTGGTAAACCCTTAGGCAATCTGGAATCAGTACTGATTTCTTTCATCACACAGATTTCAAGCTATAAAACACTCCCATTATGGCAGAGAATAGGGGCTTTGATACAATCTTTTGGATGATATAGAAACACTAGCTAGGATAATCTTCTAAGATAGCCTTCGTCATTCCTAATAATTCATATATAGAGGCTTGCTTCGGGGGCAAAAAAAATCAAACATGAGTAGTGTAGGCTACTGAAAGACTCGACTCCCACTCAGAATGTATGTGTGTATCTTTTGGAGAGATGTTGCCTGTAATGTAAGTAAGTCTCGTCCCTTCGGCTGGCTCTCCCTCCCTCCATGATGGCAGGCCGGCCCCAAACTGAGACACTGACGGCCCGTCTGCCTGTCTGTCTGTCTGTGGCTGTCTGGAGGAGACGTGCTGATCTGGCAACCTGTCCCCCTCTGGAGAGCGCGCTTCCCATTTCCTCCCTGCAGGGGACTGACAGTTAACCTTTCGCTCAGAGATTTCTGGGATGCAGGCCAAATTTCCCGCCCAGAATCTGCTGCCTTTGGGAAGGACCCCAACCTTTTACATCATGGACGGTTATCATTTCAGAGTCGTGCATGGTGAGACAATATGACACATCTCCAAGAGATTGTTATTTTGGCTGCCTTATAGGCTATCTTTTACGCACAACTGGCATATTTTAATATTATAGGTGTCAGGTGTCACATTTGGGCCACAGGGCCATTGAATGATAGAGCTTGTGCGTTTTTGCTTACTGAACTGCCACACTTAATTAAATCCAGTGTAGTCTGAACAACAGTTCACTACATGTGTGGAACAAGAAATCCATGGCAAATGATGATCAACCATGCCGTAGTTCCTTTCAAAATATTCCTGTGTTAAGTTCCGATTATAAACCCTTGGTTATTTTGAGATATGAGAGGTTATGTCCGACCATGAGAAAGTGTCAGCGTGCGCAAAAGCAAACAGCGATATGGTTGGGTTGTAGGTTACATTTGGTGTCCCCCCCTTACCCCTCCCTTACTGAAAATTAAAGACAGCCAAGGCTCAGCGGGAGAAGGGACCCGACAGTACGGGAGCCGTGCTCACAGCAGGGTGCGCTGTAGATCACAGACAGCCGTCGCGCATGGAGATGAGTCTACAGCATGCCAGCGCAGCGGAAAGGTGAACAGCTTACATGCACGAGTTACTTTGTTGAAATGCCCCAAAAGCCAATTTTATGAAGTAGCCTAGGCTACACTATCTCTGAGGTTACTCTAGAGGCCATGTTCGTATTTCATATGAATTGTTTTGGAGTTTTGTTTACTGATTTCACCAAGGTAGCCTACTGTGAAATGACTGTAAACCTAAAATGCTTACATTGACCACAGGCTAAGCAATAGCCCTAATTGGTTGCCAAAATATGTAATAATAAGCTGTTATAGTGGTCAAATATTAGGCCTACTGCATTGGGCAGTTCTTGTCGGCAAGAGGTGGTGGTGATGTGCCATAGCCGAAGACAACAGAAACCTGACCTAATTGTAAGTGGTACACATCTGCCGTGGTTTTAGCGGATAACCATTAGGTAATAATATAATAGGCCAAGCTACAAACATGCTGTTTTATTAAAGACCAAAGCTCTAAAATAAATGGGGATTAGTTAGCTATTTTAGTTACCGCTAGATGTCGCTATATAGCTTTGTGTTCCATACACTTAAAATGAGCATAGCCTAAACGTGATTGGTCTGCAAACTGACCTACAGGTCCAGCCACGACATAGCCTATTTAAAATGTGTACTTATGCAGAATGTCTCCTGTTCTGGAGGAGACTCCTTCTTTATGGATTTCGTAATAGAACATTTATAGAAGGCATGCTGACATAAATGGGTCTAAGTTAAGCAGACAATGATGTTGCACGCTTGGCCATAGGCCTTTTTAAACTCAGTGCCCCCAAACAGCACGTTGACAAGCACCTAAGGTTCTACAACCATCTGAAAATTAAATTAAGGGTAGTCTCTAAAGATATACTGAGCGAATCACCGGGGCCATTACATTTTAATAACACCATGTTAATTGAAAACTAAAAAGTGACCCGCTGCAGCACATTTACTTCAACAATATGTCTGTTAAAATTGCCCTCTGGGATGACATACAGTATACTTACAAAGAGATTTCATCAGTGAATCCATATTAAAAAAGGGGGGCAACTCTTTTAATTAGGGCAATCAGCCCTGATATGCATTGAGCACAATACTATTCCTGGTTGATGAATAACCCGAGGAGTGATGTAGAAGAATAATGATCTTAAAATATCCTTCACAATAGGTCAAGGTTAAAATACAGGTGCATGCTGACACAAGCTTTTATAACATGTTTTCTACCTGAACCTTATATGGGAATTCAGATATGGGGAACTATGCCATGAGAAGTAGGCCTAATGCGTCTCTACAAAAAGCCTATGGCCAATTTTCAAATAACTTTTCATTCAATTAACTTTTGTTGTATTTATTCATTCCAGACATAAAGCATATCTCAATATAAATCTATTGTTGGTTGTATTTTATCTCAATATGGCATTCCCTTTGGTTGACGTTAAAGAAAACGTTGGTCTTTGAACAAGCCACACATGCTAACTTAAAATACAACTTCCAACGGGAGAATTGCTGGGAAATTAAGGTGTCATTATTACCAAACTGAAGTATGTATTACAACTGTAACCAGCAGTATGTTATCTGTAGAAAGATTCATTTTTATTTGCAGTGGACCACTGGCTAAATCCCCTTTTTAGGAGATCTTAAGGAGCTTATGCGCCTTTCCTTCACAAGGAGCGCAATGTAAAGACCGCACGTTCAGGTCCGCTGAGTCTTTATTAGTTGGAGACTTTTCTTTCTGCGCCTCTTCCTTTCGCATTTCGAGTCATCTGGACTCAGCGCTGGGAAATACCTACATTTCGTTCAACATTGGGCTACTGGCGAAAACGAATAGTCCCAATTTATTATGTGCATATTAAAGAATGACGAGTTGTGAGTTTGGAGGCAGATATTCTGCGCTTTTGGTCACTTAGTTGGATCGTGACGTGAAATAATTGCATTGAATTATAAATCCAATAGTTTTGTTACTTTCCTTTCATGCATTAATGTATACCATACCACCACCTCTAAATTTATGTGGTAGGCCTTGTCTGTAGAAATTGAAATTGTCGTCAGGTTACCATGGGTGTCATGTCAAAGAGCCATGGAATTCAGTGTGTGCTATCACAATACTGTTGATGTCTTCTCATAGGCCTACTGTATTATTGTATATTTCCTCCAAACTTGGGAGGAGGTTCGATTTGAATAATTTTCTCATGTTTTTGTGGTATGATTCTTTCTCTTGCTGTTCTTAGAGTCATAATCACAAACTCAATGCAAAATAAGTTTTGGACCTCGCCGACTGTCTAATCTTCTCTGGAACTTATTCCATATAGCATGTATTCTGAGTTGTTTTTGTGTTTGAGGGGTATTTGATACATATAATTTGCAAGTACAATGTCTTCATATAGGGCTACACCATTATATGGATGATGACACAATTTGGTTTCATGGCTACGATATTGAACACGTCGACGTATAGCCTACAGGTTGCCTTCCAGCATGCTTGATAAACAAAAAGGTGGCTTTGCTGATCACTTTGCAGCCCGTGTAACGTTGGTTGTGCACACCATGGTGCCCAATCTGAATAATTACACAATAGAGAACAAAAACGTTGACATCGATTTTGCGCTCAAAACATGTTTTATTGCTTAAAAAGGATTTGAAGTGTCCCAAATTGGTCAAGGACTCTTACATGCATGCAGCCCTTCAATAATCTTTTCAACGATACAGAGGATGTCTACACTTCAACTCATGTATAGGTCCTACTTATACAAAGCAGAAGCCTTAAAGGCACTGTCTATTTTCTCATGAGTAAATCAGATTTGTGGAACTCTGTCTGCGTCGCTTCACTTCCATCCATTTTTGCATATCAGTGATAACTTTAATTTCTAAAAAACGATGCCCCATTGAAACGCAGTGCGTAATTAACGTGATTGGTGACAGACATAAATCGATCAATGTAATAAACCACTGGATGTTGCGATGGACTCTTAATGTGTATTTTGACACAATAACATTTAACTTCACAATTGGGACAAACACATTTAATTGATAGGCCTACCCTTGGAGTCTAACTGGCTATCCAATTGAAACGTCACAGGTGTTTTAAGTTTATTTGTTGTAGGTCGATCACAGCAATAGGCTACCTAATATTTTTAAAAAATATAGGTTAACAGATTTTGCTTTTTAGTTCACTGTCTGACTATACAAATGCTTATATATTCTTGAACCATTTCAGACATGGCTCAAGTGGCTTTTTCAGACCCTTTCTCCTTTTCCCTGCGTGTCAGCAGACAGGATTTATCCTTCAAGGTTGAAGAAAAAACATCAGACCAAAAGGTTGACTCTCAGCTGAAAGCAGTCCTTCCGTTTGAGCAGCTGGGTTTTCCACAAAGACCTCGAACAGAGAGATGGGATTAGCTGTTGGTGAAGTCCCAGACCTATGCCCAGTTAGGGGGTTGGATACCTCTGAAACCATATCGGGGCTCAGGCGCCAGGACTTATATGTAAAGTCATCAGTTACCTACTCAACTGTAGGGTCATGCTAACACTTCCTCACACTTTTAAATTCATATTACATCCATATTCTTGTCAACGGCTTTGTACATATTCAGATTGAGTGAGTAAGCGTACACCTGCATTTGCACAGGTAGGGTAGGCCTAAGCCACCTTGTTAAGAGATTTTAGATAGCCTACACTTTCAATGAAACTAACAACTCTTTTCACGTTATTTTAAATGTTTCTATACGTTCCTAATTTCTGCCGTTAAGTTGATTAAATTATAACAGAGTAGGCATATTAAACCGTTACACTAATCTGTAACCTGAAAGCAATGGCGGACACAGAATCAGAATGACATGAACAAAGATCATGTACAAATAACAGCAGAAACTGTTGTGAATTTCCAAATGGATCTCATCCATTTTGCACGCATAATTTGTTGGCCTATATATAACCTGAAATGAACGTTGTCAAAGGCAATTCCACGACCACTCTGATCAGACGTTTATCACTCTGCTCTGTCGATCACCCACCCTTCAATGTTGAGAAAATACTAGGCCTGTAGTCTACAGTCTAATTTAGGCTATCATGCATCTGCAGCCAAAAGTGAGTTGAATTCCAAACTGATTCAAAAGATGTGTGATGTCTTACCTTGGCAGCCGGTCAGTCGTTGTTAATTCTTTTGATTTGTGCATCGCAGCCATTACACCCACCATGTGGACACGGTTACTTTGTGTGTGTCTCTCTCTCGAGTCTCGCCATCAATATTATCAGAATTCTGATCCTGGCCCATCATTATAGCTGTTTAAATCGACTAAAATGCGATGCCATGGCGGTAACTTCTCTGAGAGGGAGGGGGCGTTTTGGTCCACTGCAACCTTCGCCAACAACCTTCAATCGGCACATAAGCTTAACTGTTAAAGTTTCCTGGAGAACTTTTTCAGATGTTGAAATTCTTTTTCGAAATTGGTGAACAATCATGAACATAAATAACGGATGCAGGCCTACATTTATTAAAAATTCAAAATTATTGATGAATATGTGTTGCAATTGCAAACTCTGCTGGACCCTGATACAAGTCATGTCACACATTTTGATGACTTTAAACTTGAACAGTGAAGAATGGAAATATACATGAATGGGGCACATTTGACAGACTGATGGCTTAGCTATTTTTGGTGGTCACCAAGCGTTACAACTATTGTGCGCCTACCGGTTATGCCTGACCACCGAATCACAATAGCAAAGCTCGACTATAGGCCTATTAAAAAACACAAACGGAAAGGATCGATTTTATTCAAGCCGCTTTCTCACACAGACAACGCATATATGAACAATAAGACTTTCACAAGTCAGAAAATACGTTTTTTTTGTTGGTACAAATCCGCTGAAGCCCAATGGTGGGATAGGCCTACCTAACTTGCATAGGAAATTGGCCTACTATATCAGTAATTGAAAGTTTCCTAATTTGTCCTCATGATTTCCTTGGGATAAAATACATGGCCTAAACATGCAAATACTCTTGCCTATTATACATCATTATATCCATTTCTTGCATGACTTGCATGACAACTCTTGTCCAGGCTGTAGCATAGCCTACACAATTGCAGCACTATTGCAAATATATTTTCTGTAACAACAATTCAGGTTTACTAAACCTGAATACACTTATTTACACTCTGTTTTAGCCTACCTTTTTGTTATAACAAGTACAAACAAACGCTCTTTTGCACCCTCTAGTCTGGACGTGCAAACTTTTTGGCGCATCCTGTGCTTCACCACATGGGTGAGGTATCTCTACAATAATAGGGGTCCAAAGAAAAATAAGCAGGGCACTATAAGATATTACCGTGTATAAAGCCTAATCTCTTCATCTACCCTCATTGGACAATTAGCAAGACCAGCACGTTGTCTTTCGTCTGATTGACAGGCTGACACTTGCACATCCTGTATAAAATTAAGCGTTGGATGTAAGGGTCGTGAAAATAATTAAATCGTTCCGGAAATAAAACGAAATGTTAATCCGCGTCACATTTCCATAAACAACATCAACGCATAGGCAGCTGAACTGCTTATCCAGCTGTAAGATATTTGGCGTTGTGAATTGGCATTTTGCTCATATGAATTTGAATTGGCTACCATGTCTCCATGTACAGGTGGCACTCCAAGTAGCCTACAATAACGATAAAATGTTTCGCCTCCAGGCCAGGGTGATGAATGATGATAAGGACTAGACTATGTAACGTCTAGTCAAGCTTGGCAGGAAATGTATCATACTTAGCTGAGCAACATAACAGTCAAGATAAAACAGTTTCCATGTGAGCTTGAGTCGCAGCGAAATTCGAAGTCCGTGGATAAAGCCTCAATTGCTACTGGGGCAGTCTAATAAGTGTCAAACACAGATATACTGAAAATACTGATATCACAGACTGTGCTCAATGGATAATCTTGGTCCTCATATTTCCATCATCAACTAAGCACGACTACTGCATCTTATCTGTAGCCTACTTTATCACAAGTTTAAACCGCACGCACACACTCAACGTGTCATTTTTACGCATGGAGCACAGACAAAACATGCCACACTTAGTTTGCACGTGCTTATATAACTGACTTCTGGAATTTTTTCCATGTTTTTTTTCTGTTGTGGACTTATTTCGGTATATTTTTAAGTTAGTGGCACTTGGGCCTCTCACGTCAGTTGAGCCTTCTCGTTGAGACCTAAATGTATTTAATCGGGGAATCATTTTAATCAGCACAACCTATGTCTATACCTGCGAACAGCTGTCCGAAAACTTGTGAGTAAACTCTTTGCAGGGTAGCCAATATTCAACAAAAGGGACAGCACTAACTTTGCCCAGTAAGAATGTTCACTTTGCAGCTGGGAATTAGGAGAACAGTAGCCAAGGCGACTCAAAGAGAACTAAAGAGAACCAAGCAAAGCGCATTTCCGACCCAGGCCTTTCTCGATGGATTTATCAGGACACGCCAGACAGATCAGACGGATTAACACGTAATTAAAACGCAGAAACAACAGTCCGTTTAGTTTTCTGGTAGACACGCACCAAAATGGGAAAATAACACCCTGCTACAGAGTCAACAGATTTGGACTATTTTGTCAGATTTTCAGACTATATTTTGATAAACATAAACATCCATCGGCCTAAAAAGCAGATTTTATTTGATATGACCAATAAATTCACACTGCTGCCTGCATGACGTAGCCTAGGCCTATAACATATCAACCTAAATTAGCCTACCCTACAGTAGGTTATTTAATGGGTGTCGGCTCTTTAATAATTACATTCCCAATATTAATTTTGCATGACAGGCTTTCGCCTACCACGCTACCCACAATAGGCTACTGACACGTTTAGCTAATGTGAGAAGAACACAAGCAGTCTAACAAGTCGTGATGCTCATTAGACTACCAAGTCAAATTCAGGGCTAGTTATTAAGAGAATTAATATCATGCCAGCGTCACAGTTTAAGCTCCCTGACCGAAATAGGAAGTGGTTGGTAACCTTTCTGCTGATCCTTAGGGTCCCCCTATACGGTGTTTGTATTCCCTCGGTTTGTTTTTTCAAAGGCCGACAGGAAGCCGGGAGATCCCGCATGACCCCGGCATTGTTCTAGCCTCGATATCATAGCCATTGAAAGGAGAGCATCTGTGTGCTGATCTGCGCTCTATGATCTGTGAGCTGGCAAAAGCCCGGGCGTTCATTCACAAAATCCCCCTTTGCTTCAGCTCACGAGTCTTACAGCTGGTGGAGGCAAAACAGAAGAAATACTGTGCGGAAATGGATTAAATTTTAGGAACATTAAAAACTAAGTTTTATGCTCTCCACTATGTTAAAAGGAAGATAACGAAAGCCCTCGCCAAAATTTAGGAGCAAAAGTCTACGGCTCCTGTCATTCAGCATAAGGAACCCCACAATGCTGGGCCGACACACTGTTTTATGGACAATCGAAAATGTAGTAGAGTGTGCCCCGACAATCTTTTAGTTAGTAAACAGAAAACACTTCCAGCCTTCATAGAAAGTGTTAGAACATTGAATATCGTATTATAGCCTATAGCAACTTGGGGATGATGATTATTACATCGGTTTCATGTGATTATGGTCAAAAAGGAGGGTGTTATCAAAGTAGCTTATATATTCGCCAGGTGTCTGTGGCAGGAATTGTGGTTGATATCCAATTTAAACCACAGACCACATTTCAGAATGTTTCAGAAAAGTTTAAAACGTGTCATTAAATTTGACCCAAACTTTTAGCTAAAGTAACAGGGCACAGTTCATTTTTGGGGTCATTTAAGGTGTGAAATGTTTTGGAGGTGTTAATCCTCAGGAATCTGTCCAACTTAAAGATATTTTGTGAAAGTATCAATTTCCCTTACCCTGCTTTTTGCTAACCCTAGGTCGTGAGGTGTCTTGAATTTCTGTCAATTAACAGTGTTTTGACACCCAGGTTCTGGTTTCTAATTTAGCCTACTCAGAATAACTAGCAATACTTGAAAAACAATACCTATCTGGAAAAAGCAATTTGTGAGATGTCGTCTAAATCATAATGCAATATCAGCATTATGTCATACAAAAAGAAAGGTTTAGGCTATATGAAAAAATAATATAGCTGGGGGGCAATGATGTCGACATAAACATTTAACACATAAACCTAAACCTTGCACTGTCATTACTGTACATCTTCTTTGCCTAGGAGAGGAAAGGGGGCAAAAACAAAGTTTTAAGAAACGTGCATTCTCATATTCAATCTAAACATGGGTGGGGTGCTTTTGGATTTTCTTCGATAATCAAAGGAGTCCATTTTTATTACAACAGGTTATTGTCTTAAAAATAACTGGGAAAGTACTACTGGCATGTTGCATCAAGTGGCTTGATGCAAGCATAGCCTGTACAAGAATTAGATAATGGGAAATGTGTTAGAAAAAAATATTTCCAGATTGGGGCGTTTCAGTGACTTAATTGCCATCATTTTGTTACGGAATGTGTCTGTCCATAATATAGTAGTATAATAGTATAATACGCTGTGAATGAACTGTGATCTCCTAAATTCCACTGGGCAGCATTTGAAGTCAGTCTGGCAGCAGATCATTATCCTATGGTGGATCCTCTGCCATTTCAAAAACCCAACATCAAACATTCAAAAGTCACACCGTGTCATGACGGCATTGTACCCTGCTGACTCGCAGTCCATCAAAAGCGCAAAATGTTTCTGTAAATGAACTACATTTTTACTTAATGTTGAAATCCATGTGTTTAGGGCATTGTGGTACTACAACGTTTAAACAGACGCGGTCGTTTTTGTGCCAATAAAAAACAGTTTGTTTGAACATTTGCGACTATATCCTCGACAGCCGTGGGCCTTCACTTCTCAGTGATTTTCCGTAGACAACGTCACCAAAGTCGCTCACGTTATAGTTGATGTTGGTCCCTCCTATAGTAGGCTACCTTACAGTTATTTATTTTTGCGTTGTAGGTACATGGTGTAGCAAATTGCTCAACTGACTGAACAAGGTCAATAGGCCAGGCCAAAATCACTGTTGGGTTCGAATACGCACGACATGGATGAGCACCTGAAATATGCGTGCGCATTATCATACTCGACAGATTTAGCTTGCTTATTTGGGAATAACAAAACAGTGTGTTTAAAGGTAAACGAAACAGTCTCAGCCACTTAGGTTTTTAAGCAAATTAAGGAAATAAGCACATTATCGGATGAGGTATTGCTGAGGTACAATGTTTTACCCAAAGTTAAACTGGCTGATTAGTTGATCTGCCACTGTCGATTGCCAAATTAACAAACATGGTTCAGTATAACCTAACACGACCAAAGTACTTTGTTAATTATGCTTTGTCTTGTGTGGTCGTTCTGTACATTTTTAGCATGTTAGCCCAGGCTATTACAATTAGTAAAGCCAGTATAATGAAAATGGCAATGGACTACAAACAACGCTTGACGCACGCGGCTACCTCATGCCAGTTCTTACAGGTACATCGATTCAGCAACACCCAGCTCAGTATGCGTAAATAGCCTACACAAAATAATAAACAATGTCATTAGGTCCTGCTTCGCTGCTAATATGACTCCACGCGCTTCACATCTTTAGGACTCTCGTGCTATATACACATCCGTAGGTTTTGCATGTAAGAGGTCCTTTTCGTCTGTTACGCTATTCAGCTGCCTAACTGTGTTTGTACGTCACCGATTTCTTCAAATGGGCCACTAGTTCCTCTGTTGCATGCGCTCTCTGACTCGACAATATGCAGGAGTGTCCATGTTTTTCATCGTAGACTGTTTAAAAGCTGGCTCGTCAGAGCCAAAGACATGCTGACACAGCACAAGCCTCGATTCCGAGTTGCCAGATACGATTTTACAAGAGAAAGGAAGGGTTGATGTCCTCCAATGAAATATGGGTTAATTGATTGCTACTTTGTGTCTGAAAAAGATCGATTGTACATCGAAATAATACATTTTTATAGCCTACAGTCGGCCGTTTGTGTAGCCTACAGCCCTGCACCATTTTGATTCAGTTTGGAAGTGTGCATGCACGCAGGCAAGCTAAACTTTCGAATCATTGAAATATTCCCTAAACTACGCCAAGTAAACATGGTGCGCCCATTCTCATTACGCACCCCTCCCCCTCAATGTGATTGGCCATTTTCACCACAACTGTTAGCCTACTTGAAAGTCCGAATTATCACGAATTAGAGAAATCTCTTACTATTGGCGCTCAATATTTTGAATTAATGCACGATGAATTGACAGTAAATAAGAATACATAAAACTCGTTCATGTGTTATATCTGTCTATACGTTGTAGGCCCTACTATAGCTTTAAAGTGGGAAATTAAGGCGATGTTGGGTGCTGTCATTTATCCGGGAGTCACTAGATCATGTGGTTCGATTCCTGTTTCTCTATTGGTTAAAGGCACGTGTCTTGGATACCGGACTGCAACGTCACTCTGGGGAACTCGTATTAAAAATAAGAACAAAAATCCATAGTGAAAGTATTTCAGAACCAGTCGCGCCTCTTTATTTACGCGTAGTTTAGGCAGCATACAAATAGTCGTTATTCGTTCAGATTTGATATATAAAGCCTTGCCTTTTGCAGGGAAATCCAAATAACACAAATGAGATGAAAAGAACAACCTGCTCTGGATTTAAATAGTAAAAGTATGGTTTTTCTTTGTGATCACGACCAAAGGCGGCTCTGTGGTATTTAAAGAATATCGTCTTTGGTGAGAGGATTTTGCGTGTTTCTTTTCAAATTTTTAATTATAAATAACAAAAAGAAAAGAAAGATATTTTGAAACTGGAATTCGTATATTTGTGTGCGGGAGAGCGAGAAAAGGGTTAAAGATCGAGTGCTGGGAGAGTATTTCAGAATGGAAGAAAATGATCATAGCAACAGAGATGCAGAGCGCCAGGATTCCGGCGATGAATCCAACCGAGCCATTCTTCCACTATTACAAGCACCGGCTAACCTTCTCCCACACCGAATTACCAACTTTTTCATCGACAATATTCTACGACCTGACTTTGGACGCAGGAAAGAGGGGACCTTGAACCGCGAATCAGGTATTCGAAGAGGACGGGAGAATCATTCTTCGGGTTTAAGACTGGGTCAAGTGGAAGGGACTGTAGCAGAAGAAGGAACTTCGAACCCTAGTTCCATTAATGGAGCGAAGAAATCAAGCATTGCTGAGGAAGCGCCTCTGAAGCCCCGTGAAGAGAGTGGGGATCAGTGCCTAAGCTCGGACTCGGATAGTTCGCAAACCAACAACTCCCCCTCCTCACAGCCCATGCTCTGGCCGGCCTGGGTGTATTGTACCAGATATTCGGATCGGCCATCATCAGGTGAGCGCCAACTTTTTTACCTTCCAAAAATGCACTTCAGTATTTGTTGCATTTTGTTTGGATATTACAGCAAAATGTCGGTTCGACTGATAATTTCTCTGATAGCCTAGTTTCAATTGAATTTATTTAAATAGCGGGTAAAGAAATGGTCCTTGAATGGATGCAGGGATCTCCGGAAACCCCATTGCATGGAATAATAATTAGTTCACTTTGACCATGACTAGGCTACGCCCGCCAACAATCTGTCCATTTGTTTGATTTATTTTTTAATCTATATTTTAGTTACTAACGTTGGGAATGGTGGCATAACATAGATATAGACCTGTTTTGCTGTTGTTTTATAGTCTATATATAAACTAGGCTATTAAACTTCGTTGAATGGCGTCAGGGGGGGAAATCCACATAGCCTACAACATAAATAGTAGGCCTTTCCGAGATAAGAGAGTATTACAGAAATAAAAAATGTAAATTGTGGGTTAGTATTCCTTGCTTTTTCAGTTTTAAGAAAGCTATCTTTGTGTTGGCTACAATTTTACGAGACTTATAAGCTGTAGACCCTAATAGGCTACCACAATCGTATATGCTATGTGTAATAGGCTATAGGCCTATATATATATATATATATATATAAAAAACTTTTCTCTTTAAGGAAAACATTACGCTAAACATTTGGCATTTTTTTCCATTAGCCTATTTTAAAGAAATATTTACCCCCTAGGCTAATTCAAAGAGCAGAAACCATACACGATAGTCTAGATATAGACTGCAATAAAGAAAAATAACCTAATAAAGTTAATTGTTCTAATCCAGGCATAAGAGAGCTCACAAACATCGATAGCAAAATTACTTTTAATAATTTGGTAGAATGTCCAAAACTTCGTTTTGCGCCATTGTTCAGTCTTTGCTTTTGTTAATATTGAATTTGCATATTTTTGACAATGGATTTGAATCCATGAGTGAGAACTGTTTCGGACAGATGCATAAGGAAATGCACGCATTCCAGTAAAAAAAGTCCAAACGTCTCCAAAAGTGCAGTAATAAATAAACGAATAAATTAATAATCACATTGACGTCAGAATTTAACTGGTTATCTGAAGGACTATTAAAACATCGAATGGGTGAAATTAGCTTGCGAGTAGCCTAGGCTACTAGTAAAACTGAAATTATGCAGATATTCACATTCAAGAAATCGAAACCATGAACATTTTCACTGTTAACATTGTATCATTATAACGTTGTAATATTGTAACACTTCTAACAATGTTATTTCGTCGTGGTGGCCTATGCAAAATAAGAGAGAGCCTATTATTCCAATAAATGAGTCACTCATATGCTATTTATACATTTTCAATGAACAGTTAAGAGTCTAAGACACTAGACAAACTCGAAAATGGGACTCAATAGGTACGATAATATAGCCTACGACGTCAAATATAGCCTCCTGCAGGTGTTTACCCTCATGGGTTAGCCAGCTCAGCTAGGCCTATGCCCTTGTCTCTTTTGCAAAGTGGCAAAGCTATACAAGCATGTTAGAAAATATCATAGTAGTGAGTAGTCCAAATATTTTACACATCGATTACCATGGACCACTTCAAGAAGTCTTTTTTTTCCCAAGAAAAATGTGGTCTTTGAATTGAGGATCTCGTCAGAAAACTAGGCGAAACGTATAGGCCTTTTTGGTTTTATTATCTTTATAATAATAAGGTAGGCTACCAATAGCCTATCGTACCCCATCCAAAACAGGTGAATGTGCGACACAGAATCAAACTCCGATTCGAATGAAATTTCGATTTGAATGGTAAAAAAGGAGCATACTGTTATTCAGGATATGTATAACAAGTTTATGAACAACTCCAGCTTACAAATGTGGTTCCTATGGAAACAGTAAGTGAAAAGAGAGTCCCCCCACCCTCCCTTCGTTTCAATCATCACCCCACCCCCAAGCACTCATCCACAGCCCTGTCCAGAACTCCGGCAACTATGAGATAGCTACTTATTCATTCAATCCACATCAGTAAATGCTGTGCGTCTGCCTGTATCATGTAGACGTGCCTATAAGTAAGCTAGGCTATACATTTGAGCAAGTAGCATTCTTAATAGTCTATTTTGGCCTTGTAATGATGATATTGTGCCAACTGTGAGCCATTTTGGCTATAGGATTTGTCCCCTTTGCGTCTGCACGTTCAGTCACTAATCCATTTTGCTCTGTCTTTGGAAACCACAGGACCAAGATCTCGCAAACCAAAGAAAAAAACACCAAGCAAAGAAGACAAGCGTCCTAGAACTGCCTTTACAGCCGAGCAACTTCAGAGACTGAAGGCAGAGTTTCAGACTAACCGATATCTTACAGAGCAACGACGGCAGAGTCTGGCACAAGAACTTGGTCTTAACGAATCTCAGATCAAAATATGGTTTCAAAACAAGAGGGCCAAGATCAAGAAAGCCACCGGGGGCAAGAATTCACTAGCAATCCAACTGATGGCACAGGGACTCTACAATCATGCCTCAAGTTCAAAAGAAGACAAATCAGACAGTGATTAATGCCAGACAAAAAAATAAAATAATAAAATGCAATAATTTAAAGGGCCAGTGTACAAAAATACCAGCGTTTATGCGTTTGAAATATGTATGGAGTACCTATAATTCTGCAATATTATGTGTATATAGCTTATAATTTACAAGTATGCTGTTGTAAAACAAACAAAAAATGTTTGCAAATATTGCTGTATAATTTTCTGAAACTTTTTGAACAAGCGCTTTTGATTGGCACTTGACGTTGACACATTACAGTATCTATGAAATTCATGCTGAAGTCCAAAGATTTTTTCTGCTGCATTCAGGCAACTGTGATTTAACTACATGGCAGACGGCTTTGTTAATGTTATTTTATTTCAGTGTGTTTCCTGTTCCTTGTTTTTATTATGATTGAATGTCATTTCTCAAGAGCTGGTATATTTATGTGGCATTGATATGAAGTTTCCCACAAGCTGACAGCATTGTTGTATAGACTAGGGTATTTATGGGCCAGAGTTGTGGAAGTTGTCATGCAGTACTCTAGGTTAGGTTATATGGAAAGCTGACATAACTTTATAACTCCCAAGGCATCGAATGCATAAACTAATAAAATTCTGGTAAAACATATTTATGACCTGTTGTAACTTGACGCACATCTGGTGTAGAGTTCTATTAGTAGAATGTAAAATATCATTTTAAACGTACGATGCCAGAGGAGGCTTGTATGATATATGATATAGTTTTATGAGAAAAAGCAATATTTTAACCTCTCTTATAAAAAATAAACAGGTTTAAGTTCATAATGTGCCGAAATGTAGCTAATGATTTAAACTAAGTTAGATATTTGACTATTGACCTGAACGCACCAGAATAAAAAATGAAGGACACAAACACACAACATATTGCAATTTTAAATACTGATACATTTTTGACATGCATATAAACTCTTGATCCAACTGATTAGGCCTACCGGTAGTTCAGTGTTTTTTATTGTTTGAAACGCCGCCAAGAAAAAATGTTCTGATGCTCAGATGTTACTTTTTCAGAGAAGGAACGGATGTGTTTACATTGCTTATTTATCTTGCAATAACTTCTTTTATTGATGAAAAATGTGAGGCCTTTGCATGAAAGCTGCAATTAGTCATAACCTACTTCACAAAACAAGGAATGAGCGTGGCATTCAGTTGCAGATGGAATCAGTGTTATGGTGTGCAGTGTGTTAATTGAACATTTTAAAAGTGTGTATGAATTGAGACTCACCAAACGAACACACTTTGCCTTAAGTTCTTTAATGAACTTTCCTGTGAGAACTGTGGTCTAAAAAAATCATTTTTAAAAACCCCACCCTTTGTATCAATAATGGGCCATTGCCTTCAGTTCATAACAGAATACAAAAAAGAGAAACAAACCATTTGATGTGTGATGTTTTTTATTATTATTTCAAGTGGTTCTCTTTGAGGAAAGCAACTGTACATAATTTTATATAATGTGTGTATAATTGCAGCCTGAGAACTGAAAAACGAGTAAAGAAATAAAACTGGATTCAAAACGATGACTTCGGCTACTGTTTTCATTTCTGCAAGTGATAGGCCTATAGCATGTTAGTTTTGGGGGAAAACGTCCCCAAGTGTAACCAAACACCCAGAAATGGTAACACTAGTAGGGTACCTTATAGAACTTATGTATGTATTTGCATATTGGCCAATACACTGAAGATTGTGTTACCCTCATTCTGCACAACTTAGTCCTATAACGCAATTAGAGGAACCATGATTAATTGGAGAATCGTATATGGAAAATGGAGTGTCGTATGGCCTACTACATGTAAAATTTCCCATCCCAAGAAGCAAACTCAGAAAATGCATTAGTGGTAAGAGAAGTCCACACCATACCCTCACGAAACACTGCCCCTAAAACACGTCATATTTTAACTTTAGTACAAGTTTGGCCTGTTATGGGAACATTAAAGAAGGCTATTTTAAAATGACGCATGTTCCAAACATGAAATATATAGGTCTCAAGTTTTACACAATAGTCTATTCAGCTGTAGACCTAAACATACTGCGTAAACTGCGGAAAAGTAAAAAAAAAGACTGCTACTGCATTGTTACATTTCACTGTAACACGTGTTCTAAGTTTTCTTTACCCTTATAGACTTACTTCACACTGATTCGTAATATAGCCATAGCCTACATTGTATATTTCCTGCTGACTGAAACAAAACGGTCTTGAAAAGGACACGCAAACGCACCCAGGTCTATACGCATAATACAACCACTCTTCCCAAGGGAATGAAGAAAAAACATGCAATCAGGTAGCTTTGGAGTTATAAAAGACACGTGGCTTGGTACACAATGAGTGTTAGAAATAGGCTATCAAATGTATTTCCTCGAGACAAGCATTTTTGAAAAAGAAAACACGACTCTTAAGATAGTTAAGATACTGACAAATGCCAGTGACGAACATACACAAGCCATAAAAATAGTTTATCAACGGTCTAAAGAGTATTTGGTGTCAAATCATAGCCTAAATAGGCTACAATACGCAACCAGATAGTGATCAAAACTCTTGTAGTCTCGAAAAATTAAGGACGAACATGTGGCAATAAAGTTACCTGAAAGCTGGTGCGTTTTTTTAAGTCGCAATTGAAAATATCCCACAAAAGCCATGCTATCTGAAGATCATCCCCAGCATTGACCTGCTCTTCAATGCCAGAAAAGCTCATCTGCATTTCTATTCTGGCTCAGCTTGTATGTGGAAGTAACGCCCAACGGTCACTGACTTGATGAGGCTTTCGGGGAAGAGAAAGGCCGGTGCCGCTCAGACGCGCAGCGTGGCTCCTGAATGGAGTCTGTGGCCGGGAGACCCCGTTGAAGGTCAAAGCCTTGTGTGACAGCTGCAGGTGCTTCGCTTCCTTCAGTCCTCTATCTGCACACCTCCGAATTAAGTCCGGGTGTGTTGCATTACACTTTGGCGACCCATTTCCCCCTCTGATCCATGGAAAAAGTGCCACGAGACAGAACTCTATGACGCACGGACATACAGACGAACGAAGAGTTGTTACTGTCAACTACGCGGCAAAAAAGTTGGTTTAAGGATAAAATATGGTTGTAGAAGTGAGGTACATCTAATTCAATTTCATGCAATTTGTAAAGTTACAAAAATGCCAATAATGAGTTAATAGAGGTTGTAGAATGACATATGCCAGAGCAGAATTTTCACATGTTTTCAGATGGACAACCAAAGGACATTTCAACATTTTCAGCAGACTTGTTAGAATGCACAGAACTTGAGTACATTGTAAGAACATTTAGCAAATATTTGTTAAAATGTTTTAAAGAACACCTGTTGGAGAGTCCAACTGGTCCATTTAACTTTTGCAAAACAATAGGCCAAAGGCCAGTCACATGGAAACAAAATACATCAAGTAGGCCTACTGATGGTCCTTGTATGCTTGTCATACAAAAGACCCCTCCTGTCCCCTACCCCACTGAGTTATTTATCCATAGTTTCTAAATGCTTCCTATCAAACTTGAATATGCAATTAAGTGCTGGGGCTTTGTGGCGGAAATATAATTAAGCCAGTGAAAGATAGAGAAGGTGAAGAATGGAGATGACATCAGGCCAATTTCACACTTGGCACTCGGATGGCCAAGCCAAAGCCAGGCTCTTGCCACGCAACACAGATCAAAGCACACTACCACTGCTGAAAAGGCAAAAGGGGACTTAAGTATGCTAATCTCCAGGACAAATATATTTTAATCTTGTTAAAATACAAGTTAATGCTACATCTCTGTGGCTGAACTTTGCAGAGTAAGGGGACAGGATTCACTTTTCCATCACATTTCTCAATGAGAGAAGAGGGCCTCCTTTTTCCATTGAGATCAAGTTTAGTTTTTTCAGAGAAAAAAAAATGGTTCGTCATCCAGTTTACATACTGTGCCTGAAGGCTCTGTTTTCACTGAGGGCAAACAGACTTGGAGTGGTCATTCCAGAAACATATTGCAGATGCACCTAGAACCAACGCATGGGAAAGGAGTCCAGCTTGGCTCATCATTTGGAGGTCTCGCCAATGGCACCGTGGCAACCCCTGATGTGTCAAGTAGCAGCTCAGACTACACACTTGGATAGTATAGGGATGGCCTGCTGCACTGAGAACATTCTTCAGGGTAGCTCATCAACAGTCAATAAAGTTTGAAAGTGACAAATCACACTTAAGAAGTTGTTGTTGCATCAGCTGCAGGTGAAAGATGGTGTTAATATGTAACAATATTAAAGTTCCTCCATCAATACTAAGAAAATTAATTAATTACTTTTGTAATGAGTACTGACAGTAATTTTCATTGACAGGTTTACATGCATCTCTCTCTCTCTCACTCTCTCACACACCCATACACACACACACACACACACACACACACACACACACACACACACAAAGTACATAAAGCAGCTCAATGAAAGTTTTCAAGAGATGCATTGAGAGAAAATGTTAGGCCTGTTGAGGTCTGTGATGAAAAAGGAGATTGTATACAATTGTCAAAACTTTTACCTGGAGATTCCATTCCTGTAATACACAGATTAAAAAGAAAAGGAAATTCACTACAGTGTATGTTAATGTTAACCAAGTAATACTGAGTGAAATGCAATAAACAATATTAGGTTCTTCTTGCTCACTTCTGCCAGACGTGTAGACTTGACCACAATAGGAATCCACCCCCCCTCACCCCCCCAGTCTAGTGTGTGCATGAAAACTAACTGGCAGACTGGGATGTCAGTCTCATTGGAAGTCCCATGATTGGCTAGTGCAGCTGGCACAGACTGGACTCTTAGCAATAGATTACATCCCAGGCCCCTCCCCTTTCTCAGGACATTTCCTGTGAAAGGGGGGGGGGGATTGTAGTCAGATGGTAAAATACTGCTCAGAGTATATTTACTGTATAGATTAAATTCACCTTGCAAAGCTTGTATCGTACAAATGTAAATTTAATTTGTATCATCCCTTTAAATCAAACTGTATACTTACATAAGTTTTCAGTGTAATGATCTCTATGGCACACTACGCACTGCAGGCACAATGGTCTTTAAAACAACCTTGTCATCTTAAAAGATCCTCAGTAATTCTTGACATAAACTGTAGCCTATAGGCTGTGCAAAACTCAACAAGCAGATCAGCATTTGATAGAAGTTTAGAGAAGAGCGAGAGGGCGGTCTGTTACCCTTCAGTGATTTGTCTGACACACTCATCCAGCATCTAGGGGAACGCCTGATGCAAGACCATCATGGCGTCGCCGGTAAAACTCCTAAGCCCTGCAGAACCAGGATGTCGTCCCAGCTCAGCGCATGCGCACTCCTGTATCTTAAGAGAAGGCTGCGATGTCGGGCCTCATGCATAACTGGCAGCCATGTTCAAAGACAAACAAGGACAGGCATGGGAGAGCTCACTAGCTAGTCCATGCTTAGGTTAAGTACACTTGTTCAGCATTTTGGGAGAAAACATTTTGTTCCATGCATTTGCAACAGACACCACTCAGAAAAAAAAACATAATAATTAAATGTATGTAATGTAAACACATTAATGTCATACTTCGTTTTGAAAGTTTGACCTCACAAAAATAATAATAATAAATAAAAACATTAAATGGGGGATTTCTATCTTAGTAGTTTTCAAACAGTGAACACAACATCTAAGATAAGTGTAACATGTAGCAAGATCAGTACATATTTTAATGATGATCCCAGATTTTCAAAATAATTTGAGTTCGGAAACAAGAATTCAGGCCAAAAATATTTAACTGGCCTTTGCCATTGCAATACAGTTACAGTATATGCATTGAAGTACTTATTCGAACAAATGTGACACCATTTCAAATTGTTTTTTGTTTTTTTTGCGGTTTCGTTTCCATAGAGCATTGACATAACCGGAAAGACAAATTTATGTACAGTACAAAAACATAACCTGATAAATGCTAATTTGTGTGTCCACACTAAGAGACCAGTGCTCAGTTTTTCTCAGAAGGCTTCCAACATCATTATTATTGTACGGTGGCTTCATCAGCAATGCAATAATAGAAGCCAGAGTAAAAACTAAGCAAAGGGAATAGGACACTGCACTGATTAAAGAAATGTACGTCATTTCAAGTCACATTATTAAATTAAAATGCTAATAGTGCAATATGTAATCATGGTCCAAAAATATATTTTGTACTAATTACAGAGCAAATGTGTGGCGATTTTAACTTGTTTTTATGGCCTTTGACAGGCTGGTGTAAACCACACCAAACAAAACCAATTAGGAGCCATTGAACATAATTTACTTCAGTATTACTAACAGCCACTTAATTTAAGGCACAATATTCATTTCCATGTACCACAGAGCTGCACATGACAAAAAAAATAGGGAGTACTTTAAAACAACTTTTATTTATAAAATTACAAAACATGTTCATATAATGTTTTCCACCAAATCACTGTGTTTCACCCAGAATTAGTAAACGTCTGCAATATTGTACCTCAGGTCACAGCTTGGGTATTGTTCTCCAGCCAATGTTACAACTCTGAACGCTGGCCTTGGCTCCCTTTACAATGGCCTAGACATGAAAATGATAATGAAAACACTATTAACAAACTCATCTAAAACCAAATGTTAAATTATAACCAAAACAAGGATGCCTTATATCAACCATGAAATTGTAGAGGAATATGCATGAGATCCATGTTTTATATGGCAAACATTTGGAAACAATACATTTTGAGTAGAACATTTTGATTCAAAGTGTAAAACTGAGAACAAATATCGCAATTCAGCTACACCATCATTACGTCTACTATCTCCATTTCTGAAAAATGATGGTCCATTGCTGGAAAAGGGAAGCACCAAATGTGAGAATGGAACCATCCTCCACGATACATTATTTAATATGATCAACCTTCATATAATGCCATGTTTTGCCTAATTTAATTGTGAAACACTACGAAGTGTCAACAAACTTACATAGGTCTACCAAAATGGTATGACAATTTATTCCAAACTATAGCAACTATACATGTATATGTGGCAAACCTTTGAGACATACGGAACAAAAACAACATGATCAATGTATTTCCATGCCAAACTTTAAATTCATGCACACAATGTGCGAGGTCAGTGTGGGTTGTAAATTGCTCTGCTTTTTGCTTTGATTAAAAGCATTGCACAAATGAGTGTGTGAATATATAGGCCTACTGATTAGCACAATAGTGGCTACAAACTTAATAGACATGGTCTCCAAGAGACCTAAAGATACACCAGAATTCCTGACAACAATTACCACAATATGGTGGATGCAAACAGACCCGTACAAGAGAAAGTGCAAGTGTGAGGGTGTGTGTGATAGCGCGGAAGAGGGAGAGGAGGAGAGAGAGAGAGAAAAAGAGAGAGAGAGAGAGAGAGAGAACACAAGCCACACCATAAACCAGTACCTGATATTTCGCCACACAACTTGTCGGCTACGTGTTCTGATTCATGGCCAAAAAGAGAGATGATATCATCTTCTAGCTCTTCCACAATGGTCTCACACTATGAGCAAACCAACAACATGTCGGTTATGCATTTGAATTGGGTACAGCAGAACAGATAACATATACACAGTATAGGTTAACATCTAACGAAGCACAGAGTGGGCTCTGCTCCATGCTGTGAGGCAGCCATTTTTTCCCCTCTACTTGTTTAACATGGCAGCGCTGCCATCTTGAAACACCTACACATCGACAGCATTGGAGAAAAATCTCCTTTGTGGTGTCACACAACCTCATCAATAAACAAACATATAGCATTTTCGATCCAGACTGCATATACAAAATGCATGTTTAACATTTGAAAATGTAATGTTTAGCTTAATGTAAAGTAGTATTTATTTGCAGGACAACATGATTTGAAATGGTGGCATGGAAAAATATGCTGCCAGTTCTTCCTATAAAATGGCCCAATGATGGGCATGAGTAAATATTGAATTCAATGAACTTGAATGTAAAAGTAGTAAAAAGATATTTGTTGCTATTTCAATGGAACTGATCCATAGTTGCCAAAAACTGGCTAATTTGTAGTAGTAATCATAGCAATAATCAATATGCATAGCAATATCCATTACCAAATAAGAAAATAAGAAATTATGTGTTGTTTTACAGTTAGTACATATTTAAGCAGGAAAAGAAACATAAAATGCAAACCATTTCCTTTTCCAATAACATGCAATATTTGTGCTAATATTATAACTTATTGGGGGAAAAAAACATACAATTGTAGATAACATATGAAAAACTCCTGAGGACTTAGATTAAACATGATGTACTGAACTTGTGAAAGAAATTTAAATAAAAATACTTACAGCAAATTTGAGAGCATTGGAACCCTCTGGGCCATCAAACTTAAAATTGTTAAAATCGGGGAAATCCCCACCGCTGTTGCTCCTTGGGGCAAATCTTTTATAGCTCTTTTCCTTGGTGTCTGGATCCACATAGAGAGCGTAATCACTCATGCTGTTGCACACTCCTTCCAGCAGTTCTGTTAACTGAGTTTCTGACCTAGCAAAAGGAACCTATTAAATAATGAAAATCAGATTAAGTAATATTTCACTTCAGATGTTGTCGCAAAAAAAAGAAAAAGAAAAAGAAAAAAAGTAGTTTGACAAGCCAATCTTCCTTCTTCCTGCCTCTTCTTTCTCCCCATGAAATTATTCTATATGGTCATGCATCCAGGTCATACAACTGACCTTTTCCTTCCGTTCCCATTTCAAAAACATCCTCTCTGCCACAGCTATGACATTTTAACCTGTACCACTAAAGTTAGGCAAAGTGTAGCCCTATGTCTTGGAAACAAGACAAAACCCACACTGTGGCGTCTAGACAGGTCAAGGTGCAACCTGCTCCCACCCTTTGGCCTCCCCCGGAAGGAGAAAGGGGAAAGGGGGACGGGAGGGCGGAGAGAGTGAATGGAGAGGCGAGCGGGGGGTAAGGAGCAGGGAGGGGAGCGGTGTCACCAGCAGCCAAGTGCAGGGTAAACACTTAAGTCTCATCCTTTGGTACTCCTTTTGGCAGCCCATCACCTCCACCCTTCGCTGATCAAAGCAGGAAGTTTTTCCTTGTCAAGCCCGGTCAAAGGGCGCCAGGAGGGAAAGAAGTGGGGAGGGCTGTGGGGTATTGGGAAGAGGGAGAGCGAGAGACAGAGACAGAGACAGAGACAGAGACAGAGAGAGAGAGAGAGAGAGAGAGAGAGAGAGAGAGAGAGAGAGAGAGAGAGAGAGAGAGAGAGAGAGAGAGAGAGAGAGAGAGAGAGAGAGAGAGAGAGAGATGGCCAGATTGCAGATGAGCTGGATTTCTTGCAATGTAGATGTATATCCCTGACCCCATTGTCCCTTTTCAGACTCAGTATGGAACCTTCCGGTCCCCTCTGATTACATTATGGTGCACGGTTTTTTTTTTTGCTCTCACTCTCCCTTTTTTCTCTCTTGTGAATCTCTCTGACACAAAGAGGTTTCCATGGCTCTCTGCCATCTGGTCACAAGTAAGATAAAAGGTCTAAAGGAAGAAGAGCAAGCAACACACACACATACACACACACACACTTTTTAATTAAAGGGTTAAAAAACAATAGCCAGAGAGATAAGACAGTGGTCAACCATGATGCACAGCTGGTACACTAAGTAAAAGGATCCCACCTAATCCAACACAAGCATAATAATACTAAAAAATTAAACATGCTCACCCCCCCCCCCGCACCCCCCACCCCCAGTGACTTAAAAGCAGATGCATAGAAAATAGCGCATTCATAAACACTCTGGCACATTCTTTATCAGGTTTTTGATCAAACATTCATTAAATGCATATTCATAACTCTATTTGGTGTTCTGATTCAGAAGCAGGAAACAGTGAACCCTGTTAAATTGATCATACAAAAGAAAAAAAGAATCAGGTATAAAATCAAATCTTCCCCTGCTGGATTTTGCAAAAGGGTGGCTTCAATGTTGCATCCTTATCACACAATCCCGAAAATTCTGGGGAATTTAATTCCTTGCTGCAACAGTCGGAGGGTTTTGAATAGAACCTGTCAATAAAGAATTTCCACAGGAATAAAGGGGAGGGGGTAGCCAGTCCCGGAAGAGAAAAGGCTTCTCAGGGATGCCATCCTCCACTGAATCACAGTGGAAAGCCAGCCATCATTGTAGGATTGGCAGAAAGGCCTTTCAGCTTATTGTGACAATAATTTAAAAGCCTCACACCATTGGAAAGACAAATCAAGACCACAAAAAATGATGAGCCTTCCCAAGAGCAACAAAATGAGTCATACTAATACTACTTTCAAAACTTCAACAAACTGAGACAATCTCAATCCATAATTGTCTGAAAACACTACAAAACCATCAGGATATCATTTCTGAATCACAACATAATTCTATAGTGGAAAGAGGTCACATAATGTGTATGTGTATACAATATAGACCATAGACTATTCTGTACTTAACTGACAAGGACAGCAACTAAGACATAGAGTCCCTGCAGGCTGAGAGATTTGAGAGTGAGAGAGAGAGGGAGAGGGAGAGAGGGAGAGAGAGACAGAGAGAGAGAGAGAGAGAGTGTTTTTTAGCAGGACTCAAATCAGTGTGTGAAACCAACAACTGACATAACACCTGGTGAAGCAGTGTCTGAATGTGCACACTGCTGTGCACACTGGTACTCTGGAAGGCACTTATTGTACATCATGTCTGTAATACAGCCTCACAGAATAATCCTCAACTGGAAAGCAAGAATTATAAACCAAATAAAATACTAAAAGTAGGCTCAAAAGATGATACAATGAGCAAAGTCTTGATGGGCAGAGACTGTAAGCTCAATAATGTCATTATTGGTGTCTATTTTATATAATGATCTGCTACTCTAGGAATAGACAGGAGTAAAGTCTTAAGTTTTAAGTAACCCTAAAATTATAATATTAGTTACATTACATGCTATGATCACCAATAGAAAAAAATTAATTTCTGAAGCTTTCAGAATGTACCTCATCCCCTCATTTGTTAACACATAAAATTCAAGGGATATCCCATCCCCAATACAAATGTTCATGGCCTTCTTCATACGAAACATTACTCAGTAAAAAAGCTAGATGTTACATCTTAAGGGCCGTGGAGAATGAGGAAAGAACTGCGTAAATGCCTATTCATTAGATACCTATAACAATCAAAATAGGATTAACCCCTGTGATCAATGGAGGACTCTCGTCACTCCCAGGATACCAGGGGTCAGGCACTGCCTTTCACAGGGGCCTGACCTTTCCCCAGCAGTACATTGATAGCGTGAAGACACAGTACTGTGTCAGTTTTCTCCGAGTTACAATTTGCTGGGAGATTTGTAGGAACCGGTGATCATTTACAAGGTCATTGACACTGGTGTGTCTTTATGAAGATGTATAGGGTGATGGTATGAGGTTGATCAATTTACCAATAAGGCACAAGAGGCCATGATGCATCAGGAATATGGTGACAATTGAAAGGTGAAGCTGAGCATCTCCTTGGACTGTGTGCATGCCCATGGCTAATTGGGCTTCTTCACTACAACACAATGTTACTGGTGTACAGGGGCACACAACCAGAAGGCTACATGAAATAACAAACTCCTAAGGCATTCCACTAAACACATTCAGCTCTGCATGCTAGTATTCATGTACTAGAAAATGTGATGGCTATTTCCATTCCATAGCTATTGCCTGATTTTGTTTTGGATTATTTAAATTATTTGCTTTATAAAAACCTAAAGCAATGGCATCAAAAATGCTAATAGAAATACAATTTAATTAAAAGAACACATCAAAGTAAATGTAATATGAAACAGAAAATATGAAATTGAAAACTCCAATGAAATGGCACAAACACCACCCAAAGGTACATTTCTGGTCTTGAAAAATGTGCGGTCACATCAAGTAAATAAGCACTTAGAGATCTCACCTGTTTCTCCTAAGCAACCCGTAGGAGAAAGGCGGCGAGAATAGATAAGATCAGATAGAGATAAAAAATTGAGTATTTTGAGATCTAGCATCTTAGGGTCTATTTTTGGGTGATACTGAGTGGAAATTTTCATTTGGGACCAAAAACGACGTCAACCGGTGCAGTTTTGAGTTAAGACCGGAATATGTATTTACAACTATAAAGAGTAGTATATAGCATAGCCTTTGGGGAAAACTTTGCTATATCAAAGTAAATTTCTCATTTAAGTGATTTGGGAAATTATCTTATTTGCTGTCTACCCCAGAGTTAGATAAGAGGATACACACCCTTCTTTTCTCTTTGCATGCAATTACCCAGCCTGACATCTTAATTCTCTGTAAGTAGGTTAGACCAGTTAGCCTATAGCTCCCTCTTAGCTATAGGCCAGCTATAGGCTAACTGGTCTAACCCACCTCCAGGTGCTTCCTATTTGACCACAAAAAAGTAATGTAGCTGAATGTCTTCCCGACACAGAAGGAAACTACTATGGTATCATTACAGCAGGACACACAGCAACAATAAAGTAACAATTACAACAATGAAGATTTTACGAACGCACCAGTTGTGAAAAATAACGTAGCATAGTAGTGAATTACATTCACAGTAATTGCTTGTGGTGCCAGTAGGGCTGAGGTATTCAAAATGCTGAGCTTGTTAAGAACGTCAGCATTACACAACAATGACAATACAGGCGAATCAATAACCAGCAATACTTTCACGCCACCTTTTGGCATCATCTCAGCTCGCTTGGAACTTTGACTATAGGTTCCAGTTTTTCCGAATAGAAACTAAAAAAGAGGATAGAGATGAGGCGAATTGAACATGTACCTTCAAGTGGAAAACTGGCATTTTACCCATTATTTACAATTACAGATAATCTCTCCATTGTGAATGCATAAATGCTCAAAACTGCACCGACTGTGTGACTGTGTGTGTGTGTGTGTGTGTGTGTGTGTGTGTGCGCGTGCGTGTGCGGTGTCTGCTTTATACATTCTGTGAAACTGGCAGTTCAATATGTGCAAAAGCTCAAGGGTAGATGACTGTTAAAATTAAGATGTGTTCATGTGCAGCTAAACATTGCATTGCATTGCATTTTGAACCTCGCTCTCGCTGGCAACACTAATATTACATCAAAAGCAGAAACCTCATCTCATTATACTATGAAGTGAAGTATTTGTAATGCATAGCAGAAAAACATAATAGTGCCTGAAGGAAAATAGGTTGTTTGCTAACAGTCCCAACATTTGTAAGCATAAACACTAAACACATTCATGCCTTATTCAGTTTGACTTTGAGACATACCTTCTTATCAGTGAGACTACCATCAGGTTTTAGTCTAAATCCACCCACGTCGATGGTCCTCTTAGGATCAGTCTGACTAATTGAATAGTTCAGCTCGTCAGCAATTGCCATGCAGGCTGTAGGAAAAAAAAAAAATCTATTAACAACAAGCAACACATCTGGACATAAATAGAGCTCCATGCAGCAAGACATTGACGGTACTTCGTAAAGTAATCAATCGACAACAGCCAAAAATCAACAAAAATCATAGTCAATGAAACTACCACAATGTATCAGTTGGCATAAAAGTGGCCTGCTGCAACAGTATTATCACCCATGATGGCAGTTTGAATACTAGTTGTACAACTTGAAGACCAGCTGCATTGTTGAGCAACAGTCAGTATAAAAATGTAGATGAATCTTGTAGCATCACACTAGAGAACTGATGGAATGTTCTTTATAGTACATTGTTATTGGAGTTAGAGTTAGCCAGCTAGATGTAACAATTTCATAGAGTTTCACTTGAGACAAGAAAATTACTTGGTCACCTTACACACTAAAATATCACTGAAATACAAGTACCTAACCAAAATGAACCAAAACCGAAGCCACAAGCACGATGGCCTTTTGTTAAGGCCCCATATCAACCGTGGGGTGCAGCTGGGTGCTGAATAGTTCAATTACACACATCAGGAGGAGAGTCGGCATGCATAGATGGCTTGGGTGACTGCCAAAGCCACTGTGAATGACACTCGACTCCAACATGCACAATAAGACATGTCTAGTCAATCCCAGTGTATGAAACTTTAACAGACATACCGACATATTAGATATTTGTTCAAGAAAGGAACTGAAAACAAATCTACATTATACCTATTTGTAAGACAAGTCTCTTACTTACTAATTCTTACTTTCCTTATTACATTTATGCTTACAGTTGCAAGAAGCCTTTGGAATTACCTGCATTTTGAACAAACACAATATGTTTTCACTTATCACACAACTGCATTTATATTGTTCATTTTCAATACATAACTCAAACATTCACAATGTCAGTTGGAAAAAGTAAAAAAAAGAACAGAAGTCGGCAAACCTGGAGTTCAATCAATGATACAAGTTGATTATGACCGCTGCTAGCGAAGTGGTCATATAGGGATTGTCAAAGTTGTTTTTTTGTTGTTGTTTTTTTTTGTCATCTACTTCCTGAAATTTTGGTCAACGATACCCGGGACACCGAAACACCGGGGCACATGAAATTTGGTGGGTATGTAGCCCCACTAGACTTTTATGGAAAAATTTCGTTTGGTCCCCGGGGGCCACTCCCCCCATGCGCTGAGCCCCCCAAAATCCAAAAAATGCAGTTTTTCCTAAATAACTACCTGAACCGTGGCACTGAGGATGAAGAATTTTTTATGGTATGTTGGTCTCAAGGGCCCACATCAACCTGGCCCATAATCACTCATTTGTGATTTGCACCCCCCCGGTAAAAAATGAAAATGCAATATCATTCTGCTTTAATCACCCCGATCTTCAGTTAAGATGTTCAGAACTGCACCAAATTTTATGTGTATAATTAACCTGGCATTCTCTGGGGGTATGCCAAGTTTCATAGAATTTCATCCATGGGGGGGGGGGGGGGGGGGGTCTAAAAAAAATTAAGTTATGTGTATATTTAGTGACTGTACACTCATTGGCCTGTAGATGGCGGTGCACACATATACACACGCATACACACACAGGCACGCACATACTATCGGTATCAGCAATTAGAACGGCCGATACATAATTACAAATTCAGTAGGATTAAAGGAAAACCAAATATTCATCATCATTATCATGGCTGCATTTCCAGTATTGGCGAAAGGCCTACGTAGTCGTTTGTCCACTAGATGGCGCATCGTTGCAGTGAGACGTAATTTTGTTGGAAGTTAATCTAAAGTGGGTTGGAAAAACAATGGATGCTTCCTACAAGGACTGTAGGCTAGTTTACCGCAGAGAACGTCTAATAAGGATAGGACGATTTTCACATGAAATGTAATTCCCATTTCTTCTTGAAGCCGAAATAAATCTGAGAATGTTTATTGGACATGCTTGGTTTTTACTGCAGGTACGTTAATCTTATAATATCAATAGCTATAGGACCTAGGTACAATAATGTTACCGTTAGCATTGGTTGAGTGATGGAGGCCAATTTGATTGCATTTGTAGAAAACTATAAATGCGGTTATACCAAGCAAATTGATAGCAGCACTGCAATTGTATCTTTCGACTCTCATCTCATTCTGGCCTACTAACAAGCTAAGTAAGTTAGCCACAACGTTCCCTAACGCGATGTTTTTCTAATGGAAAATATACCTGAAAGATAACCTGTCTATGATGCAAACACCGGGCTGGGACATTTCTGCTTGCTAAATAGGTTTTTTTCTGCTGTTAATTTGGTCACAGTCCTTGGTGGCCCTGTCAGTGCTTTGTAAAGTGTTGCATTAAGACCACAAAAAGTCTGAAAAAGCATCTGAACTAACGTTAATTCCTAAACACCCACTAGGCTACTTCAATACTCTATTTTAAAAATTAAGGCACCCGTGATGATCTACATCTAAACCAAATATTTTAGAGCGCACTTTGAGAGATGTATCCAAGGCAGGGCTGTACACATAATCGTAATATTATTTGTTGCACGTGCTACAAAAATCATTCTGTGCAATGGATGATTAACCAACGTTACACCCCCCTACATACACAGCACATTGTCTTCAGGATCTTCTCCAACACACATCCTCTACATACTTACAGCACACTGCCCCCACCTACCCACACACACACTACACACACACACACACACACACACACACAGTCACTGCTCCACTCCCCTCCCGCCCACACACACATCTTCACTGTCATCACTCACATACATCATACATACAGTACTCTGCTTGCAATAGTAAGTCCCTGCCCCCCCCCCTACATACACAGCACATTATTTCATCAGGAAGCTTCTCCAACACACATCCCCAACATACTTACAGCACACTGCCCACACACACACACACTACACACACACACTGCTCCACTCCCCTCCCGCCCACACACACATCTTCACTGTCATCACTCACATACATCATACATACAGTACTCTGCTTGCAATAGTAAGTCCCTGCCCCCACCCCTCCTACATACACAGCACATTATTTCATCAGGAAGCTTCTCCAACACACATCCCCAACATACTTACAGCACACTGCCCCCCCCCCCCCCAATACACAACACATTGTCTCATGAGGAAGCTTCTCCAACACACATATTGCACACTGCCCTCTCCCCACATACACAGCACACTATCCCCTCTCCCCGGTCATCCCCCCAACACACACACCAAGACCCCTGGCAGTTGGGTTAGCCCCTTGAGCCGTGGATCTGCCCAAGGTTTCTTCCTTGGTAAGGGAGTTTTTCCTTGCCCCTGTTGCTCTTGGGTGCTCCTTGTTGGTGCCCCCCACCCAATCCCAATCCTCCCCACCTTTTTTATGCAGCCCTTGCCACTTAATCTACTAAACCCCTCTTCTACTGCACTTTTTACCCCCCCCCATTAATGCACAAATAGGCTGACACCAGACATAATTTCACTGCATTTCTTACTTCCAGTAACTATATGAATGTGACAATAAACTTCCTTGTATCCTTGTATCCTTGTACCGGTCCGATACAGTTTTGCCTATGGCTATACATGCGTGAGACTGAGACGCCTGTTTATTTGTTTTAAGTGCGTGCAGGGTGTGCGAGGGGAATCGATGTGCTTTGATTCCAGCTTGGTAGTTGTAGTCTGTGAGATTAAAAAGCACGTGTGTGTGAAGTATCCAAACAACGACACCTTCATTATGGCTTTCATTATGGCTGCTTTAGCAACAGACCTTAAGCTACTGTGCAGTGGGTCCCATTTAGAAGTGGCTACTTCATTCGCGCTTTCCGTGATTCACGGAGCTGAGTGGATTTTATTACAACTTTTCACCACGATGTTGCTTAGTGCTGTAAACAACAGTTGAATATTCCATTACATTTAATCATAGGCTACTGCAATGTAATACCATTGCTAGCTGTGTTTATGTTGCCACCATGCCATATCACTGTAAAATGTAGCTCAAATGAAATAATACTAATAAAAAGACTCTGTTTCTTTGCATACATAGCTCAAGTTGTGAACAAGCTATATCCTACAAATAACTTAAAGTTATCAAACTAGGCAGTTTTATGAAGTGCTGGCAAACACATCTGAAATGACCACCATTCTAACTTTCACTCACCTGATGAGAACTTTGAACTCTGTATGAACATTTGAACGTGTGAATAAAAAATAGAAATAATTATCCCAGAAATATGACTTGAATAGAAGTTAGTTAGTTATTAACAAATAATTGATAAACGTTTAGAATACTTTGAGCACTGATGCAGTCAGCATAGGCCTCTTACATTGTTTGCAGGTAGGCCTACATTTCATTCCGTTTTCGATGGCAAACGCGAAACAGCGCCAAAACAACCACCAGTGGACAAAAGGAGTATTACATGTGTACTGTTAAGACTCACAATTTATGTTGTAAATAGGCCTATCTTATACCTGTAGCTTAGGGAAGCTAACAGCTTTCTATTAGGATCTAGTTTGTTAACAGTCACGGTTTTGTCATAACTCCCTGATGCATTTTTGCATTTAGAATAGCCAGAGATATCTAAAAAATATCGGGCGCCTACCATGGATTAGGCTGGGTGAACCCAGCCTGATCTGCCGGTGTTCCAGTTTAGATGGTGAGCAGGTTAACTTGTGATATTTGCATAAAATCCGAGAATATTCAACAAGACCCTGCCTACTTGTTAACAACGCTTTGCTCTGCCTCCGCCCTTCCAGTGCTGGAGATTCACTTTTCACAAGCCTATGTGCGTGACAAAATATGAAGCAAGATCTTGCCGAAAACATGCGGGAATTGCTATGTATAATGCATGTCTGCTTAAGCATCCACACAAAATGTTGTGCAAACAGGAAATGTGTCAAAGTAAATCAGCGAAGGTTTTGTTGGGTTTCGAACATAAGTCTCACTGAGGCAAAATGTTCCAAGCAGCAAGCACTATCACCACTACGCCACAGAGAGCAACACTTGTCAGTAGTATATTAGACTAGTCTACTAGCTTACTAGCTATCCTGATGTCCAGGTTAACTGGTGATAGCCTATAACATGAGCAAACACAGCGAATGCATGCCTTGAATAATGCAGATTAATTTTGCCTCAGTAATTTTGCATCACAAACAGTAACAAATGACCCCATCAGACGTTGCTCGTTTTTTGTGCAGAAACACACATCGTGATTATAATGCGCAAAAATTATGAAGATCACTTGGGCCTCGAACTGCTGACTAAAATAGCAAGCTAGCAGTAATAGTCCACCCTGCTAACCAATTGCACCACTGGTTATTTTGTATCTATGCAATAGCATGGTGTTCCTATTAAATGAATGTAGGTCTATGTTGTCTTGTGACAGCTTATTTGTCAATCGATCCAGATATTCATTATAGCAAACATCAAGGCTAAGTGAATGTTTTGCAACAGGCTGCTGAACGAGCAGTAAGTAGGCTAAACTATTTTCTAATTTAGGCTACGTGGGAATCTGAAACAGCAACATCTGTCATCAAACTCTCCAGCTACATCAAAGTTTTGTAATATATGCTACCATGATAACCATTTTGTGTCAGATTAGGACCAACAAATTAAATAATATTTAACTCGGTGAAAATAAGTTTCATGTGTTCACTTCAAATCATTAGACAGCTCACTGCATAACTACACCGAGACATGACACTAAGTTATGATAATTTTTGCACATGACTGACGTGTTTCATATTATTAACCCCCAAAACGGAATAAAGTGTTAGTGGGACATACCAGTTTGTTGTACATCAGTTAGGTTTTGGTATGTGAGGCAAAGATGAACCTATTTTGTTGTTTTGAGGCTTGCATATGCCCATGTTAAATTGTGATGGCACCAGTTAACATGGGCGTATATTTCTCACTTATGTTAACCTGTGTTAACTTTGACTAACAGTTCAATATATACATAGAAATCTGGCATTGATTTCAGCGGCTTGTAGTGTAGTGGTATAGATGATGTAGAAGCTAATCCAATCAACTTTCTTGTCCATGCGTGGTTCGAATCCCAGCCTGATCGCTAGTTTTAATTTTTTCCATTCATTCACTATGTGTCATATTTGTGGATAATGCTTAAACGGACATGTATTAGACATACTGATGATGTTTTCAGCGATGTCCGTTATATTGTCTCACTTGAAAACACTTCGTGAAAATGTAGCCTAATATAAACCTGCACTATCGGAGGCAGAGCAGATTAAGAAGTAGGCAGGGTCTTGTTGAATATTCACTGATTTTATGCAAATATCACCAGTTAAACTGCTCACCATCTAAACTGGAACACCGGCGATTTATTTTTTGATTTCTTAAAAGATTGAGCTTGGTCTGGTGAAAGCCAGACTAGCCATGGACCTCAGTTAGCCTACACAATGCAAGGGAACATGAATCAGCCTATATTTGCACGAACAATAACGAACAACAGCTCTTCAACTTGGCCCTGTTAAAATGTGTTACAGTCTAGCGACGCATTTCATGAAGGCCCATTTGGACATTTGGTCAGTTATTTGCACCACTGGTTAGATGTAAAACTGCATTTCGTTTCAGACTACTGGTAGGCTACTTACTTTATTGTCAATGCACAAATTATCACATGAACTAAAGATGACTAAAATCTTATGTAGAAGAAGAAACATTCACAAAAAATCCATCCATCCAAAAATGACCTTTCTTTTTGATAGCTGTTGAAAACTGCATGGCACTGACAGAGATGTTTTTATAAATAAATAAATAAATAAATAAAAATATAACATTATGCTGATACCTTCTGCTTTTCCCAAATACAATGTAGCCTACAGGTGTAAGTGACCTTTCATCAATCCAGTTGCAATGGATGAACTGTGATGAATAGGGCTGGGACAACGCGTCGACGTAATCGATGACGTCGACGCAAAAAATACGTCGACGCAAAATATGAGCGTCGATTCGTCAAGCATAACTTGTGCTGCTAAATATTTTTAATTTTACACCTTCAGTGTTTTCCATACGTTGACTAATCTGTGGCTGGGCACCACGAAATCAAAACCGGCCACCACACATTGATGTTCTATGTTGTAGGCCTGCTATTTAAATTAAAGATAAGATAAAATAATTTCATTGAGCTGCACTTTTTACTCACACAGCCTTTCCTCGCCCCGCCCGCTCTCTCTCGTAACGAGCCCGCTGCTCCTCTGTGCATTTAACAAAATATTCACGATTGTTGAAGGATTGTTGTTGCCACATAGAAGCACTGCATAGAACACAGTGGGCTACATTGCTATTAAATCCGCTTAGCATCGTGACCATGCTGCGCAAATTTGTTCAAAACCGCTGCATTAAAGTTAAAGTAAACTCTGCTAAGGTCTTATCACAACATAGTACATTGAGGAGACTAAACGAAGTTAAGTTACATTAGGCCTATGCAATCAAGCAGTAGCCCTATCTCAAAGCTAACGTTAGAATACTGTTTGGATGTCAAGTTTAGCATGCTTACTTGCAGCTGCTTGTATTACTCATGCAGGGCTCATTTTATTGACTCTGTTTGCAAAATCCCGATGGAAATGGAAAACTGTTTTCAAGACTCAAAAGTGCTTGTCCAAAGGAGAAGTACGAACTGTTATTTGAACTACGTTATGAATTGCATCCACACATGATTCCCACACGAACGTCTTAAAATGACAGGCACTCAATTAGACATACATGAACTTTATTGAATGCTACCTCTGACTAAGAATACATTACTTTGCACTTGTTTACTTGCACTTCAGTCTTTTATTTTGGAATCTTAAGAGCAATAAACATATATTGCAATGTTAAAGAATTCATGTTTTTCATTCAGATATGTAAATAAACATGTATAAGTTGCTATTAGTGAATTAATGGGGAGATAATCGATAATCGAATCGAAATCGAATCGGACTGAAAAAATGAATCGTTAGATTAACCGATGCATCGAAAAAATAATCGCTAGATTAATCGTTTAAAAAATAATCGTTTATCCCAGCCCTAGTGATGAACTGCCCTACTTGTGATTGTTTAGAGATTATAAAGGTTTTATAACAATGCTACAACTTTTTTGGCTATTCTACAATCTATTCACCTTTGCAGCGCCAGTAGGCTACTTTCTGTGCAGCTACACACACACACACACACACAAAGACATGCCAAACAAGCATACACAAAAGTTTCAAGAGTGGGGGATGGAGTAAAAGATGGAGACAAATTGATTAGTGTGATTTATTTTCGTGGAACGGATGTACAGGACTGAGCGGCGGTCAAATATTGTACCGCTATGCGGTACATCTAGTTATTATAACTTTATTTATTAACTAAACCAGTTAAAAAATACAAATACAAATAAACACTTAAACATTTAGAGTTTGATGAAAAAAATCTTCTAATGAGTAAGAACCATGCCTCACAAAAAAAGTGATGTTGGAAAGCAAAAAGGTCGATCTGCATGAACTTCCGCTCATTATTGTTCACACAAAGAACGAGAGCGATAACAACAAAAAAGTATAAGTCTTGCTCATATGAATGACAGCATCCACACATAAACTACAACGATAACGACACAAAGAATGAGGCGTACCCATTAAGCCCAACATCTGAGTTCAGTTATTTTTCATACATACTGACATAGTTTATTAACATAATAACTTGTTAAAATGTAAGATTCATCTCTCATTTGAAAATACATTCATTTATTTGTGCACATTTCATCATGTAAAAACAAATATTTTATGAATAAAGTGAAAAGTCTGGCATCGGCTTAATTGGTACTATGGCACCATTTAAGCCCACATGTGTTCCAAATAAGCCCACGACAAAAATGATCAAAATATAAAAAATATTATGTTCAAAGTAGTAAAAATACCAAATATTTATTCAATAACATGTCTTACATTTAAGAAGTATAAACATTTGATGTTTGGCTTGCTTTTGCCAACTAATGAAGTCAGTAAGGTAAAAAGAACATCAAAGTCACAGGATTACAGTGAAAATGTATCAAACTTAATAATTTCATTGAAACACATGAGATGGGCTTAAATGGAAAATGCTGGGCTTGAATGGTTCTACATTGACTACCAGGGAAATAAAAATATGTTCACACCAAAATGAATAAAGCTATGCCTGTGGAGCCTAAATATGCTGTAAATTTGCCATAGTTATCCCTCTTTTGCCAAATTTTCATAATTATCAAGGTTTTCTCATTCAATGTTAGCTTGCGCTAGCTGCTTTTTGGGTCACTGTGCCATTTAAGCAAACCTTGAAAAAATGGCATTTTTAAAAAAAATATTTAGCCCACACCAAACCACACACATTTACTGTGTCTTAATTTAGATTGATGTAAAATAAATCAGAAAACATTTAGTATACTTATTTTTTTTAATCCTTCTGCGGTGTATCGATCAGTATGGCTATATTAACCTTGTGATTAGCTCGCTTCGCTAACTTGCAAAACTCATCTTTCCAGATGTAACCAAACAGTAAAAATTGACAAAAGTAGTAACTCTAAAATGTAAAACGTTTAAAAGGCTCTTAGCATTATCTTACACTATACTTTGCTTTTGTTGTAAAGCACATTGAATTACCCCTGTGTGTGAAATGCGCTTAGCAGGACACCACTGAGGATGCACTGCTCTCCAAAAAACATGGCTGTACACTGGAAGTTTACCAAAGAGCAGCATGACATTCCACAATGCTAGAAACACATAGCACTGTATGGCACAAAAAGGGCACCATGAAAACTTCAAAAGTGAAAACACTGAGGCTTCAACAGAGCCAGACATGGCTGAACTAGGCAAACAAAAATTGCTGCTGAATTTTGTGTAGGTGTTATTAACAGTTACCAGGAGTGCTTGATTGGGATCATTACTGCCAAATCAGTTATTCATTCCAAGGGCTCACTTACTTTTTTTTCCGTTAGCACTGTGCATGTTTTATAGGTTTATACAAGATGATACAATATTTGACCAGACCAAGCTCAATCTTTTAAGATTGAACATTGGTCTGGGTAGTCCGCTATGTATTTTCTACTGCACAAGAGGTGTGATCAATGGGCATAGCTCAAATGACTCTGTACGTAATTGGATAGTCATTCACCAATCTGACCAACAAACCGGGTGACGTTTGCAAGGCGATGCAGAAACTCCAGGCTCTCCCATCGTTTTAAACCTGCCAATAGCGCACTAGGTGGATAAGCCAGTTTGTGATTGGCCTCCGCAAAAGTGTAACGGAAGCAGGAGAAAGATGTACAAGTTTCCAGCCTGAGCTGCAGGGCGGAATAGAAACCACCATCAGATCAGGCTGAGTTCACCCAGCCTAGTTCACACCAGGAATAATAACTATAAAGATAACTGCAACTATAGTTTTAAGGGCCGTTCATGGAACAATAACTATAAAGATAACTATAACTTTAACAATAAAAGCGTCCACACTGCATTGAGAATTAAACTTAACTTTTGATCTAACAATTACATAGATACCCTACATAGACCAAACAGTCTAAAAATGCAACAATTAATTGGAGCCAGAGAGGGCATAGTCTAGTCTAGTTTGCACAACAGAGATGTGTTATCACTATAAAGTGAATCAGGAAGAGTGACCTCATCTGGAGAAAGAGTAAACTATGGGGGTCATCAAAGTGTGTTTTCCTTTTATATTTGACCTGTAAGCATAATGTTGCTGTGTGGCAATAAAAAAAAAACATTACACATACACAAGCTATGTACCTATTCCTACTATGAATAAAATGTTTTCAGTTTTCCTCTCATTAAGTCATGAACACACACATGGACAGACATAACTAGCAGAATGGGCTTTCAAAATTGTTAGATTTGCCATGTTAATATGCATTCATGATGCACTGTAAATGAACAATCCTTCATTTCACAGAAGTCTTGGCAAAACTCCTCTGCATTTAATAGTTCATGTCTGGCAGCAGTTGGAGTGCAAATAGGGTTCCAATCTTTTTAACGCAACAATCCCGCAAGGATTTACGTGTTTTTCTCTCCTAAATGCACTCAGTCTCCTTTTCAGCTATTCCCATTTTCATTTTGGCCTCTCGCATACTTTTCTGAACAAGTGTGATTTGCCAGCAAACACAAGTGTCTTACCTGAACAATACAGCATCTCATCCTTCTTCCCTTCTGTTGTCTTCAACAACCCAGACAGCAGCAGCAGAACAAGGCCAGCCTGAATAATCCATGGGCTCATCTTATCTTACTGTGGGGAAAGAGGATATGGTATGAGGCTTGGAGTAGTCTGGACACATCAACATTTAAATGCACCATTAGTACCTTGAAAAACATGTCAAGTACTAGCCTAATGTTTTTTGTTTTGTTTCTGAAAAAAATTATAGGCACTGGCTGACCAGATGTCCTTTTACAATGAAGGCTCAGTACATAACAGTTAGGTTACATTGTTAGATTACAAAGAAAAAAATATGGCCATCACACGTTTTGCAATCACATGGTTTACCATCAAGTCAACTGAATGTGATCAGATAACTGTTTGTTCCTTACAATCTCAAACATATTCAAATTTGTGGAATGACTATGCCAACAGTTAAATTACTCTGTAAAGAGTATGGAAATATATGGAAAATGTGGGTAAACGTTCAGGCAACATACCGTACATTGTAACAATCATTATGCACTTTACAGACAGTGTTTACAAGAACACTTTAAAAATATAGCAACAACACAAGTAGCTTTCAACTATGTTATCCATCTATATCAGTCTTGCAAGATCAAAATAACTTTCTTTTTTACTGAGCAAGCAATCTGCAATGAGGTGACTAGTCTGCTTTCACCACTGGGAATAAAGGGGACAAATGGATGCCATAACTGAATCTAGAAAATGAATGAACAGACACATGAGCCTGCTTAACTGGCCTGTTCATGCCATTCAGACTGCCTGAACACATCAAATATCCGCCTCCACATAAAACAGACAAGTAGTTCCAGTTCTGTATTATGTAGGATGCATGTGGTGCTTGCAAGCCTCATTCTCTCTGTAACACAATGCTACCACAGGATGAACTAGCATAGGCTACAGCCCGTTAATTGTCCATGATAAGAAATATAACTAATTAAATGATAAAGCTGCAGGCGGTCAAACTATACCCTATTCCTGGGCATAATAAATCTGAGTCATGTACGCTTATGTTATGTTATGGCTTTAGCTTTATGTTATGTTATGGCTTTAGCTTTATGGTCAGACAGGGTTCATTGAACCAGTAATTCATCTAAGGATTTTAAAATCGGATCAGTGAAAATAACCTATGAACATATGAAGAGAGCAAAATTCTCTCCAGAAGTTGAAATAGACACGGGAATTTTAAGACAAAATCAACCAGAAAACTCCCATCAAAATAATGTCATAGTATCAACTTTTTTCAGAATGGGGTTGAATATCAGTACCCTGGCTCTCAATTGAAACAGGCCTGGTAGGGTGGTAGCCATAAAACACTTCAAAGATGACAGAAGATGATGAAGAAAGTGCATCTGTGTAGTGGTATAGTCTACATGATACCCAGGACTATGCAGTAATACCCACATCAAAAGCATTACCATCTCGGTATACCCACTTAAAACAGGCAAGGCTAGGTATTAACATTTGGTGTTGATGCTCACAGTATACCCAATACAGCTAAGTAGACTACATCACATTATACCCACTACAGCTAACTAGACTACACCACTGTGTGTGTCTGTGCAAGAGTTCAGAGTGGATAAGACCTAAATGCTTCAGAAAAATTCCACAGAACTGGCCTACTTTTTATGTCACAATAAGTTTCACAGCTTGAACAAACAGAAAAGAAGATGCATAGGCCTAACACTTGTGATTGATTCATGCGTTTCATCAGGTCCCTTTTCACAGGTGTATAAAATCAAGATAGATTATCTAGATTAGCAATGCAGACGGCATGGTGCTTGATTAATAGGCCCTACACCTCTGGAAAGGGACCTGATGAAACCCATGAATAGCCTGGAGTGGACTATTCTGGCCTATTTGTGTAGGCCTGCCATCCAGACGTAGCCGGACAGATACGGTATTAATTCTTTAAAGATCTATATTTTCTATAGATAACAAGGTTTCAACATTTTCACAAACAGTCCACAAGCCAGTTCTGCCAACATGTTTGCAAAACGTAACAGAAGTTGTATGAAGTTGTATGACCAGAACGGGGTTGATTTAAATGTGTAGCCTAAATGTATGCGCTGGAGTAGCCATTTAGGCCTATAAGCTCGATTCTTGGGAAAGTAAGCTGACTGCTCTCCCGCGTGCCCAAGAGCAATGTGCACCTGCTAAACACACAGGTAGGTTGTGTACGGGTGCACTGCTCGGAAAAGGATTTTGAAAGAGTCTTAACTGAAATCAGAGAATATGCCAGGCCTATAGCTGTTCGGCAATATTGAAAACGTTTTCATCTAACATTTTAAAATATAATTTCCAAAACCGAATGCGCCAGCCTTTTCTGTCCCAGCACGACAGAAAGGTTGGTTTCCTATATTGCCAAAGTGGTTGTCTTACCTGTACGAATAGCTTTGACAGACACAACGGCAAGGAAACTTTTGGCGTTGACTATAGCGTCACGAATTCAAACTGACAGCACGAATTCTTGTGGATGATTATAGAAACGGGTGTGGTTTGTCCTCTTTACAAGTTGCAGTCGAAGCTATAGGATCGCTATCGACGCGAATAATATTTTCACACACATATAACTGATCTCTCCACAGACGTGCAGGGCTGAAGGGCTGCCACGACAAGCAAAAATGAACGGGAGTGACAACTATGTAAGCCAATGATGTATGCGCAGAAACACATTCGTCCAATGAAATCACTAAAGGAATGTCCATCCAACCCCCCGGAAGAAAATATGGCGAAACATCACCGAGAGTGTAGAAGACAATGCACCCAGGTTAGGATAGCCTACTTTATTGCTGTTGTCTGAACTTTAACTAGAATGGCTGCTGGTGTTCTGCATTCTGCCACACTAGCAAATATATAAGAAAACACATCTGACTTAATTGACAAGTAGCCTATGCATACAAACCATTGGAGGTAACACACATGACTGCATTATTGTCAGTCATTTTCTCTTCAATTTTCAAATGATAAACTTTATAGCCTACAATATTCTATAGCCTATACAACAAACAAACAAATTATGCATCCAGCTATGAGTAGTTTCTATGGAAAATCAGACATGATTAATTAATATCTTGTAATAGCCTATATAGCACAGCAATTAAAATAAGTGGATACACTTATTATTTATTTCCAGAGCACTACTTCAGACCCAGCTTGTAAATTTGCTGATTACATACTTGACTTTGACATTCTCAGACACCAGCCCCTCTAAATGCAGTCCATCACACCATTGCAGGATGATGACTAATCCGCATGCTGGTTTATCTCATCATCTCACAGAGCCATTCTGTCAAGCAGCCATTCTGCAGAAGAGGCGGTGAAAAGGCATGCTGTGGTTGAATCATTTCCCCAACTGGGCTACTTCTGTGGTTGTTCTTCATTTCTAAATTACGGTATTATTTTTTTATACAGAATTAATCAAAAAATCATCTCACCATATTGATAGAATTGCTGACCCATGTCCATCTTAAGTGACTTCACAATAAATCTTTCTCAAATGCTCACATTTTTACCATGTTTCCAAAATGCTGTTGAAATCTCAGATGCTATGCATATAATCACCAGTTCTCCTTGATGTAGCCTGCATAATCTGTAGTGATTGGCTTTGAATAATAAAGTGTGGGTGAGTAGAAAAGTGTGATTCAGTTTGGGTACCCAGTAATGTTACCAAAATGCCATACAATCTATGTGAAATAGCGTGACAAATAACATCATTGATCATATGTTCTCCATGGGTGCATCCCCTGGGTCCAAGGATGTAGTAAACGCAAGTAAACACAGTTTATCCATTTCAGAAATAGTTTATCCACCTCTTATTAGAGTTTATCCACCTCAAAAGAGTTTATTCACACATTCAAAAATCACACTGTATTATCCACATTCACAATATAGGCTACACTCATCAACACTCTAGGAACCATTTAATACCACTGGTATTGTTATAAACATTGGACAATAACCTCCACCGTCATCAAACATGTTCTGAATGCCTTCTGAAAATCCAATACCGTATGGCGCTGTCCAATTCACCGAGATCACAAAATTCATAGTTTACCCACTTCTTTTTTTACCACTACATACCTGCCTGCGTCAGTGTAGTTATCTGCTCTGGATTGCCAGGTTAGCATTAATTAGGGTCTGATTCAGTGGTCCATGTAAGACGTGATGACCAACCTAGTTAGAGCAGCTGGTGGATATTTGAAACCATGCTGTTTCTCCTGTGGTGTGATGTGTATACGTAAATAAATCTTTGATCCTGATTTTTCTACCATTGCCTACTAGGTCATTCATCTGTGATATCAAAATCATGTTCATGTGTTAAGCTGTTAAAATGCATATATGTTATATGTTCACTGTCAGTGTTGTAAACATGTCAGTGTGACCGGCCTAACTTCTGTATTGGCACTCTCTGGGAGTATATGGGACAGGGGAGTCATAAATCCATCCTTAATAAATGACTTTCCCTAGGGTTTGTGCGGTGTATGGGAGCCGAAATGTGCCTTTGAACCTGAGGTCTGTGTTCGCCATTCATAGGCTATCTAATCACTGAGGTATTCAGTCAAAGGTCCTGGACTTAAAACAATACATTTAGCACACCAGCTCTTGGAGGCTACATGGCCTGGTGGAAGATGGAGCCTGTTACTGAAAAAGATTCCCAGCCCTGTTGATATCACCACATGCGTCCTTGTAGCAGACCAGAAACAAGAGGGATCTGCAACCACCACCTACAGCACTGCCTGCAAGAGGATCTGCCTCCATCACAACTGCATCAACGATCAATAGCCCAGAAGCCTTCTGCATCAATTGTGCCGCCAGAGAGCCCATCGCATCTTCACTGCCACCAGCCAGAAGGGCTACTGAGAGCCTGGGGTCACATCATCGCCACTGGTCAGAGAGGCCACGACATTGCCATGATGGCCCTGGAGTCCTCTGCATCGTTGCTGCAAGTGGAGACAGTGTGCTGTACACCTCGAAGGCTCCTCCTGGATGCCCGACTGTCACCGTGGTCTTCAAAATGGGCAGCTCATATAATATATATTTAGGTCATTTAAAAACGGTTTGAACTGAAAAACTACTTTAGCAGCTTTAATAAATTACCCCCCAGAATGGTGTAGGCTGGGGCATGGAACTTGCCTTTAAACCTATCTCTAGCCTCTACCAACCCAAAGGGAAATGAGATTAAACCACCGATTTAGCATTTTACTATTAGGGCATTATTTTGCTATTAATGGATAATGGTGTTTTAGCGCTTGGGGATATGGGCTTCTGGAACTTTGGAAGGCTTGATTTCAATGCATGCCACCTATCTGGCCTAGTTCATGACAATGAGGTGGCCCAAGACAAACAAACAAGATAAAACATGACCAATTTGAATAATCAAATTATTATTTGATCAAGTCTTTAGGGTCTACTTGGTGTTTGTACCAACTTACAGCCTTCATAACACATGCTCAAATAGATCAACTGGTGGTGAGCTTTTCCCTCTAATTTGGTGTCACAGATCATGGAGATAGTGTCCATTTTTTTATAGAAAGACTTGAATTTGCTTTCATTATTTTTAGGTCAAACATCTACCCTAGGAAACAATGGGTGTAGTTCGGTAAAGATCATCATTCTAGATCTCTCACCCTAATCAACCCACAATCCCTCACGTCAGCTCCTTCCCATCACAGTGCATCATACAATCCATGGTTCTCACATGGTCAAATCTTTCACATAGCAAACTCTGCGAAGCTGCTAGGTTAGCAAGTTAAGTAAACTGCAGAGCGTCATGGCCACCGATTTCCAAGGTAATATTAATGTTAAAATAGTTCAAAGGACGTTGCACTTTTTGGACAATTGTAAGCTAGCAAGTTTTGCCAGCTGGTTAGCTATGTTTTTAAGCGATGATAAAAAGGGATGAGTGAATGAATGGGGATGACTAACCTTTTTATCCACCTGACATTTGAATATGGTATTTTAGTTTCTTGTGTCAGCCAGCTAACTGAGCTGAACTGCATTCCGTAAACGTGGAAAATGCATCCTTCTGAATGATTAACGTTATCATAGTTGCTAGCTAGCAGAGACAACGCCGTTACATAATCATTGGGTGAGATGGCAATGTCAGGGTCAGAAGTCAGCTTGAGCAGAAATAGTCAACAATGAAGGATATTTGGTATAAATTTGATATAAAAACACTTAAAGACCTTTACTCTGTTTTCTCTAAACTCTGTTAAAGTTTAGAGTTTTAGTCTGTTTTCTCTGAACACATATTCTCAAATAAGTTTCCATCTAGCAATGTAGCCTTTTAACACATAGGCTTATTTATATTTTTGTTTACGATGTATCAATGCTGTTGCCTTGTGTGGGTTATAGGCCTAGTGGTGGTCACACAAGAGAAAATCAGCTGACATTATGCATCACTCAGTATACAAAGTGTTGGCTTGAAGCAAAGATGCCCCATTGGTTCCTTTAGCATTTCTTTAGCATAATTGTCAGCTGTTCTGTCTGCTTGAACACGAGTTTGGCCTTTACCCCCCCTGGTACTTGCAGATAATGAGTCAGATGTAGATTACAAGCTTGGTCTAGAGCAGTCCCCCAGGAGGAGTGAAGATGAAGACTTGGACAGGTAAGCTAATGTTTCATTGTATGTCAGAAGCTCCAAGCAGACATGCCCTAGACAGACACATAATTTCCTGATGTAATGTAAGAGTGACCTTTTACTGAAGGTCATCACACTTTTATTTGAAAGCAAAAAGCAGCAAATTGAAGAATTTCCCCCTATTTATCTTTTTCCCTTAAGTGATTTGGATGTTTGTCTACTTGATGATGCCTCCTCTGACATCAGAAAGGTAAGGTAGACTCATACTTGGCAATCATTATAATGTGTTACATACTCTATCCTATATCTCAAGCGTTTTAGAAAGGCTAACAGTCATTAAGAATTATGATCAGACTCTGAAATGTTTAATCTTTGTTTCATGATGATTCCTGAGGTCTTCAGTTAATATCTCTTTGGTAGTCAAATATTTGCAGCTTAGCTGAGGTGAAGTTATGCCCGAGCCGCAGGGCTTGTGACAGGTGGTCTCTTCACAGGGGAAAGTGCCCTGTTTTTCCCACTAGTAACTTCATATGGTCTACTAACTATGTCCTGAGGCACAGTGTCCGTATGTGCCGTACACAAAAAGGGGTGTGTCACTCAGTGAAGAGACGGAGCAAGTGTTATGGTAGAACTGAGGAAATGAAGGAAGCTACAAGGTTTATAAATGATATTAGAGCCTCACTGTCAAATCAGATCACTGGAGTTCTAGCACTTAAATCATATCACAAATATTGACAAGATCTTACTTCACCATAAATGTTTCACATGGGTATATTTTTCAGATCAATGTGGATGTTTTATATGATTATGTGATTCTTTTAGATAGTTTTGATGGGAAAAGGTCCATCCGTGTGAAAATGCTATCCAAGTCTTTATCTTGCCCTGTAAAGGCATTTGGCAAGTCCATTTTTGTACATTATTTCACAGAACATGTCTGACGTGCCGGATGAAGACCTGAGCGATGACCTTTTGCACAGCGATGAGGAGGAGCTAACGATCTGGTAAGATGAACTTTTCTGCTACCTGCAGCGGCCCTGGCTGTTGCAGTGGAGCCTGAAAGGTTGATTCTCCGACATCTTCTCCATGTCGAGCTTTCTGACCATAACAAGCATTCAGTGCTGAGCAAACACTTCAGAGACACATCGCCCATGATGAGTGTGTTATTTCTAAATGCCCTTATCTCGCCAAACAAGGATTACGTGGCTGGACTCAGGAGAGCTATGATAAGTAGATACAGTTCAAGGATGATGGCTATTAGTCAATATTGTTTCTGTTTTGCCAGGTTCACATTGACAGAAATGTATTGCTCAGCTCATGCTCTGAACAAAGTTGTCCCCTTACACAGCTACAATGATACAGTAGACAGCAGCCAAGTCACAACTCCTCTAAAGCCACCTTTGGAAACCCACAAAGAAATCACCACTGAAATCAGAGAATCTCCCCTCTCTCCGGGGGAAGGGCCAGCGGTGGACCCCAGGGGAAGTGAAGAACCTGAAGGTAAGGTCATCTCTGGTCAAGATGAGGAGAGTGGCCACAGCAGCGCTGCGAACGCTACAGCGGCCGAAGACTCAGGCGAATGTGCCAGAGAGCATGAGAGCGAGGATGAGGCTGTGGACGTGGAAATCAATGAACCGTTCGATGATGAATTTCAAGTAAGTCCACACCGAGGTGCTGGTGTATCTCATCTCACAAGATAACATTGTTGTTGTTGTCTCTCCTCGGGCCAGTGGGGGTGGGTGGAGAGATTTGAAATCTCCTCTGGTCCCATTGGGAGAGCGCCTGAGAGAGGGAGGCAGGCAGGCAGGTAGGGAAGTGGGGGCGAGGCGTGTGTGTGATGGAGAGGTGAAATTAGATCTATTATCGCTCCCTGACAGTTTATTTATCTGCGCCCTGACAAAGTTTGTGCTGACAGCTTGTTTGGCGGCGCTGGATTGCTCCTGTGTCGCGGGCGCGGGCGGCAGCAGTGAGCTCTGACCTTGAGCGCCGTTTCCCAGCGGAAAATGCAACACTTTTGTGTCGCTGGAGCGACGCGCTGCCAATTATCTCAGCTGGATAATGCGAGAGAGCGCGCTATCTAGGATTAGGCCAGATCTGATAGCGCTTATGCTCAGGTGAAAAGATTATTGACCTTTTTAAAAAGATATCGATGAGGCTTAGATACGGTGCAGGTATTTGATGCTTTTTTTATGGCTCGTTCCTCTGCCCTTATATGGAATGAGCTGCAGAAAGAGAGGTCAGCTCAGAGATGTTGGGAGGAAACGTCTGATGTGATTGATCTGTGAAGGGTCTGACTCATGGCAAATGATCTCCGCGATCAAGACATGACCTAAGCTGTCATCTGGCTTGTGATGAGGAGTTTAGGTCAGCAGTTCAGGGCACAGATGCATTCCGGTGGCACGGAGACAATGTATGCATTTTTAAAACGTATTCCCATAACTGATGCATAGTTTACGTGTTTAGTGATTTTGGTACATGCAAAGTATGTGTTCAGCTTCACACTATTAGATAGGAGACCTGAGTTTGCTACAAAAGATAACCCTGACAAGATGACAAAAATCTCCTAAGATAACCATCACTGACAGAAAACATTAACAGTAACAGCATATGAAATGACTCCTGAATTTTCATATATATATATATATGAGAGAGAGAGAAAGAAAGATATATATATATATATATATATAGAGAGAGAGAGAGAGAGAGAGAGAGAGAGAGAGAGAGAGAGAGAGAGAGAGAGAGAGAGAGAGAGAGAGAGAGAGAGAGAGAGAGAGAGAGAGAGAGAGAGAGAGAGAGAGAGAGAGAGAGAGAGAGAGAGAGATACTTTTAAGCAGGAGAGTTCCCTGGAGGCCAACAGTGCTGTCAGTTGATTGACCGACATCCATTGTGTGACTCAATGAGGCAGTATTACTACCAAATGATGTACAGAAGAAATCTTTATTCTACATTTGCTTTGTTTGAATATATTCCAGGTCATCGAGATCAAAGAGCAGTCTGACCTAGAGGCATCCACCACAGCTGAAACCACTAAGGTAGTGATCATTAATCCGTGTATTGTGGACCAATATAAAAATACAACGTCTTGTCAGATTTGACAAAGGAGAACTGCTGGTGTCCCTTGTATCCCCCGGTGCTCTTGGAAGGGATAAGTGTTCATTAGCACAAGGAAAAAGTGTTAACATACACCAACTTGTATCGCCCCACCCGCCTTCATCAGAGTCTTTTCATATTTGTTTAAGAAGGGACAGGTGTGTGGACTTCAGCAACTTCTAGATAGAGTGAAGTATAAATTAGTAGAAAATCATTAGTATTCTTAAATTCATTAGTATTCTTAAATGAGTGAGCCCCATATTAATGAATCTGATTATTATTGGGTATTAATAATTGTTTATTGTCCTGACAAAAATAACTTGCAAAGACACTAACAAGTAAAGAATCTTGACAACTTCATTCCCAAGTTTAAAATGTTCTTAAAATGTCTATTTTTCATGCTTACAATTACCAATGTTTGGGTTTTGAGACTCATGATGTGAAATGATTCTATGATTCAGAATTGATTTGTTTCCTTCATGGATCTGTCTGATTGCTTTCATGTGATTGGCTGATTTTGGCCCTTAAAGCTCTGCCATGTTGTTCCGTGGGTTAATTATTCTTCCCTGTCGTCCGCCACGTGCCTCTTCATCCAGCAGCCCAGACACAGAGCTGTGATGAGTGGCTGCCGTGCAGATGGCATCTGGTTCACTGAAAGACTCACAAACACACACACTCACTCACACACACACTCACACACACAGACACAGACACAGACACAACAAACATACAACAATCAAACACCCACCATCACACACACACACACACACACACACAGGCCATGGCAGACGCGGTGCAGAGTGTGGTAGCCTCCATCTGTGGCGTTAGGCACCTCTGATTGTGTCGGAGCAGTCTGGACACAAAGGGCACAGAGAGAGAAACGCCTGTGTGTAGGAGGGGAGGGGGGGGGGGGGGGGGTCTATATATTGGAAAAGAGTTGAAACCGGTGGAATGTGTGAATGAATGTTTGAATCAAAGTCATTTTTATTACTTTTATTATTTTTGTGTATTTCATGTTCTGTCCATGCTGATTGGTTAGTTTGATAGTCACAGAGGTAAAAATATACTCTTTTACCCATTCAGGAGAGTTGTAATGATGAGGATGATGAATCCAATGAAGAGGAAGAGGATGAGCAGTCCTGTCATTCCCGCTTTAAGAGTGAAAGGAAAGAGGGCATGGTGGTTGTACGCTTGTCAGACGGAGCTCGTCAGAGGAGAAACATCCCCGATACGTTAGGTAAACCAGGTTCACACGGTGATGACAAAATGAAATACACTGGATGTTTCTTTTGTTTTTCTTGCTCCAGTTATCTTTTTGTACATTAGTAATGCAAAATTGGAAGCTTTGGCTGGGCCTGGGAGCACCCGAGAGAACTCATCCTACAAGAAAACATTTAACCAATACAAATTCTCATTTCGAGTTAAGTCAGAAATTTCTGTTGTCTCAGAACTTGTGACCATAAGTGACAGTTTATTTCCTGTGGAGAGAATGGTCCCATAGTGGCTGATTGGAGATGTCATCTGAAAGCATGCTGTTACTGGGGCTAGTGAAATAAATCCTGACAGTTGGTCTGAAGGAAGTAATTGCTGATTCAAAAAGGAGGGGGGAGAATGGCGGATGAAGCGGAATAATTTGATGTGTTGTTTTATACGTTTTCACATCCAATCTTTCAAAGCCAATGTGAGAAACAGTAGAGCCTTATTCCTTTGCTGTCTAGTCCAGCAATAGCAATGGTAGGAGCCTTTCTATTAAGTTGTAAGCTTATGATAATTAGGTTTGACCTGTGAGTGGAGTTCTTACTCCACCAGTTAGCTCCTGTGTAATATCTTAATATTCAACTCTGCGCCAATGTTATATGGTGAGTTATTAATGCTCCTCTCCTTGTTTTTTTTTTCTCAAGGAAGTTCCGCCTAATGCTTTCTTAAACATTGTGCTGCAGAGCTTTCAGGTGATTGCAGAACTGGGGCCAGAGACCCCGCACGCCGGCACATCGCTTCTGGAGGAGCTGGGGGCCGTCGACCACCCTCCAACTATCTAATGCTTAGCAGGATGGAAGTGAGAGGCTTCGACCCAAGGCCGCAACCCCAGGCCCAGCGGTCAAGTGTGCAGGTGAAATGCACGCCATCGACTGCCACTAGTTTTTTGCAACTAAAGACAACAAAAATTGGGTTATTTTTCAACCTCTGCTCCTCCTTCTCTCACATGCTGTCTGTGCTGCTAGTGTGCTGTCAGTTTGTGTGTGCTGGTCTTTCTCTCTGTCCTTCGGCTCCTCTGTCCTTGGGGAAGCCATGGGAGTTTGCTTAGGGGAACGTCAATTACCCCCACTCTCTTCGCCCATGCTTATCTGTGTTGATATATGGATTATAGCAAATAGCTTGGCAGTTGTCTGTATGGAGCGCATTACATGAAATTAGTTTTGTGTTTTCCCTTGGATTTAACATACGGCGCTGTCTTTTTGTTATGATTAGAATTTCTTTTTTCTTGAACCATGTAATTCCACTGAGGAAATTATTATTTAAAAAGAACAGCAAATACAAAATCAAATCAAAACTTGTTATCAATTAAGAAACTTCAGTCTGCGGATATATAAATGGGACGCATAGAATCCAAAATCAAACTTAAAACACTGAAGTGAGCCATTTTGTTGGCGTTAAACAGCACTGGCATGTGGGCTGTCTAATTGAATGACGGCAGAAAGAAATCAATCTGCCGCCGCGGCCCCTAATGGTGCCTGAGCTGTGCAGCGGGGACTTGAGAGAGCTGCTGTAATTGCTAATTTAGCAGGTCAGGCGAAGGTGAAACAGGAGTAAATTATGCGTCTGTGTCTCCCACACACACACACACACACACACACACACATGCGCGAGTGTGGTGGCGGTGACGACGCATTTGCATTCTGTGCGAGGCGCGAGGCATGTGGCTGGCTGCCTGTGCCACAGCGACAGGGGCCGCACTAACAGGCGTGGGTGGCAGGGAGACATCTTCATCTCCACCGCCACCACGACTTGTGACGGCGACAGGCCCAGCTCTGATCCCACACTAAACCTGTTGACTGCAGACATATGCCCTGTGCTTTAGATCTCTGGGAGCTCTTATGTTGTTGGGATATTTTATCTTTTAAAGCTCCTTAACAGGAGTCTATGTGCATTCTCTGGTAGGGCTTGGTATTGTTTTAGATGAAAAAAAGGCATATTAATTAACGTTTGACCTTAAACAGTAAAAGCCTCAAGTTGGCTTGAGGGCAAATAATAAAAGAAATATATGAGCAAGAGTAATGGAAACATGCTGAGCCCAAATGAGCATAGAAAAAGCAATAGCATATATATGAGCATATAGAAAAAGAAGCTATAGAACACAGAAAGAATAACGGCACCCAAAAGCAATTGCAGTCGATCAGATTCCAAATGTCCACACATCCACACCTCCTCAGCTAAATGAGCCCATGCCTCAGCTCCTCCCAGCTCTGTAAAGCTCCCTCAGCTGCTCCATCCAGCCCATAAACAGTGCTCTCTTCTCTTCTCTTCTCTTCTCTCAGGGAGGAAGCTGAAACCTCCCTTTCTCCTTAACCTCTGGAAACACAATCTCACTCTCATTCTCTCTCTTTCTGTTTTTCTTTCTCTCTTCCCCTTCCCCCCTTTCCCGCTCTCTGTCATACCCATGTGTTCTTTCTTTCACACTATTGCTGTGTAAGCTTCTTATCATCATGATTTGTCTTTTCTTTTTCATTGTAGGGATGTGGTATCACGAGTTTTGTCTGAGCTCTATCAAGGTGCATAGTACCCTTGTCCCAGCAGTGAATGTCCTTCTCTTAGACCCTCCACCAACGGAGTATTGGACGAGCTGCTGGGCAGGCCTGTTGGCCTGGCATGGCATTGGCCCAATGCCCGTTCAGTGGCTTTGCCACCTGTGTTTGTGTTTAGTTTGCTAACATTGGCCCACTCCCCCCCACACTGCACCCTGTCTCTGCTCCCCTGCTCTGGTAGGACTGCTGCTAGGCGTCTGCCACACGGTAGGACGCCCGTCGTCTTCTCCCGTAACTTTGTGTTTCTCTGTGTTTGTGTCCGCTCTTGTAGCCGCCGCTGCCGAGCCATCCACGTCCCCGGGCCCCTCAACAGCGCTACTTCAGCCCGCCGCAGAGCTACAGCCAGCCAGGCCACCAGGGTAGGGCTGCACCCCAGGGACCCGCACGTTCAGTAGCCATCCTCACTGGACGTTCATCTCCTTGGGTTCGATCAGGTTCAGGCGCTCGGGTTTTATCATGTGTGTCATCAGCACATCCAGGTTTCTGATTTTCTCCTAACTTACAATAATGCAAAGCTCGAGAATGGGGTTTTCTGTTCTTCATGTTGCAGGGGTTGTTATGTTTTTCTTTTTTTAATTATTCAGATGGGAGAACTAACGGTTTATTAAATTTACTTCAATTTATTTTAATTTCAGACCCAACAGAACACTAAAAAGCAATCATGAATGTGGCACTCTTTTTTTAAGTACAATTTCACAGATATTGTACTTAATATCATATTAGATGTAGTCTATCTCACTGTCAGATGTGATGAGAGTTGTCTTTGGTGTGCGAGCGCACTTGTTTTGGAGTGTGTGTGTTTGTGTCATACAGAGCTGGTTAATGGGCTCCTTCCTCTCATTGCAGTGCCCTTGATGTCTGCACAAAGCCAGGCCAAGCCTGCTGTGGCTCCCCAGTGCCTCTCTGTGAGTAGCAGCTGCTCTCTCTTTTTCTGTGTGTGTGTGTGTGTGTGTGTGTGTGTGTGTGTGTGTGTGTGTGTGTGTGTTTGTGTGTCTGAGTGTGTCTGTGTGTGCGCGCATCCACACAAAAGGAGAAAAAGAGGAGGGGTAGGTGTGTGTGTGTGTGTGTGTGTGTGTGTTTGCGTTTGCGTTTGTGTGTGTCATATAGCTATTAACCATCCCTGCCCTGGCTAAACACTGTTTGAGAATCTGTAAACATTGATGGGTGTCCCAGCACAACTGGAAATGTTTGATAGCAGCTTTAGGCACTTATGTTTATTTCATTTAGATGCAGGGGGGAGGGGGACTGTGAATTTGGCTTAGCTATTTGAAACACAGTTTTTCAGCCTAGATGCGTTCATTCTTCTCAGAAAATCATGAAAAGCTTCAAATAAAATGATTTGTCTCTTCCTCTTCAATTAGAAATACGCGAGTGTGTCCTCCAACTGAGTGCCATGTGTTAAGTGTAACGTCCTTCCAAATGCATTTTCAAGCTGAAATCATTGATTTGTCACCACGGGCATCAGAAACGTCCAAACTATGCTTTGCCTTGACCCTCTTTCTTTGGGATGTGTGTGCCTGATTGACATCTGCTGGCAAGGGGGGGCTCTTCCTGAAAGGGAGGCAGAAAATTGGGTTGCTCTCGGGGTCGCTGTGTCAAAGCCACTGCCCGGCCTGAGTGTCAGCCCCCTTCTATTCACTCGGCCCCATACGCTCCCCTGCTCCCCGCCACATGCGCGCCAGGCCATTTATGCGCCGAGTCCAGGGGCTGGGGCTCTCTGGCCGCTGTTTATCATTTTGCGGTGTTTGGACGTCTCTCGCCGGGCCACAGCGGAGGCAGCGAATCCCTGTCGCGTCTCACCCAGCCAATCACGGAGCTTCCTCGGACCGGTGCTGGGGTAGGATGCCATTTAGAATGCAGGTGACAAAATGCCCCCCAGAAACTTTCATTTGCCAGTGGGCATCTGATTAATCACGATTATCATACCATTATCATACAATCACACACTAATCGTACATGCAGGGCCCCATCTGCAGCCTGGGTGTGTACAGAATATTTTCCGCAAGGGGTAAAGCGAGAGTGTGAGTGAGTGGAGGGGGGGGGGGGGGGGGGTTTAAATATTAATCCTGCCCGTCATTGGAAAGTTCATTTAAAAAAAAAAAAAAAAATAGAAAAGGGCGAAACGGCATTGAGGATTTCATCAAATTGAAATGGATGGATTGCCTCCAGTGAATGATCTCATTAATTCCATTAATTGCGACACAGAATGCACCGCCTGCTGTTTGTTTGCAGTAAATGACAGCTCTGATTGTGCCGGACTCAGATAACGGGTTCTGTGTGTGTGTGTGTGTGTGTGTGTGTGTGTGTGAGAGCGTGAGCATGTGTAAGCGTGTGTGTGTGATCGCGTGTGTGTTTCTGATCGCGTGTGTGTGTGTGTGTGTGCGTGGGTGAGTGTGCGTGGGTGTGTGCTTGTGTCCTTGTGTGTGTGCTTGTGTCCCTGTGTGTGTGTGTGTGCGCACGCTTGTGTGTCCCTGTGAGAGTGTGTGTGTGTGTGGACGGGTGGATGCTTCACTAGTTTGCTGTATTGGCACTACTGAGGTGTCATAGGCTTTGCAAGGTGAGGAAACTGGCAGGGAGTTTTTTCTCCTCTAATCATGAGAAGTCCCTCAGGTGAGCATAATGAAGAGGGTGGCATATCATTACATTTCTGGATTGATTAGAATAATTGTTCACCTTCCAAGGCATGAAAAGGACCTGTAATTACTTTTTTTTTACAATGAATATTTACCACATAATAGGATTTATTTATTTCTCAGAAATGAATGCAGTGAGCATATTTGTGTTGTTTGAGCGACTGCTGGGTGATATAGCAGAGTCTCTCCTCTGAGGTTTCTGTGGCTCCGTAGGATTGTGGTCCCGGTGCGGCCGCGGCCCATGCCTCTGTGGCGTTGGAGCTGATCCCAAACACAGAGCGGTGGCTAAGTGGAGGTGGCTTTAATGAAACGTGCCTCTGTTGTCCTGTGAATTGCCCGCCTCATTCAGTCTGGCACAGTCAACTCCTGAGTCCAGCCCAGGGCCACAATACAGCCCCTGCTGAATGGCCTCCCTCTCTTTCACTTTCACTCTCTCTCTCACTCTGTCTCTCTCTCTCTCTGTTTCTTGCTGCTCCACCCCCCCCACCCCATTTCTCAATCCATCTCTCTCTCTCTCTCTCTCTCTCTCTCCCCGCCCTTGCTTTTCTTTCCTTGTTTTCTCCCCACTCTCTCTCCCTCCCTCTCTCTCTCTCTCTCTCTCTGTCCCAGACCCACCCCCATTCCTCATTCTTCCATATCCTTTTTTGGTTCTCTCGTTTCCTCTCATTTGGTCCGTCCATCTCCCGCTCCCCAGCTCATGCCAGGCCAGTGAATGGGCACACGCGTAGTTATCAAATTCGCACAAGCCGCCCGCCCATTGTGGCGTCCTTTTAATTAAATCCTACTGGGGGCTGAGTGCGACCTTTCTGAGTGGGGAACTGATTACGTGGACAATGGCCGCTTATTCCTTCTCACTCGCCATTCCCTCGCTGTTGCATAGAGGCGCTGATTAACTTTGTGTTTGGGTCAGCCTGGCTTCCCTCTCCACTGTGAAGAGGGGGGAAAAGTAATCAATTTTCATTTAGAATGTTGATTAGGGGTGATAGGGATCAGGCAATTAGCGGCAGGTAGGAAGCTGTAAATGCAGAACACGCATACACCATTCATTTCGAACCCACCATGCGTGTTTAAATGTATTTATACTTTGTAGTATATTTTTATAGTTATATTTTTACACTTTTAGCCTTTATTGACAAGAAAGTAAAGATCAGGTGATGAGTAGGAGGGCGATGGTGGGCTTGGGAAATGACCGCAGGCTGGATTCATAACTAAACTGTTGTACCGCACTATGGCTCACCAAGCAGAATGATTTCTGTTTTGTTTTTTTTCTTTTTGAAAATTAAATTATGGGGTGTGTGTAGGTGCCCTTGCTTTGGTGTGTGCGCATGCATGCATGCATTGTTTGCCATGCGTGTGAATACTGCATGCGGTTTAGTTATAGTTTTATTAAATCTGCAAAACTGCCTGTAGAATTATACATATGCCTTGTGAGATTTAAGATTGAGCTCACCCAATGCTCACTTTTTTGCAATGTAATTAGCATTTAATTGAACATTTGAGAATGACTATGAAAAGTATCTTATAGTATCTTCAAGAATTCTGTATAAAAATATGCTGTGTCTGTTTCTGCCAAATGTGTGTGTGTGTGTGTGTGTGTGTGTGTGTGTGTGTGTGTGTGTGTGTGTGTGTGTGTGTGTGTGTGTGTGTGTGTGTGTGTGTTCTCATCTGAGGTTTTATCCCATTGTGGCATGTTTCCATGCCCTTTGTATGTGTGTGTGTGTGTCTGTCTTTTAAACTTTGCTGTGTCTCTTTGACTGTTTTATTTAATGCGTATGTGTGTGTGTGTGTGTGTGTGTGTTCTCATCTGAGGTTTTATCCCATTGTGGCATGTTTACATGCCCTTTGTATGTGTGTGTGTGTGTGTCTGTCTTTTGAACTTTGCTGTGTCTCTTTGACTGTTTTATTTAATGCGTATGTGTGTGTGTGTGTGTGTGTGTGTGTGTACGTGTGTGTGTGTGTGTGTGTGTGTTTGCTCGCTCACGTTCCTCATCCTCAGGGGGTGGCTGCGGCGGGCCCGTCTCACTTCCCCCAGCCCCTGCGGTCCCAGCATGCGGAGCCCTGGAGGGGACAGGCGTCCCCAAAGGAGAGGAGGAGCAGCGGTGAGTACCCCCCCCCCCCCACACACACACACACACACCGTCCCCATCACCACCTCACGGCAGCCTGGTCGTTTGATACGGCGGAGGGGAACATTAGGACGGGATGCCCCACTGCACCCTGGGAAATGTTCAGCATACTGCTTCACAGCAAACATTATGTACATAGAATTATAGGGAGCGCGTTGGCCGCGCAGGCCCATCATGGGGGACGCTCAAGGTATGGCTACTCCCCAGGCCCATCATGGGGGACGCTCAAGGTATGGCTACTCCCCAGGCCCATCATGGGGGACGCTCAAGGTATGGCTACTCCCCAGGCCCATCATGGGGGACGCTCAAGGTATGGCTACTCCCCAGGCCCCTGCGGGACACAGCCAGGCTGCCCAAGGTGTAAGCAGAAGTTGAGATGTCACATCAGATCAGCTGAGATGTGGCAATATGGCACCACATGCTCACTTCCTCCTTTTTTGTCTGTTTTTTTGTCCCCCCTCCCCCCCTCCCCTTTCCTTTCAAAGAGCCCCAGGTCCCCGGACAGCATATGCTTGATCAGTGGCGCTGCCCTCGTCCACTGGACTGCAGTCCCAGGTTGCCTGGCCAGTCCCACAGGAGGCCACCACCCCCGCTGAGGCCACGGATGGAGCAGAGGCCGTGGCTGGGCCCGGCGCTGGAGTCTGGGTCTGGGTCTGGACCAGGGAGAGAGATGGGGAGGCAGGCCGGGCTGGGGCAGCCACTAGCGGGGCACAGGGAGCCCCTGAGGTCTCCCCTTCCTCCACCTGCCCCCTATAAGATGGCTCTGAACTCAGGGCAGCTCCACTCCAGACCCTTCCTGCCCCAGAGTCAGGTGTCGCCCCAGTCCTGCTCCCCCACCTCAGAGAAGCCTACAGCCACACCCTGTGTGCCTGTTCATCCTGCCAGATCTAAGGTAGTCAATGATGCACCTACATACATACATACATACATACATACATACATACATACATACATACATGTATACATACATACATACATATACATGCCTTGCAGTCTTCATAAAGAGCCCACATAACCATATGAATGCACACTTTTATGTCAGTCTCTGTTTTTAGTGGCAAATATTTCTTATTTATGACTATGAATGTAGTTATCACACTGGCATGTTTTGGGTGCCAGCGTGCCCCAGAGATCAGCCGTGCTACTCCAGTGCCACATCTAATGAGTGTGAGTGCTAGAGGCTTGACTGCCCTCTAGTGGTAGAATTGGCTGTTCACTCGTCTTTTAAAACATGCCCGTAACACACAGAGTTCATCTCGGAATGACATCAATTGAAAGTGTGAATGCAGAAAAGCTGGGGTGATCTGGATCTGGTGATATATTTGGTTTGTATAAAGAAAAGCAAAAGCACTTGCTAGTGAAATGTGGAGAAGAATTCCAAATGATGTGCATGGAGATTTAGACTACTGAGGTTAAACTAGATTACAATGGGACACTGTATTGAGTGTCGGGTCAGATATAGGTGCTTAAAGGCAGTTGTAGTCTGTCACTGCACCACGCCAGCAAAGCGGCTGTCGCCGAATCACCAGCTGCTGCCAGATCAACACCTTTATCACCATACTCACACCAGCTGCCACGGCAACAGCACCAAACCACACCCTCAGTTTGCCTTCTGCCTCTATCTGTCCAATCATAAAGCACCCTGCAGTGCCTACCCCTTTCTTCACAGTGATGATTTATTTATCTCTCTCTCTCTCTCTCTCTCTCTCTCTCTCTCTGCCAAATGGACACACATTCACAAATGACGTTATCTCTCTAGCGGTGACGCATTTTACTGCCAAATGTTCTGGTTCTTGAGTGTTCATTGTTTTGTAAAAATGCTTATGATCCAACTCATCAATTGAGTGTCACTGTTCTGTGTGATGTTTTACATCTGTGCTTCAGTTGATGTGTACCGTACATGAAAATGAAGATGACCTTTGTGACAAAATGTGCTGCAAGGCTGAAAAATGCACCTCTAATCAGTCAATGATTGTCACAGGTCACAGCTTGTTTTACCAAGCCGAGTGCCTTTGCTGATGCAGCACCGAGCCCCACCCAGAGTCCAGTGCAGGCCCAGGCTCAGGTCCAGCCTCGTCCACGCATCCCTGGCCTCCCGCCAGTCCGGTCTCCCGCACGCATCTGCAGCACGGACGCCTTACGTCCGACTCTGGCGCCGGCCGCGCAGGTGAGGCCCATCACTAGGGCCGAGCTGAGCGCCAAGCCCGCGGTGGTTGCCAGGGGAGTGACCGTCACGGCCGTGCCCGTGCCAGTGCAGCGTGCCAAGGCGGAGGCGGCTGCCAGCAGCGCTCCGGAGCCCCGGGCCCATGTGAGGAATGTGGGTCAGAAGGTCAAGGAGGAGCCCCCGTCTCCAGTCCGGCGCGCCCGGAGCCCCCTGGCCGAGGCCTGCGTGAAGGCAGAGGAGAAGGTCAGTCGCTAGCTCAGCTTTCTAAGAGTCAGTGGGCCTCCGAGTTGGCCAGAAGAATTGGCAGATCAGTTCTTATGAAGTCACTGGGCAAAATTCATTTTGTGCAATCATTAGTCTACCTACCCAATGCAAGCACAAATAGAACTGAAAGAAGTGAATAATGAATGCCTCCTGTGTCAAGTTTGGGGAAATGCATGTGTCGTGTCGGCTGTTGAACAGTTTCATGAAGTTTTTATATTTATTTTGAACATTTTATCCTTTTACACTAAAAGCGGTTAAACAGAGCCAGGTGAGGTGGGTGAAAGCAGAGGACTGCACATCCGACGAGAGTCCTTAGATGTAATCATGGGAGTGGTGTTGTCTCTGAAAGAGGCCTGTGAGGAAGGTCCTGTGATGGTGCTTATGTGTCGGCTAATAGAGTCCTGACTCCCTCCGCAGTCAGCTCAAGGTCAGGCGGATCTGCTGAAAGCTGGTCATTAGACCCAATTATTAGCTCGGAGAATGCACTCGGCGAAAAATCAATAGCCTTTTCTGCAGCCCCTTTCACAGGGTGCGGCTGCCAATCAATCACTCCCACCCACCGCCGCCACTGCCAGTCCTCTTGATCCCCAGCGCACGGTCACATCCGGCATTGTCAGTGACCTTCCAAGCACAGCAGCCCTGTGATAACATGCCTTCGCAGGGGAGGTGGGAGGGCGGGGACCGAAAGAATGGCAATGTCACTGTTTTTGACAATGTCAGTTATTTCTTTAGATGACTTTGAAATATCTAGCCAACTACACACGCTAATGCTTTCTAGCTTATAACCTTGAACATGAAAGGGATGAGAAGCGTATTGTGATTTTGTGTATTGAAATATTCTTTATTGTTTCTGCTGTAGTCCTTTTATGGTGATCACATTAACTTTTGTTCTATTTCATTGCTAAAATGTTTTTTAAGACATAAGCACATTACCTTTGGTCACACTAAATTAATGGATATTGTCTTACTCGCTGATTGAATTGTTAAAGCTTAAAAAAAATGGACAACGGACCATTAAAACGGCCCCATACTACTGTACATGAAATTACTTTGTAAGGAGTGGACAATAACAACTAAAATTGTAGAAACTGAGTGTCATTCTAGAGCAAAACATTTCAGTCTAGTGAATAATCCATATTTCGAATGGGTAATGATATTCATGCTTTTAATGTGTTATAAATAGACTGTGTGCTTATGTTATGTACATCCCAGCAACAGGTAGGAATAGGACAATATATTGGTATATTTTGGTGTGATGACCAGGACAGTCAGAATGCCTACAGCCCATTCTAAGGGCGTACTCACTCTGGCCACGGTCCACTTGTACCGGAGTACGGTTCTCTCCCATTCTTGGTCCGCACTCACACTGCATATTCTCAAACTGTACCCAGGCACGGTCGAGCTGCTGTGCTCTAGAATCTTTGCATAGGCGCGATCTGCCATGCGTACCGTGCCCGGGGCTCTCCTCACAGCTCTACTTCCCCCATATGTTGATTGTAATGTGTTGCCTGTCCCACTGCTGCCTGGCAGGAGGATGAGGAGACACAGGCCTACAGGGAGAAGATGGAGGAGCAGAAGAGGAAGAGGACTGAGGTCCTCCGTCAGAAGGAGCTGCGCAGGCAGCTGCAGGCTAAGGAGAAGCGGATGGCCCTGCAGGAGTCCACCAGAATGCAGCGAGTGGGCCAGGGCCCGGTGGAGCAGCAGAGGTGGCCCAGGGAACGTGGCCAGCCGTGGGGCCAGGCATGGGCAGCGCAGCCCTACCAGCGAGCCCAGAGAGAGTTTCCTCCACCTCCACCACCATGTCAGTTTGACTCTGAAGATACAGTTTTCCAGGTAAAGGCACATAGCCTTAGAGAAATGTTCTCTGTGCATCTTTTTTGTTGGTTTTTTGCACAAATGAATGTTTGCCCTCTAGCCTGTAGTGTGCATATATCACCATGCATTCCCCGGTTCCGATTATTTTCTCATCAGGGAGAAACGTGGCTCTAGGAGCCATGTCTTGTAATTCTAACATTCATCTCTCCTTGTCCTGTGTTCTGTATTTGGCTGGCAAAGGGGCCAGACAACATCGGACCGGTTCACTTTAGAAAGGTTCCGCGAGATGGACTGTCGCCAGAAGGACCAGCCTCTTTCCAGCAAAGCCAGAGAGGGCCAGCACAGAGCTGGACTGACCGTCTCCAGCAGTCAGGAGTCCAGCCTCCCCAGCAGCCAAGTCCGCAGAGGGGGATTCAGGTTCAGTGCCACATAGTGCACGAAGGCCGACCCAATGCAGACCTCCGACTCGGGCCGCTCTCCTCAGATGCGGCTCTTCGGAGCCTCCAGGGTCCTACCGCCTGCCAGCCCCAGCCTCAGGTGATGCCTGCACCCCCGGAGCTCCTGGAGCAGCCGAGCGACTCAGCGGAACTCCTGTCGGATGGGTTAGAGTCTGGCCCGTGGCCGCCGCTGGATCCGGACGAACAGCGCTGGTTCCGGCCCCCGAAGATATGGACTCCCCCTTGGAGGCCCCAGAAACGGATGCAGCCGGGGGTGCTGGAGGAGGAGCAGGAGCCCGTGCTGCCCATCAGGCCCCTGCTCAAGAGGACCGTGGCTCAGAGAGAGGACCACTGTGAGGACGAGGGGCGGCCGCCGGTGAAGGTCATTCGGCACATCACAACAGAGGTGAGTCTGTGTCCTTGGCCACTGCATGTCAGGCTCTTTTTTTTTTATCTCAAAAGTTTTTTGAAGAACAGTGACATGGGTTGTATCAAAGACATATATGATCAGTTCCTGAAAAAAAAAATCTGTAGATTACTATTTCAGAAAATAAATTATTTGTCATGAAATTCTGAAGTTGTTTTTATCTAAATTAGGGGGAATAATGTACTCCTAACCCACACACCCTGTCCTCAATCTCACAACTAGCACTTGCACAATGCCACACTAGAGGAGCATTTCCCCCAGGATCTCATTGTTTAGGCAGAAAGCCCGTCTCAGCTATGTTGATGTTCAGTGTTGGCCATTTCTATTTTGTTCTACATTTCCTGTAAATGAGTTGTGCACGGTGATGTGTTTATTTTCCTCTAGCGATTTTATTTTCCACAATTTGAGTTGTTACCTCAGATTGTTGAAATTGTCGAAGACATAGTGGCAACAAACATCCTTTTGTTCTATATTGTCTGATGGGACTCGGCTTCCTGAGGTGTTACAGGTACCTTCTGTTTACCTTCTGTTACAATTATTTGTATTTTTTTCGTTGTTATCTTCTTTCATTCAAGTTCTTTTATCTCTATGTGAGGCCTGTATGCTCTGTGGATGTTCACATTGAGCTTTATAACCAGTGCCCTCTGCTCAAGGTGGGAGTTTTCCTCTAGGTGTTCTTTCATCTCTTTTAAACCTTGTAATTTCCTCTTAGTGACACACACACACTGTTGCTAAGCACGCAACCTTTTACAGTACATGCATTGTGGTGGTGTTCAGATCTCCCCTCCCCACCCCACCCCTTGCCTCCTCAAAGGCATCCTGAGAAGAAAAGGCAAGTGTTGCGGGGCTGGGCTTTGAGCTGCGATGAAGATAACATGGTGTCAGTCTTAATAGAGGGGAGTGCGGGAGGGATGTCTTTGCAGAGGGGAAATATCTGCAGGCAGCCAGATCAATGACGTTTGCCTTTGACATGGCAGCGCGCAGGCCTGGGCTGAAAGACAGCTCGGCGAGATGTTACCTAGGGGACATTGTTTTGCTGTCAGTCTCGGCAGCCTCTGACAATGTTATCTTTCTCCCACTCTCCACTATCAAGTATCTTGCAGGTGTGCAGAAATGGATGCCCCCCCCACCCCAAGACGCGCAATTAATCTTCTATGTGCATGCGTGTGCGAGTAGTGCGTGTGCAGGCGTTTGTGTGCCTGTAATACCTATTAAGAGCGAGTTGCCAGTTTGGCGGATTTGGATTGAAGAGCTTAGCTGCAGATAAGGGAAATTAATTTTTCATCAAGAATAATAGAGGTGCTGCGCTAACAGGCCGTTAACAATGCGCCGTCTTACAGCAGATGGTGAATTTGTCAAGTGTTGTCACTCCAGGATAATGCGTCTTACGAGGTGACTGGTATCAATGAGGGGTGTGATTTGCTAAGGACAGGGATTAATCAATTTACCCAGCGCTGAGACCAGCAGACCACAGATACATTTTTTTTCCTCCTGTGTTTTCTGTGGGATATGGAAGATGTAATACGCCCTTGTAAGGCTTAATAAATATGTGCAGGTGTTTTGCCTGGATTAGAAGCCAAATGTTTTGTGCTGTGTTTGAAGAAGTAATATTGGAACTTGCAGTGGAGCAACAGACTATGGAGAAATGGTTTCTATAAGAGATCCATTAGTCATAGCAACCTGGGCTAGTTAGAGTTTAAAGCTTAGGTCACAGTTGCTCTTAGAATAAAAACAAACCAAATGGGCTAAATGGGAATCTCTCTACACATTAGTGATTGAGCCCTTTCAAACTGCTGCTCACTTGGTATTATGTTCTGTCACACAGTCTCCTTTTTCCATCTGTCTGTTCAACAAAATAAATGTAAATATTTATAAAGATATTGTGCTTTGACTTTAGCCTCTCATTACAGGTGGATGGAAGAATATGCATCAATCAGGCTACGTGGAAGGACCCATGAGCGTTTTCTATGGTTCTTTATTGGTTTATCATGTGCTGTTTTTTTGGTGGTGTTGGTGGTGTGTGTGTGCACGAGCCATAAGGCCTGCTGCAGGATGGGAAGGTTGTGAGGACACACAGACTGCTGCTGGGAGTTGTTCTGTGTCGGGGGTAAACGCTGGAAGGCAGTTGGAGCAGCTTCACTGAGAGTTTGAAGCGGTTGAAGACGTCCTCTGTCTCGTTCCCCCTGCCTGTTGGGCTAATCTAATGAAATTTGCGTTGGACCGATGGAAACTGACAGTTCGGTTGCAGCCGGTGCCGGTTTCCTCTGGTCCTCTCCCCCCTCTGTTGAAGCTCCACAGCAGCTACACAACCCTGAGTGCTGGGGCTCTGCTTTTTGTCTGTGGTGGTAGTAGTGAGGAGTGTGTGTGCAGGTCTCAGAGGTGCTTTGTCTTTTTGTGTGTGTTTCAAAGGAGGAGCACAGGGAACAGTGCTTTAGCACCAGGGATATTGCTGTGAAACATCAAGACCACCTTAATGTGACCAGACTCATCACTGTGGGAAGACCCCTGCAACAGCCTGACCAGCTGCAGAATATGGTATGTGTCGTGTGTGTGTGTGTGTGTGTGTGTGTGTGTGTGTGTGTGTGTGTGTGTGTGTGTGTGTGTGTGTGTGTGTCTGTGTGTTCTGAATCCAGTCAAACTAGTTACGTTACTGACACCATAATTACTGACACTAGCAATTTCCATTGCTCTCAAATAAATGCCATACATCCCTTTTGTCAACCAAATTCTCTTCTACTTGAACTGAAGTGACCTTCCTGTCAACACATAATGTGGCCATAACAGTAAATAAGTGACGCCAGAAGGAAGCATTGGGCCCTTGTGTGGCGCGCAGGCGGTGCGGGCGGCCCTCTCGCCAGGTCGTTGTTAAGGGAAGCAGATGAGCCAGAGAGAGCCAGATGGGCCGTGGCTGCCCGGTGCTCGCTAGGCAGGACGAGGCAGAGCAGCGGGCAGGGCGGCCAGGAGAGGCGGAGGAGGTGGAGGACGCGTGCCCCTGCTATGTGTCAGTTGAAGGGCTTTCTTCATCAAACGTGGGGGGGCTCTAGGAGCGCAAACCTGCTGATGTCAGTCCGTCTGCACAGAGTGGAGGCAGAGGATCAGCCCCCACAGGCCCAAGTCCACTGCAGCCTCTGTGGGGTTGAGATGGTAGAAATATGCTCACGGTCTGACCAGCAACAAAAGAATGTCGGACTCTCTAGCAGTGCCTCGTTCACACTTGGCATGACAACTGTGCCTAATGGTCATTTTGTTGTTCTGACTCTTTCAGTACTCGGCCTAATAACCAAAGCTATAGACTGTAAGATTTTACGAAGAATTTACTATATAAATTTACTACAAATAACTATACACTTGCACCCTGGATACACCATATTTGATCTTAAAAGAGATACAGTTTGTGAGCGTTTCACTAAACTCAGCGGATTGACCTCTTACCATAACCACCTTTCAACTGAATTGACAAAAGCATTGCATTCTGCTTTGGCATGGCGTTAAAGTATAAGTATATATACTCTTTTGATCCTGTGAGGCAAATTTGGTCTCTGCATTTATCCCAATCTGTGAATTAGTGAAACACACACAGCACACAGTGAACACACAGGTTTGGGTGATGACCTTTGGTCCAGTGGGAGGAGGGTTGGCAGGTAGTGTTGGTGGGCTTTTGATTGGCTGACATCTTTGGATCTGTGTCCATCTTTCCTCCCAGCAGGACATGGATGACGGAGGGGGCGTGGTCTGTCACATGTGAGTACATCCTTTGAAATGGACAGTTTTGGGCCAGTGAATTAATCCTATTTATAGCCCTTATTAACCTACAGTAATTATGTACACTTCAAAGTCCATTTGGTGTACACTGACACACAGGCAACCAACCAGTAGTGATGCTTTGTATACATTTATAATTATCTGAGTTACTCTACTGTTAGCTTGTTTGCTATATTGAACGATACATCTTGTATATGAATTATTCTTACTTATTTTGACCTGTCTCATACAGGCTTGAACAAACTGGATTGTGGAGACGTTGCACAAATTCACTGCCAAACTCCAACTTGATTGTGAAGATCAATTATTGAAATGACCCAAAATTACGGCATATCATTCTACTCCTGGAGAGTACAGAAGCACAGGTCGTGAGAGAAATGTCCCATTTAAGTGTAGTTTCTGCAAGGCCTCAGAGGCTAATATTATGTTAAGATTTTGTCACTTATTTCTGGAAATACCTCGCTGCAGTTTTATGTTCAAAGATGTCTATTAAGTTGAATATGCTAATGAAACTGTCTTGTGTTTCGAGGGGAAATATTTGTTTCTGCAAATGCTGTTAAACTGGACACACATGTGTGTCGAGTCTTCTGTGTCCATTTTATTTGATGCTCTACTTTTTTATTGTGTTTATCTTTTAGGATTAGTGGATTTATTGTGTTGCAGTTTTAAGAGGTAAAAAAGACAAAATTTTATGTAGTTCTATGTGGGTGGCACTTAATTTTATATGTTACATGTTTTTATTTTTGTTGACAACTCAGTTTCCCTCATGTTTGTATTTGCAATTCATTAAAACATGCAGGGTATTCCTTACACTCTTTGCGACTCTTGAGTTACTGCGCCATTTGTGGGCATTCTTTAGAGTGGTGCTATAGTTCTCAGATTACCTTGTCAGCCCCATCAGGGAACCCTTGTTGGTCTAAATTGATAAATCCAATCTGTTTACACGTACACATGCAGTGGTGTGTATGTGTGAAGGCTCTGGCCATCTCTGAACACAAAGCACAAGCCTCTCTGGACATCTCGGTTTTGGCATTTTGTTTCCTCACATGGTTTTCAAAGTCAAAGTTTTCATTGATGTGCTGTGATGTACTGTTTCCAGAACCATCAGCAGAGGGCAGCATTTAACAATATTTATATATTAACTGTCCTGCGGTTTTTCGGTGTCTATCGCCACCCTGTGGCATTGAAGAGCTTGTCTGACTCTTCTTGTCTTTCTGTGTGGTGAAAATAGAATCATATCAGTGGTAAATTCAGATTTTTTTTATTGATCTGGCTGGGTTGAGAGGTATCCTAAGAATAATCTTAGATATCTTGATTGTGTGAATAGGTGACTAAACCTGGTCACATTATATATTCATGTTGTTGAACTCCTACTCCACATCCTGGGGAGTTAAGAATAAGTGGTAGATCAACTGTATTTGCTTAGTTCTGCAGCACCAAAGCAGCACGTATTGACACTGTCAGGTTTGCAGAGGATGTCCTAACTGATGGGTGGATGACTGGGGATGACGGGATACTCTGCCTTTCTGTGCATCAGGTAGGTTCTGTTAATAGTTCTTGTATAATACACCTTTTGGAATGAGGCTTGCATTCTTGTAGCTTGCACTACAAAATGTGGTAATGGCTCAGCACGGCTGCTTGCCCCAGTCGAAGTGCGAGTTAAATTTCATCCCTCATGTCAGTTGTTTTCAGTGTATGTGTGCCTGCCTAATCTAGCCATATATCAGGCTATGTCAAGCTTTTTTGGATTCCCACTAACACTTTACTGATGTATCTATCTGAAGTTTGATTTCACATCAATATACCATAGATTGTTTTTGTAACAGCAGCTTTATAATTTGCAAATTTTCTCGAGTATCCTTCATCTGTTCTGCATGCAAGCATCAGCACTGAAGTGCTCCCCAGTTACAGTACATCAGTTTTCAGTGAGGATATTTCATCCTGTTTGCTTGGGATTCTTCCTGCCTGCATTGACTAGAAAAGTGCTGTTCTGTTGCTCTCATCTTTTCAACAGTGATTCATTTCTGGTGTTTAGATCCATATTTTGTGCTCAAAGATCCATATTTGGTGCTCAAAGATCATGTCCCCCCAATATGATCTTTTCCATTAGTCCGGTAAGTTGTTTATTATATCTTCTACACTCTACAGTACCCTTGGGTTAGGGTTAGGTTAGGTTTAGCACTAACCCAAGTCTCTTGCACTGGGCATCTAATACAGTATGATGTATTTAGACGTAGATTATGTCTGATCTATGCACATTACTTAGTTAATTATCTTGGCGTACTCTTTACCCCCCGCCTCATAGTCTTGTGGGTCGGAGGTCATGGGTGCTCTGAGAAATTATTGATTGGCTGATACATATATTCACTGCTGTTGTGACATCTGTTAGGCCACCTGCCATTAGATAGACTCCTTTAGCTGCATTAAAAGGCAGATAAAGAACTGACTTGTGCTGAAGATTAGACTATTATGAGACGGGGTTATGAGACATATCTAATGGCTTGTTATAATATTTGTTGATTATCCAGACCACATTACACCAGGCTTTGAGTTTTTATTAACGCAAATGCTAGGTGTAACTGTGATGTTTTTTTTTCTCAAAGCCAGTAGAGGTCACACTTGCACAACACATCTTGTAGCATCAGATGCGTTATGATGCAGAAGACAAACTGAGCTCACTTTTAGTCTTTTCTGTTTAATAAATATATTTACTACAGATTGCAACAGCTTGGCATCAGAGTTGCCAATGGCATTTAAAGGAGACTGGTAAAGCTCGTTGTGGGCAGTCTGGGCCTTAATGTGGTCAGAAATACTATCTGGATGTTTAGTACATCTCGTTAGAGCTGCAACTAAGGATTATTTTCATAATCGATTCATCTGTTGTTTATCCTCTGAGTTATTCTATTCGGTTTTTGGTCAGGGAAATTTTAGAAAATTGTAAAAAACGGTCAATCAGTGTTTCTCAAAGCTCAAGATTACGTCCTCAAATCAATTATTTTGTCTACACACCCAAAGATGTTCAGTGTGCATTACGTCGTGTTCCGTCTCTACTGTCACGTTTTATGTGAACATTCATACCAGATACTCTGATGTGGCGTTGCTGTGGCCAGTCTGCCTATTAAAACATACCTTCACCCTCTCTTTTGGCTGGAAAAGCTTCCAACACACCCTGTCGCGTGAAAATAGGCACCGGTCCTATTTCTACCTGGCATGCACTTTCAGCATGGCTTCAGCCGCACCTGAGACTTGCATGTCACGCAGGCAGTGTGCATACTCTAACCTGTTAATATGGGTGCCGAAATGAAAACAGACAGGTAACACAGCTGACACAGTCGCCACACATCTGTTGGAATCCAGGCGTGAGAAGCTGGAATCAGAGAATATTTGGTACTTTTCTTCAAAAATGGTTCCAACCTATTAATTGATAACCAAAATAATTGCCAATGATTTTAGTTGACAACTAACTGATTAGTTGCTTAATTGTTGCAGCCCTATACATATTGTACTGAACAGAAACAAACATGGAGATTATCTGATGGTGTCAAACCTTATTCTGTATAGAAAAATAATGAACTAAGCATAGTTAAATTTCTTAGTTCTGGTGAGTAGTGAGGTAAACTAAGAAGCATACATCTGCAAAGTGATTTGGACAAAGGTGCTACACAAATGCAGTCAATCCATCCATCCAAACCACTATATAGTACTTACAGTATCTTAAATAATCTTGCATTTCAGTTATTTCTACCAATTTGCCCAAGTCTATTGTACAAAGTATAAAAATATAATTTATGGGCACAGACTATGTGTGCTTGTCAATAACATACTTCAGATTCTATGAGCAACATTTTGCAGCAGTCCCACCAATATTGTTTTCAATCTTGACATGACCAGGTCAGCTTGCCAGTATTTCATTCCATTTATGATCTTGAAGACTTCAATCCCTCAAATACAAAGATTTTTTTAAGGAACCAGGTTCTGTCTAAACTGCCCCATCCTGATTTTATAAATGAATACCATTCATTGATTCTGTTATTTGGTATTTTAGCTCCAGTTCAAAATCCCCAATGGGTGGAAAGAATCATTATCCAGCAGCCAGATCCCCACATGGAACAGCATCTTTGAGTACCAGTGGACTCCATCCGCTTGATAGGTAATGTTCGATCCTCCCGCGGATAGAAATAACGATGTGAACCGATAGGTCAGTCGAAAAGGTGCGAAAGCCCAGTGTGCCCATTTGTGAGACTCTATTACAGCGTAACAAGATGCCAGCACATGATCAACCAGTATGGTCCCATGTGCAGTTACTGGAGCGAAAGAACTGTGGTATTCCTCAGTATAAATCCTTTCCACAGTAGCTACCTTCAGTTTACCTACAGCCTCGTCGAAGACAAACACTTTGTGACCAGACTTTACTTCACTGGCATACATTATCAACATTTCTGAATTGTCTGTTGAACTTGAAGTGAAAATCAGATGGGCAGCTGTTAGTCTGAGTTTTCTTTTCGGTTCTGAGGTTTCAATGACATAAAATAGCCTCTGTGTTTGTGTGTCTTGATCTATAAACATGAGAAAATCACTGTACACGACGTTCCCCTGTTCGTCTGCAGCCTGGACCTTGTCACCCAACTTAAGGTCTTTGATGTACTTTGTTGTGCCATCCTTGAGCGTGACCAAGGATGATCCAGGGAAGCACCCTCCTGATTTAGCTGCCACTGAGTTTTCTGTCGGAAAAGACATGTTGGGTAAAACAACATTTTACAAAATTTTATAGAATCAAGCTATTTCAAGTTAAAGTCTAACAGTTGGTCATGTTCCTTTTTTTTCTTGTTATAGACCAACTTCATTGCTAATGTGCCAGAATTATTGATTCATGATTCTGCCACATTTTTCAGTGCATAGAATAGATATGAGAAGATAATTTGCTACATTTGTTGATTCAGTGAAAAGCAGATTCTAGAACAGAGCTCCGCTCTAGAATCTTTGGTGAAAAGGCAAAGGCATCTTCAATAGCGTTATCAGCCCTGATTAAAATGCACAGACTTACCTGCTTTAACTGAGCAGTGCACATGGGCTTTAGATTCGTAATGGACCCAGTCAAATCCAGCCTCGACGGCAAGCCTCGACAGCATCCCATATTTGCTTTTATCCCTGTCTGAAGTGGTGATGTCCACGGCACGTCCCTCATAGTGCAATGACTCATCAAGATGATGTCCATCTTCATCCCAGCCCTCCGTGACGCGCAATAAAACTCCTGGCCACTGGTTCATGACTGAAATGGCCAACGAATTCAGTTTTTCTTTACATCGCTAAATGAAGGGAAAGGGTTTAATGTTAGTGCTGAAAGGAAGGATAACATCTATCACCTAAACACAACAAGTATGGGTTGTGTAACCTACCCTGTTTATTGTGACACTAACATATTGTTTGTTTGTAAACTTTTAGTTATATCTGCCCGCCGCGCAAAATGAGCTTAAATTTGAAACACGATGGGTTCTCTTCAGCAACCAATATAGGGCACATGAACAAAAATGTATCATTTAGGCCTGACCGGAGAACTATGCATGAAAAAGATAAGTGTGTAGGTTTTTTTAGACTGCACTGAGTCGACCGCATCGAATTTGTGTTGTAGTCTCTTGGATAATTATAGGCTACGTCTAGGTCGGTCATTTACAGTTGTGCGTCTGATAACTAGCCACTATTAGGTGGCCACCCCAACTTTGAGTAGAGAGGAAAGAATACTGAGGACGGCACATGAGATGCATGTGAACCATAACAAAGTTAACTGCACGTCATGGTTTGTTTCTTACAGTTCAGTGACTTGGGGTCATATGTAAATGTAAAGCCCACGGATCGATAACAAAGCAAGTGGAGCTGAAAATTGAAGCAAGTTTACAGTTGGTGTGTCTTCAAGGAGCCAGAGCAGCCGTCTCGGGAGAGGTAGCCTAAATGACTAAGCCAAACATGATTGTCCACTTAAAAGACAACAAAAATGATTATGTTCCTGTGATGCTGGCGTTTCCCAACACATTAAACACAGTGCACTGAATGCGCTAGCCTACATTGTAGGAGACACATCTGTCGAATAAACCAACCGTCAGTTAAAATCTGAGCTGAAATAATTTTTCAGCTGCGTTCGTGATGAAATTAGGTTCACAAATAGGATGGCCACAGAAGTAATACCATACATTTCTGGCTTAAATTCCCACGAACACGGATAAGCTGGTCGGGTCGAGGGAATGTCATAAAAAACCTTGAGAGTTGACAGATAAGCCTATTCTGAGCGAAATATCGACAGCTCACACTTGTAACAAGTGTTAATTACATACATACAGTCTAATAATTGTACTGAAGTTGAACGATAAGTGACAGGTAACAGAGGGACTTCTCTCGGAATAGTTGAGCCACGGGGTGCTTGCGCACATGACGCATAAGACGCGCAAATAAAGTTTTTAATCGGCAACCATATAATCATAATCAATTTAATTTATATATGATCTAGTTCAATAATTACTCAGATATTCTTTCCATAAATATGACAGTGACAAGTATTTTTGATAGAGATGACATTGTATCTCGAGATTTTCGTCCTCATAACTTATCTCCACCTGTGTCATGAGTCGGTCTGCATTGGTATTTTCCTCATCCTTAAAGATAATGTCGGGGTTGTAATTTGGAGTGAGTTCCTTAAATCGCTCTGAATTTCTTGTGATCTTGCCCTCGAATTTGCCACTAGCCCCGAGGGTTTTCTCCGCGACGTTTGGAATGAATTGTTTGTACGTTAACGGCGTCAGTTTTGACGGGTGTCTCCGTTTGCCATAACCTCTGCCAGGACCACAAGCCAGTCCACAGGAAACAAAAAATAGGTAGACGAATCCACACAGTACAATTTTCCTGAAAAGCACCATTACTTTCGGTCGCATTATTTGGGTTTCTTTGGATCACAATCGGTATCTACTCCCGGAGTTCTGGCGCCCCCACCTATCCGCGTTGGGTCGATGTAGTAGTCCAGTGAATGCTACCGAAGCAGGTGCATCAGCGACCTTTCCGGGGTGCGACCGATAGAGCGCATTGGAGTTGTAGTTCGAGACATGTATGACTCAGGATTGTTTTATGGGTTAGTGCTAGGGAGGGTGGCCAAATTCGCCAGGAGATTGCTGTATTGTATCCATGTATTACTGTATGAGGAGGAGGGGGAGGGAACTCATCGGCTTGACCAAGCTCTTTTGTTTAATGCCTCAGTGTCTACAACACATCGGACAATATTAACTACTGATTTTCTTCTTTTTTTTCATCAGATTTTTTGCACATTTATTTTCACAAGTAATGAAAATTAACAAGTAGTGAAAATACTAGTTTAAAACTATTTAAACTTATATGTATATGTATTACATCTGTAGTAAAAAGTCATTTTCAGCCATAGTTTTTAGAATCCATAAAAAAGCCAGATTCAAAGCAAAGGTAAGTGTGCACACTGTAGCAGCTTCCACAGAAAAGGGAATTGTTTCTGGTTTAGCTTCAGTTATCAAAGATGAATGATCACCAGCTGAAGAATTAAGATGAAGTTATTTATCTTCTGACTGGCCTGACTGGTTAGGCTTTGATGTTGTCTAATAGTGAGTACAAAATGATCTGTACATCAGCGAAGCGGAGAGATAAAATGTGTCAGGGTCCAGAGTACAGCTTTCTTTCGCCCCTCACCAGCAGGATTTAGTTAGCTATTGGCATGTCAGCAGGCAGAGAGAGCACTGGTCTGGTGCTTAGGTTTCCGGTAGGTGCGTCTTCTATCCTCATCCCCTGATATTGTCTATGAATACAGTAGAGGGGCATCTCCCTTCACCTCTTTTGTGGAAGGTGGTTTACTTGCCTTCTATGTTGAGGAGACTTCTGATTCTGACATGTAAGGCTGATACCAAAAAATCACACGTAACCGTGAAACAAACTCTCCCACTTACTTTCCCTCCACTTACCAGGGCCAGTGAGTGTCAGGTCTGACATGTGGCATTTAAGAATGCGTTGGATCACACATAGTAACACACTACCAGGATGGCTATATTATTGATGTTCATGCATAGAGTACACCTGAGTCAGAAAGGAAAGAGAACGTTCAGTTCAGGTAATGGGGAATGATGGGATGGGGAAAAAAGACTTTACAGATTAATAAATATTAGAGTTTAGAACTCTGTATAAGCATGTCTGGTGTGATCTCCAGGTACTCTACATTGATTGTGTAGTGTCATGATGTCAGACATGATGTGTCATTGGGCATTCTGTCAGTCACCTGGTTCTCAGAATCTCAGTCTAATTTTAGTCAGCATTTGCCAAAGGGTCAATATCTTATTAAAACAATTGAGAGGCTCCTGGGCACCATGGAAAGGTATTTATTGAGTTTAAATGTAAGTTCTCCATTAACATGAGAGCAGTAGGCATGTAGTTGCTCTTCAGCACTATTTTAGAACATGTAGTGCTGAACACATGTTAGGTAGTTGTCTACTAGGCTATTGGCTATTGGCATAATCTTTACTACGCCATTGTGTAAATCATACACTATTTTTAGTGTAAATAAGGTTGTCAACATGTCTCAAATTCTCCTAGCACTAATACCTAATAGAGGAACAAAAAACAAAAAGGTCTGTGTTCACTGTGCAATTAAAGTCACTCTGCTATAATACCCGCAGCCACATGTTTGCGTGAACAGAAAATGTTAAGCATGTACATAAATGTTTTACACACATAAATATTTTACCTGACTGGGTCACTTGACTGAGATTGGCATTGACATCCCTCTCTCTGTCTGTCTGTCTCCTGTTATTCATGTAACCGTTAGCATGGATCTTGTAGTATGTAGTACTTGACCTCTTGACACTTGAATGTCAGTTGGAGTAAAACTTTGTTAGAATGAATAGATTGGCCAGCACACACTCTGCAGGCTATTGATCTCACAGAAAAGTGACTGGCCAGCCCTTTTGTTTCTCTTCAGCTAGACCATGTGAGACAATCTAAAGGGTTGAAGTTGTGTGTTTTGTTGGTGACATGTTTGTATGAAGGCGAAGGAGAAGCAGTATGTGGTTTGTTGGTTATCCACCTCCCCCTGGTGGCAATATGCTTTCCTTAATAGTTATGATATCATCTGCTTTGTCATCTGAATTGTTTGTTGTATGATATTGTTCCAAATGCACACAGTGCATTGGGTATGGTAGTGATTTCAATAGTGACCCTCCAATTACTCAAACAATCTGCATTTAAGCCTGGTTTGAATGAATAGCCCAATCTCACATTACACAGCTCCTGTTTTACTTGGACTATGGCAACATTGAAGCGTGAGGAGACAAGGACTCCTTTCCTTTTGGAGCACAAAAGGTGATTGTATAGAATGTACTTGCAGTTGCCCTGATCTTTGAGTCCTTACCTCTCTGTAACATCACACAATTCTTATACAAAAAAACCAAGTTGGCCTTAGCCTTTTGAAACAGAATATTATTCCCCATACTGTATTCCTCCCACAATGTTTTTAAAGGGACATGCCTTCATTGTGAATGAAATGATTTGATCCCTGTTCCGGTGAGTCTCGCATCCTATAATAAAACCTATTCATATCATGTGAGACTAGCCACTGTGCTGAATATGCAGCTGCCAATGTCCTTGCACCCTGTGCGTGAGTACTTTTGGCCATAGTTTAGGTTTTCATATGAAAATGATGACTTGTGCACATATTTCAATAATTTCCAACTTTGCTTGGCAGTAATTGGCTGAAGTATCGCTAACAAACGTCCTGTGCTTCCTAATAGGTCAGTGTGACACAGATTCCAGTTTATGCTTGAAAGACTAAAAGAGGAAAAGCCCAAGAGCTTTACAATTTGCAAAAACAGTTTTTATCAAGTGAAGAATAAAGATCATGGATCAACGAAATGAGGCCATTTTTGGTCAGTGCATGTTCTGATTTCCTTTGGTTTCTGTGGACAAGCAATTCAGTGATAGGCTCTTAATTTGAAGTAGTATACCAGAAAGTAGTTTGGTGTGTTAACCTAATGTGGATCAGTTAATGAAAACCAAGATCTCTCTTCATAGTTCAGTCTATTAATTGTGTATATTTCAAAATAAGAAGATCCGGTTTTGATGGAGTATGATTTAAAGAATTTCATAGTGGATAGCTCTGTGTGGTGAATAGTGAGGTGCTCTGCTCGGACATACTGTTAACAGGGTTCCCAAGGGTCCATGCAGAATTGGTGTATATCTGGTAATTAGCTTTATTGCTTGCTTGAGTGCTTGTGGTTAGCCCAACTTTGTTTATTCAATGCCCATTTATTCATCTCCCACTCTAAAAAAAAAAGTAAAAGATTCATGAACACTATACGACTACTCTGAAATCCTTGGTCAGTATATTGCACGATTCATACTATAGTAGGTCATGGAAATTCCAGTTTTTCGTCAGGGAAAAATTCTGACTTAGAGTGGGAATCCTGTGTTAATATTCATGTGTCATCTGTGAGGCCCATATTTTGGTGCACTGTAAGACAAGGTTACCACCAATGGTTGCTCCTCTATATCTGCGTCCCTACTGCTGTTGTTCTTCAATATCAGTTTAGCATGACAAGTTGGTCAGTAAAACAACAAAGGAGAACAAACCTGCCTTCAGGAGAACCTCCATTTTAATTAGTCTAATTTTTTAAACAAATTTTTTGTCACTGTGGCAGTATGCAGAGCGAAGGGTCAGGCAGTTTTGGAAGGTGAGGAGAAGGCACCACGCGATGTAGAATATGGACTAAAATGGCACGTGTTGGTACGTCTTGGCACATCTTTTCTTGCCGGTCACTGGAAATGATTACAAATTATTTTGGAATAGTATGTCCGTTTGTCCCATATTATTTTTAAAAGTCAGAGTGACTCTGGTTTATGTTCAGGGAACATTTGCATGTCTGCAAACAATGTTTGGGAAAAGAGGAGGAGCATATGGTTGTGTATGCCTGCAAAATATATTCTGTCAGAAATAGCTTAGTGTCCCTTACAGCTTTATATGCTTTTCTCTCTCTTTCTGTCTCTGTCTCTGTCTGTCTCTCTCTCTCGTTCTCCTGTTGTTGTTCTTGGAGAATGTGCCACAAAACGCCTGATCTCTTCAGACTAATACATTGTTTTCACTCTAATTACATGAAACATGGAAAGGAGATTATAAATGTGTAAGGAATTCAAACAAAGCTCTGCTTGAAGGATAAACCAACGCACAAAGCTGTAATAGTGCGGTATGAATGCATGGGAAATGGTTTTCTTCTTACTCAGAGTTGGGTAAAGTCATTAGAACAAGTCAGTCGTAAGATGGTTACATTTGGTCTGTATTTATGGCTTATACTGTGGAGCATATATCCAAAACATTATAACGACATGATGGAAACACTCCAGTCCTACTGACATATTGGCCCTTGATTTCATTTTAAATGTAGTGAGAACATATATGTGGTCTATACGTGGTCATTCCAAGTAAGATGGAAGATGATCTATGATGAATGTCCATTCATTACTTATCAAGGATTGAAAATGATTACCTAATGTATACATATTTGTCTTATGTACAAAATGTGTTGCAATCCATACCACGAGGAGCATATGATTGATATGGATGTGCTACAGACTATATGTAAATAGCAGCAACCAACACTACCCTGAAAATTAGCCTTGTACTCATGCTCTGTTGGAGTATTTCCACATCTCTGGTCATTTCACCCGCATTAGAGTTGATATTTTTCATAACTTGTCTTAGCCTGCTTCCCTTTTTTCCTGGTCCAAATATCAAGTGACACATCAGACTGTTACAATGGATAATTGTTGCAGTGGAATGCTTACCTGACATCACAGTTTGCTGTGCAAAGCTACTTAAATAGTGATTAGACAGAAAGGCTTTTTCAAAGGCGAAACTATAATTGCACTATGCTCACCATGACTGTGGCAAAATAAAAGGCAGCCAAAAAAGCATGCCTCACAATAGCCATTAGCCATTTGGCAAATCTGTTGACGTCATAATCATGTATCACTCCTCTCCCACTTTGATGACTTGTTTCTAATGTTTTCCCATGTTTCCGCATTGTACTTGCATGCTTGTTTATTGATAGCACTGTTACTCTGATTGTGTTATTGTTACAAAATATATATATATATATTCAGTTTGCCATCACACTCTTATACATTTGCCACTTCATGCCCAAGATTTGGTCAACTTTGTATATTTTTTGTAGGTTCATGATGTGTGAATAACATTTCCCAAGTAATCTGTCGGGTAAGCTGCACTTTTTTTACTCATGCATTTGTATTTATGGGATGGATGAGAAAAAGGGGGGAGTATTGCGTCAACATTTTTTTCCTGTAAGTATATTTCCAATGAGGCAGTTCACATGAAATTTTAATCAGACATTAGTATTGACTTAGGAAATCCATGTAAATAAATCCAAGTTAAGTCAAGTTATGTGTAATAAAGTGAAATGTATTGAACATGATAAGAAAAACAGTACACCAAGGCAAGGATAGGCAAAGAAACAGCTGCAATCTGTGAGTAGTTAGAAAGTAATTATACCTCCTATCCGTGTAAATTAATATCCAGCTGGGTTAGTACATATTGTTAGTACAAATCTTGTGCCCCGAGGTAGCCAACTTGATGTCATTATCATGTTCTCCAACCACGGTGGCCTCCCTTGCAACAACACAAAAGGCAAATCTCACTCTCATTACAAATAGGCAATCACTAAATTAGCACTACAGATAGAAATACTCGCCGGAGACATTGTCCTTCTTGCTCAACCATAGTAAGCCATTCAAATAACTTATTTATGCATGTTTTCCGAGCTGATCTCATGAACACACTTTTTTCGGAGGTCGGCGTGAAGGCAGTATATAAAGGTTTTTCGTTATCAAGGTGCCACACAAGAAACACATCATGATGGGTAAAAGCAAAGAGCTCTCCCAAGACCTTAGCAATTTCTCAGCTTATTGTTGCAAAACATTTCAATGGTACTGGTTACAGATATTTCAAAACTTAAGAATCTTCAAAGCAGCATCGGGGCCATTCCACTGCAAGTGGAAGGAACATCACTGCGTCATCAACCGGCTAGGCCTCAATACTTCCAATACATTGCTCATGCTAGGAACTCCCCTTTAAACATGGAGTACATGAACTGAACGACTGGCAAAAGAGGATTTTATGGGAAATGTGTACAGGAATTAGCACTAATGCTTGCTTACTGATCCATAATGAGATTTATTTTTATTTCATAATCTTTTTCCCAGCCACATTTTCATGGATAGGTGTAGAGGGAAAAGAAACCTGAAACCTCATGACCTATCTTCTCAACACGTTTGGCTTCCACCAACATGTAAGTGACAAGTGAAAATTACTAAATTAAGTGTCTTGCCTATAAAAACTGTTTTGGTAATACTCTTTGATTACTTCCCTCTTTTGAGATTTACTGGTTTACAGAAGCCTTTAAGAGACTTTGAGAGTTCTATGACAGATGCCATGAATGAAATGTTACAATGGCCATTGATTTTTCCTTATTCACCATTGACTTGTATGTTGGCTCAAATGCACTAAAAAAAAGTCAGCCTTTGTAAACATTATGGGTCGTATCGTACACCTGACGCAACATGGCGGCAAATGCGACGCAAGTCTTGTTCATATCTTAGTGGTGAATTTTTCGCCGTCACTCCACTTCAATTGAACATTGGGACCACAGGTGTGTCAATTTGAAAAATAGGTTTGGTCAGGCGCATGATCCAAAAATCACTATCTTACACCCTCTAAAAATCATTATGCCACTGACCAAGAAAAAACAACTGGGTCAGAGACTACACTTCCTTCGCAGACTTCTGGCCCTTTCCATTAGACTCGTAAATCTGCTGCCCGAGTTGGAAAGTGTAACCCTGTGTAAGTGTAAGCAAGCTTTCTTGCGGCATTTCACGCAGGCATTTTATGTTTCTGGCAGCTTTTAATCCATTTTACCTTTTAGAAATCCATATTTGGTGGCCATTTTGAAAAATGGCCGCCATGACCCCCAGGGGTCAAATTTCGAGTGCCTACGGTCCTAAATCTGATCAGACCCCCTTTGTGAGCCTTCATACCAAATGTCATGCTTTTATCGCAAAGCGATTTTTGCGCTTAACCGCCCTACTAGTGGGGTGGCTAAGCGCAGATTTTCATCAGAATCGATCACTTTGCGATAATATGGATTTCATAATGTCATAATGGATAGATGATAGAAATTAACAATTAAAACATTTGGACATTTGGTCATTAATCAATCCAGTTCATTTTTTAACAAAAAGGAAAATAGGTTATGATATCTATCAGAAATTATGTACTTTTTAAATATATATTTAAATATTTAATATTAAATTGTGTGCATAATATGCATCATTTTTACTTAGTAGTTTGTCAGTGACTCCTCCTTATTCAGTCAGTAGGTTTCATCTTGTGGTGGCCACAGTTGAATATTATTCTCTTTAAAATCTAGGGAACTGGTGGGATGTTTTACTCTTGACTACAAGTGAGGCAAAGTCAGTTGAATGTGTGTCTCACTGTTACTCAGTAAAAATAGTGTAGGCATATATTGCAAGTGAGCAAACATAACTCAAATATAACGTAAAATAGATTTTAGTCTGCAGAAATTTAGAGTTAGGATTCTGTTAAATAAAGTAGGTTTACATTTCCACAGAATTTCATTTAGGCTGGCTATCTAAACTAGCTGCAATTCATCCTATTTATTTCATTGTGCTCTTGTACGGCTAGTTTATACCACCAAAAGCTAATCTCAGTCAATTCTTTGCTCCTTGACTAGAAATATTACACTCAGTTGCAATGATCATGCACTCAATGGATGTTATCAGAAATGCAATTAATCATTTACATCCAGAGCAAAGCCCTGTGATTGCATTTGAACAGCCACTATTTGCCTTGGCCAAGAAAATACAGTGGAAGTGGCCAGATAGATATAGTGAAATTGTCATTCTTTTTGGGGGTCTCCACATTGAGATGCCATTTTTGAGGACTTTAGGGGACTGGCTGCAAGGTTGGGTAGAGGCTCTTGTTTAAGCAGACATTACCACAACACTCACAGCTGACTCTTTCTTAAAAGTGGCCCATGTTGCCTGACGAAGAGAGCCCACCAAGTAACAGTGGCAGCATTGTACATTTTGCAACGTGCTGCATATGATAATTACATGAATATGCATTCCTCCAGTGATGTGCTGAGCTTTGATGAATGGTGCAAGAGGCAAAAAGATACAGTCCCACAGTTTCAGTATTGGGCCACAGTTATGGAGCTTGAGCTGTCTTTTTTGATCTTTGTAAGGTCTCTGCGGCTGGGCTCTTTTAACATGTATCTTTTTTTTTAATTTATTTTTTTATTTTTTTTAAATTGCAAACACCATTGACATTACAGAAAATGCAACACTACGACATGCACAAGAATACTCCATAAGACAAACAGATGTACATTACACGAACACATACTGTAACTTAACAAGACATCACATTGACTTGGCTTCTAAACACAACATAACATTATTAACAGAAAGGCTAAGGATGATTTGCTTCCAGGATGATTACAGATATGATTTTCAGGGGGGGGTGTGGATGGTAGCTCTGAGAGTGTGAATGAGGTGGTGTTGGGATGGGGGTGGGGGTGAGGGGTAGTGAGTGTGTGAGGATGTATGTGTGTGTGTGTGTGTGTGCATATGTGTAAGGCTGGCTTGCTGTTGGGCCAGGAGGAGAGAAGCTGGAACACAGAGAGGGAGGGTTTCAGAGGAGAGGAGTTGTAATTATTCTGTTAAAGATAAGTGTAATACTAAGAATAACTGATTGCCTGACTGATTGACAACCTGGGCACCCATTAATGGCCACAGTGCCACCCAGCCCCCGCAGTTATACGGCGACGAGCTGACAGAGGGGAGGACCTACGTGCCACCCACCCCACCAGGCCCCCAGCATATGCACACATCCCCCACTACCACGACCAACCACACCTCGCCCCCAGAACTCCACCCAACACGCCACTCTTGACCTAAATATGTATGTGAATGGCTAGGTTGAGGGCTCTATCTAGTGTGTAGCATTAAAAGAAGTGGGCATGCATGGTGAATATTTGTCAGGATTTCCCCATGCACACCACACTTACCCTGTGTAAGATGTATGCCTCCTCTGTAATGTGTGCATTAAAATAAGTGAGGCATGCAGATAGACACCTGATGAGGCATCTACCTGCACTCCACTCTTACCCTAGCCTGTTTTGTAGTTTTTGTTTATGTTTGATGAATGTCACCTAACATGTAGTGCAATTAAAAGAGAGTAAAGCGTGCTGTGTGCTTCCAGGACAAGGCGTGTGCATGAGCGTATGAGGAGGGTGCACAACGGGGGCCCAGGGCCAATAGAGAACCCACAGGACCCAACCAATGCCAAACCCACACAGCTACCCGCCAGGACCGAGTCTCCCAAGCCATCCAATGGGGCCCCGGCAGAATGACAATGAGAGAGGCAGAGAGAAAGAGTGAAATTAGTAAAGTTATCAGAGAATGTAAATAAAAGGGTGAGGGGAAGAAGGGGATGCTATTTATTTGCTATTTATAATAGAAGTGGTTGATTGGAGTGCAATGCCAAACCGCATGAATGTATGTGTCTGGGTTATTTTGTGTATAGTGACAGCATAGATCTGAACCAAACCCCATTTTAGCCAATTTATGTGCAGTGAAGTGAAATCTGTGAAGAACCTTGTATTGTATTAGTTGTAGATTACTATTCTTTGTCATGAGGTAGATGTTTTTGCACATTTTGGTCCAGAAGTCGGCACCGGGAGTAATTGATAAGTCTGATTCCCATTTGTCATATGGCAGGTCAATTGTTTTTTCTGAACGAGATATAATTTTGTAAATTTGGGAGAGTATTTTTTTGGGAGAGGGAATATTAAGCAGCTCTGAGATTGGTGGGGGAATGTCAAGGTTAGCTGTCTGGATGTTAATTTTTCCTAGGATAGATGATTTAATTTGCAGGTATTGTAAGAAGTGTTTACTCTCGATGCCGTGCTTCTGGACCAAACAGGAAAATGAGGCCAGATTATTGTCTTGAAGAATGTGTTGAAGGTGAGTGATGCCCTTTCCCATCCATGTGTGAAAGTTAAGTGGTTTTTTATTGACGGTGAAATCTGGGTTATTCCAAATCGGGGTGCGAATTGATGGTGCTATAGGTGAATCAGTGATGTGGTAAAATCTCCACCAGGCTGTCAGAGTAGATGAAATTGTTGGGGCTTTGAAGGATGGATGTTTCTTGATTGACTGACTGCAGAAAGGGAGATCTGAGATTTTAATTTCTACAGATTGTTTGTTCTAGGTCTAATCAGGTGTTGTCTGAGGGGGTGGGGTGTAGCCATTTGTAGATGAAGTGGAGCTGGTTGGCCAGGGCATAGTGCTGGAAGTGTGGGGCCTCTAGTCCTCCCAGTGCTTTTGGTTTTTGGAGAGTGGTGAGTTTGATCCTTGGGGTCTTATCTTTCCAGTAGAATTTAGTGATTAATGAATTGAGAGACTTAAACCAGAGTGGGGTGGGCTGGGTTGCAATCATAGAGAGTAAATAGTTTATTTTGGGCAGTATTGTCATTTTGATTACTGAGATTCTGCCCATGATGGATAATGGGAGGTTCTTCCAGCGTTGAAGGTCATCATCTATTGAAGTGAGTAGAGGGGAATAATTTAGGCTAAATAAGTCTGACAGCCTAGGGGAGACTTTTATCCCTAAGTAAGTGATATAGTGCAGAGTGGGATAGGTGAAGAGTTGGCTGTCACATCCCAGCTGTTGGGATGTAATGGAAGAATTGCAGATTTATTCCAATTGATTGAGTATTCAGAAATGTTAGAGAATGTGTCAATGAGTTTGATGGTTTCTTTTACTGATGTTGTGGGGTCTTGAAGAAAGAGAAGAATGTCGTCGGCATAAAGGCTGATTTTATGATGCATATATATAGTCTGGACACCCTTGATGAGGGGGTTCTGATAGATGGCAGCTGCTAGGGGTTCAATGAAGATTGTAAATAGGGAGGGGGAGAGTGGGCACCCTTGTCTAGTTCCCCGGTGAAGAGTGAAACTTTGTGATGTTAGTCTATTGGTGATTACTGTGGCTGAAGGAGAGGTGTAAAGAAGTTTAATCCAGTTAATGAACGACTCCCCGAAGCCAAACCTCCCTAAAGTGGAAAACAGGAAATTCCAGTTCACCCTATCAAATGCTTTTTCTGCGTCCAGAGTTGCTATGATGGTATTATCTTGAAAATTTGTAGAGTGATACATTATATTAAACAGTCTGCGGGTGTTGGTGGATGAAATTCTGCCTTTAATGAAGCCTGTTTGGTCTGGGTGAATAATGGATGGGGTGACCTCGGCTAATCTGTGTGCTAGCATTTTTGCGATTATCTTATTGTCCACATTGAGGAGAGAGATTGGCCGGTAGCTGGATGGCAATGTTGGCTTGAGGAGCAGTGAAATTGAGGCTGTGGTGGAACTAGTTGGAAGATGTCTTTTCTGTTTTGATTCATTAATCATTCTGGAGAAAGTGGAGCTAAGATGGTCCAAAATTGTTTGTAGAACTCAGCAGGGAAGCCATCCGGACCTGGTGCTTTATTATTGAGTATCTGTTTCAGGGCATCAAACAGTTCTTGTTGAGTTATAGGTGATTCCAGGTTATTTATTTGGGTCTCATTGAGTTGTGGTAATTTGATGCTGTTTAGGAAAGAGTCCATGAATTCCTGGTTGGGGTTTATTTCTGAAGAATATAGTTTATTGTAAAACTGGTAAAAAACATGATTTATTTCTTCAGGTGAGCTGGTTAGCTTCCTTGCTGAGTTCTTTATGACCGGGATTGTTGATTTTTCTTTGTTACATTGGATTTGATTTGCTAAGTATTTACCTGATTTATTGCTATGGTGGAAGTTTTCCTGCCTTAGACGGTGAATCATAAATTGAGTGTGTTTATTGAGTATTTCATTGAGTTTGAATTTATGTTTCCTAAGTTTTGCCTGTGTTTCTTCAGTTGGGTTGCTTGCATTGGTTTCTTCTAACTGTTTAATTTTATTGTTGAGTTCTCCTTCCTGTTCTTTCTCCTTCTTTTTTTGTATACTGAATATGAGATGATTCTTCCTCTGAGTACTGCTAGGGATATTCAGTGCCTTGTAAAGGTGATCCAAGAACTTGGGAACCCATTTGAAGAGGAGAGCAGGGATATCATTGTGCTTGATTCAAAAGAAATAGCGGACCCTTGTGCGGTAAAGACTGTGCAAGAATGTTCAAATTGATCAATTGAAGGCATTTACACTCGATTGCCTAGTGAATAGAACAAAATCCATTTATACTCCCATTTGTCACAATAAATTGAAGGTCTTCCGAACAAGTTCTATGAAAACTCCCAGCAACAGTTAATAAAGATTAGTGACTCTCAGAAATTATATGGAACCCTTTTCAAGGCTTTACATAGGTTGCCAGAACAGGGATGGAAATCTTGAAGAATTCCTCCGCCATGAAAATCAGCCCTGCCCTCCTGCTTTCTCTGAGAATGGCAAGCTCAGCCAGTGTAGCAAGTGTGACCTCCTGTTTTGTCTTGAAGAAGGTTGTCCTCCCAAGTCAGAGGCTCCCAAAGTCTCCTGTGTTGTCCTTGATGGAGCAGCAATCATAATGCTTAAGCCTACTGGCTCAAGAAAGATTTGCAGAGTATGCCCATCAAGTGTAGCCTGACTCCGCCTGTCTACGTACTTCCGCTCATTTACATTTCCCTATAGTACTCCGTCTGGAATAGCTCTCGTTCACTTCGTTTACTTCGGCAACTTGTCTCCGAACCAACCAGCGAACAGACGGCATTCCTGAGAGCGCTTACGTTTAAGTTGCAAGCCTATCGTTATCGTTGTGTCCCCCGTGGTTAACATACGTCATTACCAAACGTTAGTGATTGAACTCTAATGATTTCCAACTTCAGACAAGCGTCCACCAACCTGGAAAGAAACATTTGTCAATGGATCTAGGCCAGACTCTACGAAGTCAGAAAGTCTGGTATCCAGGCTACATCAAGTGTTCCTTCCTTATATTTCCTTGTGTCATCAAAAATTAACTTGTGTTGACTTGATATGGGACACTTACTTTGCCGACTCCATCAAAGGCACTGCAAGAGCAAAGTGTGGTAAAGGGATCTGCAGACGTGTATGTGCTGAAGCAGCTTTGCCAGCGCTTTCTAAGGGTGGATCAAAATAAAACAGATCTTTTTCAATACCTTTCAAACATCTTGGTTAAGTCATTTGAACATGGACAGAAAAAACTTGTCATTACTCAGGGAGGTAACATCCTTTGCAAGCCACAGCTGCCCGACATATGTGCTTTATCTCCATGCAACCATGAGGAAGCAGATAGCAGGATGATTTTGCATGCATCTCATGCTGCGCAGAAAGGCCATCAAAAGATCATGATTCGAACTGTTGATGTTGTATATGCAGATACAGTGCTGGTAGTTTCTGTGGTGCAAAACCTTGGTGACACTGAAATTGGAACAGGGAAGAATTTTAGGCACATTGCAGCACATGAAATTGCACATAGCCTTGGTCCTGAGAAGGCACGTGCCTTCCAATGTTTAATGCTCTGACTGGTTGTGACTCAGTGTCTAGCTTTGTTGGTTATGGGAAAAAAACAGCATGAGCAACATGGAAAGTCCTCCCCGAACTTACTCAGGCATTGTTGGAATTGAGCTGTGCTCCATCTGATATTCCCTCACATACAGGGTGCGATTTGTGATGATTTTGACAGGGTGATGATTTTGAATAAGTTTTTTTTTAAATGAACGAACGATTCATAGCCTAGTAATGTCATGGCTAATAATAGCCTATATTAATTTTGCCACCTTTGTAACATTTACCTTTATCTTAGTTTTAGTTTACCGTGATGTATGACTTTAAACAGCGAGTGTGCTTGGTATGATGATCAGCTCCTCTAATGCAGGGTAGGATACGTTTTGACAAGCATACAAATTCACCTTGTTCTTGCCCCATCTGAAATGACTCCTCTACTTTTGCTGCCTCCATCCATTCTGTATTTGTTATGTAAAATAATGTTGTATATGATGGCACTGAAGTCTTGAGTTAGTGAATTGGCTAACAGTGTTAGTTGGTAACCAAATAGCACACATTGCACTACACGCTGCATACTGTGCATTCTCTCTCCTGCTGATTTGCGTTCAGTAGCCAAGTGCGTAATATTGCAAAAGTTGAAAAAATAAAAGTGTTTATTGTAGCCTGCAGAAAATAAATAGCCTACTATCATACTGTCAGTTAATTGGCTACAGTGCAGTGAAGTTTGGAGAGTAAAGTTATAGGGCAACTTGAAGTTTTATGAAAATAATTTACGAACCAGAACATAAAGACCATGAAGCTTCTATTTCTTGCAGCTGTTAAAACACCCGCTAGATAGTTTAAATACCCACCAACATTCGTTTTTGCAGTACAGATTATTTCTGAAAGTTATTTGTCTACTAGGCCTAGCCTACTGGCTGATTTATCAAACGAGTGCTTTCTCGTTCGTCCTCCGCAAACTACAGGTGTTTCGGTAGAGAGCCATTGAATAAGCGATGCCAAGCAATTTCTGTAACACTTTTTGTGACATTCAGCTAATATCTCCTCATTTAATGTAAGTTCCTTCGGACAATAGGCCTACGTTTTATACGTGGAGTTGTCCTCCATCTCAGTTGCATCAGTTTTCTAATTTTGAAGGTTCGAAAATATGACTATATGCTTCACTGAATCCTTCTCGTTTTCTTTCATTTGTCCAGCTAACTTTTCCATTGAAACTAGCCATTTATGATGGATTACACAGTCGACATTCTGAAATGTCCTGCACGATCAAGGCCAAATGAAGTTATCACGCAGCCACTGTGTCAGCAGCATGAGTGCTGACGGTGACGGTGCGTTTCTGATGTCAGATTATTATGTAGGCTAGCCTACTAGACTGTTCTCACGTTGCAGCGCTTTACTTATATGAAGTAGCAATATGAGGGGCAGAGGGGGATAAATGTTGTCCCCCCCGGCGATGAAAATAATTAAGCAGAGGGGAGGATATCAAGACCAGAGGGTGGGAAATCCCACCCATCCCCCCCTACAAATCGCACCCTGCTCACATATATCAGAGACAATTGAAAGTTTCAGTTCTGCTGTAAGACAGAACCAGTACATGTGAGAGTGTGAACACGGCTAGGAAAAAGCTTTTTTCAAAAAGGTACAGTGTTCGCCGAATTCCACCAACAAGTGCAGCTCTTGAACAGCATGTGAAAAGGGCAACATATCAGGGTGGTCATATTTTATACTCCAGAGATATGTAGCTTTCAGAAAAATATAGTGAGAATTTGCCCCCCAAGTGGTAGTGACGACCCCCTGTGGCTCATGGACTAATAGTTGAGATGAGATGACATGTATTTTCTTTGCATTTTTATATATATATATATATGTATATATATGTTTATATACTCTTTTGATCCCGTGAGGGAAATTTAGTCTCTGCATTTATCCCAATCCGTGAATTAGTGAAACACACTCAGCACACAGTGAACACACAGTGAGGTGAAGCACACACTAATCCCGGAGCAGTGAGCTGCCTGCAACAACAGCGGCGCTCGGGGAGTAGTGAGGGGTTAGGTGCCTTGCTCAAGGGCACTTCAGCCGTGCCTACTGGTCGGGGTTCGAACCGACAACCCTCCGGTTACAAGTCCAAAGCGCTAACCAGTAGGCCACGACTGTGTTGGTCATTTTAATGTCGATGCAATGCTCTTACACGCTAGATAACATTGCTGCTTCATAGTGTTAATTTCGTCAGACTAGACGAGAGGAAATATGTTCGTCAACGACCTTTTTTTTCATGACTAAGACGAGACGATGACGAGACGGCAGTAATGTCCTGAAACACTGACTAAGACTATCTTAAGATGCATTATTGTTGACGAAAAAAGACGAGACTAAAATGTTTTGCATGAAATAAAAACTAAGATAAAATCTCTCCATTTTCGTCTACAAAATGAGAAGATAGAATATCTAGTTACGTTTTCAAAATATTCCGAATGAGTTCATACGCAACAGCTTTCCTGTAGGCTAGTCTACGTGCTGTTGCTGCAACCCGAAACTACATGGAACAAGAACACTGGAAATTTCTGCCAGAGTTAGCAAGCTAACTACCTAAGCTTTATGCCACAATGCTTATGCCCAGAAGTTGAAGCTTCTCTCATACAAATTAACATCCCCCAGAATGTCCATACAAAAATGTTCATCATGTAATGTCAACTATTTAACTAGTTAGACTGATGATGCAAAGTTTGCTAGCAAGTAAGCTAATATGGAAAGTTCGCTAGCAAGTTAGCTATGGCTAAGATGGAGAGTCTGTTTGGGGAATGTGTTGTGTTTGGGCGCATATCGCCATCTAGCTAGGCGGAGTAAAACATTAATACTTTGGCCTATGACAGTGTTTCTCAAACTTTTTCAGTTTCAGGACCACTTAACTAACCCTAGCTAAAAAAAAAAAAAACTTTAACAGTAGCCTATAATTAGTCTACACAATAGGCCTACTCACTGAACCACCTTGCTTATTGTCTTTGCACTTTGCTTATTGTGTGGATTTATATTGTATGATTTAAACTGGCATATCTTACATAGACAGTGTTGCAGAACTGTTTTTACATACAAGTTGGTTCAATATTGCAAACAACTCATATATATTATATTGGACCACGTCTGCTCGCGGACTACTTGGGATAGCTTGCGGACCACCAGTGATCCCCGGACCACACTTTGAGAAACACTGGTCTACGAATATGACAGTGGTCCATTCAAATCTTTTACTGTCTATGGTCAAATCCCAGCCGAGCTATAACTGTAGCTCGACTTACCTGTGCATGTAAACATACAGACTGACAAAAAATCAGAATGAGTAATTATAACAGACGAGTAGCCCTGTGGACACACAATATTATTGGAAAATTGAGATGTGTGAAACACTATTTGACTCAAATGGTAATGAGAAATAATTTGTTATAAAAAAGACTAAAATGTGTTGACTAAAACTGACTAAGACTAAGATACCTTTAGTTTTCTTTTGACTAAAACTAGACTAAAATGACGAGACTTTTAGTCGACTAAAACTTGACTAACAAAAATGATATTTGAATGACTAAATATGACAAAGACTAAAAAGGACATTTCGTCACAAGACTAAGACTAAGACTAAATTAAAAATAGGTGACAAAATTAACACTACTGCTTCAATCCAGTCACCAATTCATGCATTGCACGGTCTTGCTGTGCGTGCAATACAATGTAATGATTTGTTTTCCAGCCGGTTAGCTAGAGGCTACATGTAACACAAAACAATAACAATAGCCGGCTTCAGACCGTCGAGCCAAAGCGAGCTAGGCCGTGCCGGGGCTAATTGCTTTCACATCTTCAGGTGGGGGTGCTAACTGGTGCCACTTGGGGGCTATATTGGTGCTACTGGCCCCTGATTTCTGGCCCATCCTAAACGTTGGGCCACTTGGTGCTAGAGCGGGGTTAAGGGTGGGGTCAAGGTGAAGGCGGGGTCAACCACTTGTGTGTGAAGTCGAAAAACAACAGGATTTGCTAGTACACCGAGTTTAGAGATAGCGTCCGTATTAAAGATGTTTGCCTGTCAGTAGGCTAACTCTGTCCAGAGGTCGCCATGTAGCACAGTAAGCTAAAACTAGACTGCATTTCCGGCGGGAACTGCGAAAGTGCTTGCCCTGGTCCGGTCACCAACGTGAGCAGACAGTGGCATACGCTATGCTGAACCTGGCTTGATCCAGGCATTGTAACGGTGCCTTTCAGTGTTGGAGCAGTGGCAATATCTCAAAAGCTCTAGGAGAGGGCTATTCAACTATTGGCTTGCGGGTTGAATGCGGTTCGTTGGATTTTACCTTTGGCCTGCCTTCAAATTTAGCTTCTATGACTGAGATCAAATCAATAAAATAAAATGACAGCAGTGATTGGCTGCAAAAATAAATAATGTCACGCGTCTTGCGCCTCTCAAACTGGGCTATCAGGTAACCTACAGAGGAATTGAAATTATGAAATATGACCAAGGCATTAAAAAGCTGCTTGTTTGTCAGGATACTTTTTCACTGATTTATTTTAAAAAATATGATCTATGAGTGTGAATTATATATTCCATCCGACAAATTATGTTTTACTGGTTTATTTGACAAATAATCTATATGGATTTGCTCTATAAAGACCTTATGTCTGTTTGGGATTGTTTTGTGAGCCTGGGGTTGTTTTGAGAGCCTATTGATGTAGCCTATCTCAGATGTATCTCAGAATAAAGGAATACTTCATATTACTCTAAACCACCGTCTGTAAATCAACTGTATACTACTGTCTACATTGCACTATATTTCTTGACCTGTCTCTGTATATTTCATCACCTTTCTATACTTTGCCTCACATTGCAACACAGCTTAGATCTTTGGTTGCTATGAAGGCCAATCGTTCTAAATGGATGGTTGCTATGGCCAAAGGCCAGTTCTATCTCTGCCATTGTCAAGCGGGCATATCGTAGAATTCTGATTAACCTTATCTTATTTGAAACATCTCTATTTTACTTAGCCCACTTCCATACAGTGGGTCCCATTAAGAAGTGGCCACTTCATTCGCGCTTACCGTGATTCACACAGCAGCATTATTAAATTAATCTGTCACCATATACCTATGCCTACGTTTGCAAAGAAAACATTTTAATTTGATTCACATGAAACGTTACATTTAATGTACATGTTGTAGAATGAGTAGGCTAGTTTTGGTTGTTGGTGGTGTTATTGCATCCCTTAGTTATGCCTACAATGCAAGTTCCCTCGCGATTGGAAGCTCCTGTAGACAATAGTAGACACATTTCAAAACATCGCGTTAGGAGTTAGGAGTCCTCGCCACTTCTTTTAAGCTGTCACAGACTTAGGTGCTACTTTTAGGGCTAAAGTGCTCAATAGCAGTCCTAAAGTAACAAGTGATGAAGTTACGTATGGAAGCATATGGGTAGCTTTATTCAAATGAGAATGCAATCTGCAATATGCAATTCAAAAAGACATTACATTATGCAATTGCCAATTCATTATGCAATTTAATATTGCAATTTGCAATAATTTCCAACAACTTGTATTTTAATCTGCAAAGTGACAATGAAATCCTAAAATCAATTGCAATAATTTTGGTTAAAAAATAGAATAAACATGGATTGCATTGCATTTCATTTTGCCATGGTACTTCAGTCTCAAAATTCAAATGGCAATTCATTTTGCATTTCAATTTTCAATATTCAGTTTCATCATTTAACTGTCAATTCGTTTTGCAATTTAATATTTAAAGTGCAATGTAGGATTGCATTTTAAAAACATATTTGGCAAAACTGTCAATGCCAGCCTGAAAACATTTTGGATTATTTTGGGCAAAACGTTTTGCCATCGTTTTGAGGCATTTTATTCAAATGGAAAAGAAATAGCGGCCCCCGTGATTGCATTGCACTTTGGTCACGCTCTTTGTGTTGCAAAATTCAAATGGCCATTCAATCTGCCAAACGCATTGCAATCTGTCAAGTCACTCGTCAAGACGGGAACTAGGCTACGTCACTTCCGTGTTTACGTCTTACCCAGTTAGCGCTTGCAATAGAGCATCACAGTCCCGCCCCTCCTCCGAAAGAGCTTAGTTTCCGGAAGTAAATTTCCCATTCATTTCTCCCATTGACGTTTTGGAAAAATCCGTATCTAAAGAGTTTTACAGCATGTCTTAGGCTAATCAGCTACGGAGTAACTCATAAGCATACAACATATAATTTCGAGTGAAAAAACGGAGAGAAAGTCCAAAAAATGTCAAAGGTACAAGACTGTGTACATATTTTCATTTCCGAGCGAAGGAACTACTCATCCCATAAACCACCGCGGCTCACTGAATAATATATAAGCAATGCACGAACCAGCGCGAAATCATTTCTAACCGGCGACAGCACGGGAACCCTTTCCTCCAAACAGTGATTTTTATATAGTGATTGTGCCGTTAATAGCAGTTATTTCAGGAGTAATCGTGCAAATAATCGTGTTTTGGTATTGAATGTTATATTTACCATTGTGTATTTTATATCGTGTGTGTGTGTGTGTGTCAAGTCAAGTCAAGTCAGTTTTATTTTTAAAGCGCATTTAACATGCACATAGTGCAACCCAAAGCGCTCCAACAAACAAGACACATAACAAGACAAACGATGCCGGATGGAGCGGCGTAGTCGCCAGCGTGCCCATGACATCAAGACATGACAAATAGATTTAAAAAATAACAAATACAAAAAATGCTGGACGGAGCGGCGTAGTCGCCAGCGTACCCGTGACATCAAGACAGACAGACAACAAAACAAATAAAAAGTGACAAAAAAAAAAGTGTGAAAGCGGTTAAAGGAACACGCCACCCAAAATCAGTAGTAATATATGTTCTTACCTTAACTTTCACGAGTTGAGTCATACCTCTCCCGCGTCCGTATGTGCACTCAAACGCTCTGGCGCGCGGCGCGAATTTGTTAGCATGTTGCTATGCTGGCTCTGCCGTAGCCGTAGAGGGAGTAAGATGGCATTAATCAAACACATCCACGTTTTCCCTACTTAAATACAGTTGCACAAGTAGTTGATTAAAAATGTTAGGTCACACAACATGAAACGTGACGATTTTCCAAGCAAATAAACAGGAGAACTACAATGTCTGGCGCAATAGCACTTGGGAGTACTTCGACCTAGGTAGTAATATTAATTAACACCTAATTGTAGATCCTATCCACCACAGAGTTTAGAATCCATGCTTGATCGACCCCTCAGCCTCCCCCTCCCCTCTGAGTGAGAGAGAGGCACACACACTAGAGATGTGCTGATGGGCTATTATTTCAACCATAACTGCAAAACAAAACTTAATCCATCCATCAGCAAAGTTTTTTGACCAATTTTCAAAACCGCACCCGCCCGCCATCCGCTGTGTTTTAATGTATATGGGATGCGGCGCTGCTGACGTGAGGCTAGAAAGCTCTTGCCTGTTCTTTCTAGAAAGACTGATCCAATGCAGCAAATATATTAAAAGGCTAAAGTCCTACATTGGCTATGTTGTAGCCTATATCCCCAGAATATCAGCAGCAAACTCTGTCTCTGTCTCGCAAAACAGTCTCCAAATAAAACGCACATCGGCCTGTTGCCTAGCCTATTCTGTGCCAATATAGCCTATCGTCCAAAATGCTTGATTGCATTGCATTCTCCACATTTTTAGCTAAATTTTCATGTACCACATCAGCATTTTTGTTCCGTGAATCTTTTGTAAATTGCTTTACAATAGCGTCAGGCCCTTGTCAGCAGCCTTCGGCTTGCCTCTTGCCACTATTCACTCCTTCGTCTTCAACATTCCCTGTAGTATTCTCAATATTTTTGGCCTCAATGTGTCCAGTTACATAGTCTGTCTGTTCTTAGTCTTGGATTTTGTGAAATAAATGTCTAAATTTCACCTGTTTGCTGCAGCTTCGGTCTGCACGTCCTTTTAAAACAGCATCTTTTTCTCTCTCGAGCATTTAATCTGCTGCCGGCTTGTCTCTCCACGTCGTCCAAAATGCTTGATTGCATTGCATTCTCCAATTTTTAGCTAAATTTTCATGTACCAAATTTTCATGTACCCCAACTTGTCAGCAGCCTTCGGCTTGCCTCTTGCCACTATTCACTCCTTCTTCCGATGTAATTTCTGAGTCATCTAGCCTACAAGATGTTTACACACACACACACACACCTCAGTAAATAGAACCAACTTGACGTTGACTTCAACCTGTGCTATATCCTAGATGAGACTGCCTGGGTTATTTTGTTTCGATATCAAACACATAGTAATTGTAGCCTTCAGGGAATAGGCATTTAAAAGAGAGACAGAGAGTGATATGACTCGTATGACTTCTACAAGCTCAATAACATCCACAGCGGAAAAAAGAAGGTAAGAAAAAAAGTCGGAAAACTTAGAAGGCAAGCAAGTTTGCAGAGGTGGAAAAAGTACGAAAATATTGTACTCAAGTAAAAGTACCAATACTTTGATGAAATATTACTCAAGTACAAGTTAAAATACCAATCTGAAAATGTACTCAAGTAAAAGTAAAAAGTAGTCCATTTAAAATGTACTTTAAGTAAAAGTTACTTAGTTACTTTTTTTTTTTTTTTTGGGGGGGGGGGGGGTACCAGAACAACCAGTTTTACCAGAGACTTTCTAATGAGGAGATACAGCACTCAAAAAATCCTCCATAGTTTAGTATATGTGCTGCCGAAGCGATAGTAATGCATGGGGTTAGTTTGTAACGCCAATATGGCAGTTGTCTACACATATTACAACCCTTCCGCGGCAAAACGTTGACATGTGAATACATTGAGCCAATCATATGGTGTGTTGAGAATACATTGAGCCAATCATGTGGTGTGCTGTGAAGACATCATGCCAATCATCTGTTGTGATCTCGCCGCTGGAGCAAGATTGGTGTTGTGAAGCCTTATGCACGCGCATTTCTGCCAAAATAGATGCCCGATAAGTTCCCAAAAAGCGTTGCAATATGGCCGCCGAGTGGAGGTACTTGCCTAAAAGGATTTTGGTCCTAGCTCGAGTTGCTGCAGCCAGCAGCTAAGGCAGCCGTGTTCATGCTCCCAGTGTGTAGCGCTGTAGCTGCAGCAACTCGAGCTAGGTAAAACCGATTGTTTCAGTTTTGTTCATATTGACAGTACTCGGTGACGTTGAGAAATGGAGATCTATGTGAAAAATCACCAGAGTTCTCCTTTAAGTTTGAGCAGTAGTTGATTTTCAAAGTTAGTTGCACTCATCCTTGGTCGCTTTGCAGTGAACAGTAATCCAGCACAACTGAAAAGCCCCTCACAGGCAGCTGAGGCAGGCAGGCCAATGTTGAGTTGCAGAGAGTTTTTTTAATATTTGGAATCGAGCAGAAGGTTCAGCAGATTAAAGGGCGTCGAACTGGGGGGAAAAGTGGGAAGTATAGGGCCCCAATGTAGGAGAGGGCCCTTGAAAAGTGGAATACGGGGGGCACAACATTTTCACCAGGCATTAGTAATAACTCAGGTAATCCACACATAAAAAATCCAAACAACTCCATAAGTAGAGTCATGTGTAATGAAGTGGAATAACACAGGGAAAAAGTATTGAACACGCTAAGAAAAGGCACTAAGGCAAGGAAAGGAACGAGCTGGAATCTGTAAGTAGTTAGAGAGTAGTTATCCTTTCTATCTGTGCAAATTAATATAATCTTAATATAATATAATATAAGCTTGGTTAGTAGCCTACATATTGATGGGCTATAAAAAGGTTTTTCATTACCAAGGTGTCACACAAGAAACATTTCATGATGGATAAAAGCAAAAAGCTCTCCCAAGACCTTTGCAATCTTATTGTTGCAAAACATCAATGAAACTGGTTACAGATGCATTTCAAAACTTCAGAATCTTCCAGTTAGCAGCATGGGAGCCATTATCGGCAAGTGGAAGGAACATCACTGCATCATCAACCGGCCATGCACAGGATCTCCTCGCAATATTTCTGACCAGGGAGTCAGAAGGATAGTCAATTCCAAGAGCCAAAGACCACTCGGAGAAAGCTCCAGAAAGACTCGAAGGCAGCCAATTCATTTAAATTCAATTAAACAGTTCTGGTAGTAAAGATCAGGATTCACAAGCGGGGACCCATGGAATCTGTTTAGAACAATGGGCCAAAATCACACCTGATACTGCGACTAATACGAAATGTCTTGATGCTGTCATTACAAACAAAGGCTTACTGAAAGAAATTTCAGTAGGCGTTCAATACTTTTTTCCTGTGTCATTCCACTTTATTACACATATTATTTTTTATATGTGTGTTAATATAATGTGTGGTGAAAATTTCGAATAGACTCACTGGAAGTTTAGGCTAATTACTGAAAAAAAGTCTAAGCGTTCCACCATATATTTATTTTACCTGAATATTTTAACTTCCAAATTAATGTCAAAATGAATGTCATACGAAATGTAAAGTTTGACTGACTGGATGTTTATACAAAACATAGTGAAAACTGTCTACTCTAAGGTCACTCTCACTCTCCCTTGCTAAAGAGCTAAATGGTTTAGTCCGCCTGCACGATTCATAAGGTAGTCTATCTTTTGTTTATTTAGTTGAGCATCGCTAGTAGTGGGCCGCTAATTGTTGTTCTGCTGGTGCAATGTCTTTATATAAAGAAGTCAGGTTACCAAAAACAAATGTCAAAACAGGAAAAAAAAGAGAAATGAGGGGAAACAACTGCTAATGAACTACTTTCCAAAAAAAGGTGAGCACAAACGTCAAAACACGAAATCCCATGGTGTTTGCTTGAATATCTCCGCAATCATAGTGCTAAAACGAACTGAGACAACCCATTGAAATAGCGGAAAATACACTTTCATAGGTTAGGCTACACATGTAATCTGATGCATCTCGTGATCCAGCTCCATCTCAATCACTTTCAGAAAGACATGGCGCCAGCTTGATTCATGTCCTGTTGTAGGCTACATGCTGATCATTATCACTAGGCTAGTGGTTTAGGGCGCGATTTTTTCTCTCTCCCTTTCTGTTTTCGTTAGTCTTAACTTTTTTTTTTACTCAAGTAACGGATGGGTTTTTTGATGTAGCGAAGTACAATACTTCACTCAAAATGTAATCAAGTAAAATTTAAAATACCGATTTTATAAACTACTTAAAAAATACAAAATACACAGAAAAACTACTCAATACAGTAACGTGAGTAAATGTATTTCGTTACTTTCCACCTCTGCAAGTTTGGCGGTTATAATGTGAACATGCACGTTGCACTGTTGTGCGGTGGACTTTCGGAATGAATGCAGTCGGCGTTTCTTTAATATCGAGGCGCTAGTTTGTCCGATCATCATGATTGCGCTGTCTGTCTGAAAAAGACACGCCCCTTTTCCCATGCAGTCAAAATGAATGGGAGTCTTCAGAACAGGCTTGTCATAGTGTCACCCTGACATGCCAGTGCGTAAAGTAATGTGAATGACTTGTTATTTTATCAAGGATTTCTTTCTTTTTGCAAAAAATAAAGTACAATAGGCATTAATTAGTAGGCCAGCAGCATGTTGAAATGATGTGCCAAATTGCGTTTTTTATTACAATGATAAAATTGTAAAAGGACGTGACTGAAGCTGAGGCAAGCCTGGCAATAGGCCTATAGGCCCGACGGTAATTGTAAAGCAATTTACAAAAGATTCACTGAACAAAAATGCTGATGTGGTACATGAAAATTTAGCTAAAAATGTGGAGAATGCAATGCAATCAAGCATTTTGGACGATAGGCTATATTGGCACACAGAATAGGCTAGGCAACAGGCCGATGTGCATTTTATTTGGAGACTGTTTTGCGAGACAGAGACTGAGTTTGCTGCTGATATTCTGGGGATATAGGCTACAACATAGCCAATGTAGGACTTTAGCCTTTTAATATATTTGCTGCATTAAATCAGTCTTTCTAGAAAGAACAGGCAAGAGCTTTCTAGCCTCACGTCAGCAGCGCCGCATCCCATATACATTAAAACACAGCGGATGGCAGGCGGGTGCGGTTTTGAAAATTGGTCAAAAAACTTTGCTGATGGATGGATTAAGTTTTGTTATGCAGTTATGGTTGAAATAATAGCCCATCAGCACATCTCTAGTGTGTGTGCCTCTCTCTCACTCAGAGGGGAGGGGGAGGCTGAGGGGTCGATCAAGCATGGATTCTAAACTCTGTGGTGGATAGGATCTACAAATAATTAATATTACTACCTAGGTCGAAGTAGGCCTACTCCCAAGTGCTATTGCGCCAGACATTGTAGTTCTCCTGTTTATTCGCTTGGAAAATCGTCACGTTTCATGTTGTCTGACCTAACATTTTTAATCAACTACTTGTGCAACTGTATTTAAGTAGGGAAAACGTGGATGTGTTTGATTAATGCCATCTTACTCCCTCTACGGCTACGGCAGAGCCCGCTAGCATAGCAACATGCTAACACATTCGCGCCGCGCGCCAGAGCGTTTGAGTGCACATACCGACGCTGGAGAGGTATGACTCAACTCGTGAAAGTTAAGGTAAGAACTACTGATTTTGGGTGGCGTGTTCCTTTAACTTTAGCAACATTGTGCAGTGCTTCGTATCTGACTGCCATCCTGATGCATGGACCTGTGCATGGTCTGCTCTTGGACCACCATATTCAGTTTGCTGTGAATTATTACGCCAAATGTTCATTAAATGTACGAAGAAGTATTTCTAGGTTAATGATTGATGATATGACTTGTACAGTATGAAGGCTACAGTAGCCTAGCTAATGTTAACTAGCATTACCAACCTCCCTGCAAAACTCACCACACAACTTTGTAGGTCTTGTCTCTCATGCTGGCCCTTACAAAACCCACAAGCACACAACACACACACAACAGTCAATAATGTGACCCGATTTAAAGTGGTTTTCACCCCTTTGGACACTCTTGATATCGTCCTTGAAACAGTGAAATATTCACGGGGGCATGGACGGTTTGCTAACCATTTTACTGCAGTGTCTAGCTGCTAGCCAGTGGTAGCATCCAGCTTGCATGTGCTATCAACTAGCTAGCTAGTTCAAAAGTTGAAGTTTTTTGAAGGTTTTTATGCCTCGACTAAGTTGATGTTTCCTATAAACAACAATTCATGTTCATAGAAACAACAAGGTCACTAAAACATTATATTAATGTTAGCAGCATTATAATGACATTCTAATGTCTGAAAGGCTAATGATTAGCCTATCGGCTACCTGAAAAGTTAAGTGTTTAAACTAGCATTCAGTGTTCTATTTGATGGTGTATTGGTCCTGACTAAGTCCGTGTGATTTATAAACCACAATCCTTGTTGATACAAGGTCCAATCAGAGAATGTCTAATAAGGAGAGAACCTTCACTCTCGGAACTCTTCCGGTGTGGTACTGCATCTAGGGGCGCTCACGGGCGAGTCCAGAATGAATGGAGGTCTATGGAGCTGTACCCCTCAAAATCCACTTTTCTCGGGATATCATTTTTTTTCAAGTAATTTGAATATTGTATTCGAAAGGGGAGGCAAAGACAATACACTTTGTTGAGTATTATATTTTTTAAAGTCACTTAATTGTTCTAAAAAGCCTTTCAAACGTGCCAATGACGTCATTCATTAGCATGATCATAGCATAGCATAGCATCAATGCTAGCGTGTTATGGGCAACAACGACCCAACCTGTAAGAAAACGAAAGGACATGACTCTCGGATTATTTCACTTTTGATTGAAAATCCATATCCATTTTGCGAAAAATAAAATAAAATCTGAGGGTTTCAGTTGTTAAATAGGTGAAAACAACAAATGTAGCCATGTAGCTCCATAGGACCCCATGTATTTTGGACTCGCCCGCGATCGCCATCTAGGTGAACTCTAGTGAACTGCAGCCAAATTCGGTTTGTATGGGATTAATAGAGAGTGGGGAGGCTCTCCTTAGAAGGGCTCTGGTCCAATGTTCGTCTAGAAAGTTTTTATTCACATTAAAATTTTCGCCATAGGCAGTAAAAGACTCCGCCATCTTTGTCAATAATTTTTGCTGATAAAGTTTCAAACTATGATCATAACGGCCTTTCCACCAATCAGAGGCATCACTGTGGGATTGTGGGATTGTTCAGGATTGTGGGTAATGAAGTACTTATCCAAGACATTGCGATTAAAAGACATTTATTTCAAAACAAGGTTAGTGCCCCTTGAATTTTGGGCTCTATATGACCATACACAATCGCTTAGTACAGCCGTAGCTGGTTTTGAGTCTACCATGTGCAGTTAAGTTTTTATGGCTTATACCCGAATTGTCAATGGAGAAATTGCATTGAATTCTTACTTCCGGAAACTCCTGTGGGCGGGACTGTGATGCTCTATTGAGGAGTTTGCAGCTGCACTAAGGTCTCTGGCTGATTATGTAGAACACCACCGTGTCAACGAGTCTGACTCAACGGACAGATTACTGAAAATGGACGACAGCGTGGGCTATCTAGCCCTACTTGTCCGATTTGATGTCAACCTGGTCCGTTCAAAGATTTCTGAGGCCTTACAGCTAATGGGTGCTAGCCGGTGGGGGGACCTTCTGTCGATACCACTGGAGGGAATAGAGGGTTCCTCTCCTATTAGGGAGATCGCGGAGCTCTTTGGAGTTCACAGGACAAGTAGGGCTAGATCGCCCACTCTGTCGTCCATTCAGGCTGGCATTGACAGTTTTGCCAAATATGTTTTTAAAATGCAATCCTACATTGCACACAGGGTGTACACTTACAATGGTGTATTTTTGTTACGTTGTGGGTAAGATGTTGGGACTTAATTTCGGGCCCGAGTCTGAATATCTGCCACGACACTTCCATAAAGGACGCACACCATCCAGCACATACACATTGAAACCGATATTTTAGGTATATGGTATATATGGTCTCTCTGAAGCTCTGTTCTAGAATCTTTGCTCTGAAGGCTGCGTTGCTAGGCAACATCAAATAAACGAAATGAGAGTCTTTTCAAGGTATTAAAAGTGTACGTGTGATTACGAATGGATGTGTGTGGTTTGCAATTAGAATAAACAAGAAATAACATTTCCAATAATTTCCCATGATAAATTACATAATATTTACACCTTCCTTACTTGTGAAGCTCACAACGTATTTAGTGAAATGTAATACAACGTTGCCACCCAGCGTTCAGATGCAGGCTATTTAACATTACGTGACATTTCCTGCTTATTCTTTCGTCAACTCCATGCTTTTAGGAAAACAATCTTTTTATCATAGTTCCCTCTTCAATGAGCGATTACCAGCTCGTTTTTGTAACAGAGATAGCTGTTTATTGTCCCTAGGTTTAAAGAAACACCTATTCATATTAGTGCTGCCGACCACTGTTCATTACATGGCCCAGAATGTCTTTACAACAAAACAACACAGTAAAACCTAAATGCCCGTAAACATATGCATTTGCATACTTGTAACATTTTTAACTAGATGTACCGCAGAGCGGTACAAAATATGACCGCCGCCCAGTCCAGCACATGTTTTCCACAAAAATAAGTCACGCTGAAAGGCAGATATGATTCTAACTGTCTCATTGAATTGCATTATGCACACTCAATTCTCACTGGTATCTGCTAGACAACAAGTACCAAAACATGATTAGCTCATAGATTTCACATGTAATATACATTTTATACAACCCCACCCCCATCTTGCCTGTTCATAATTTTGAGAAATTCTTGAATTGTGTGCATGTGTGCGTGTACATGTTTATGTTTATGTGGGTGTGTGGGTGGGTGTGTGTGCGTGCATGTGTGTGTTTGCCTGTTTATGTGCCTGTATGTGTGCATGTGCATGCATGCGTATATATGTCTACTGTGTGAGTATGTGTCATACGTAGGATTACTGTGAATGTATGTGTGTGCGTGTGTATCTGTTTATGCACATGTGTGCATATGGAATGGGTTTACATGACCCCTGGAGGCAAACAAACACAAAAAATTGTCTGCCCTACCCTTCTTTCGGGGGGTCCAGTCCAGCGGGGGGGCTACAGATCAAAACGAAAGTGATGGTTCCATGCTATCCATGTGGGGTTACATGCCCACCAAGTTTCGTGTACCCCGGTCTTTCAGTGTCCCGGGAATCCTTGTTGGTGTACGGTCACTAAATGTACACATAAATTATTTTATTGTAAGGCCCCCCATGAACGAAAGTCCACGAAACTTGGCATGCATTCGGAGGGTGTCATAATGATCCTACACTTTCAATTTCGTGCAGATTTGACCATGTCAGCCAGAGATATTGTGATGAAAACACCTAATCTTTTGCTTTTTAATTTTTAACTAGGTGGCGCTATACATGAAATAAGTGGTAATGGGATAGGTTGACATGCCCCCTTAAGACCAACATAGAAAAAAAAGGTGGACCTCCTAGACCCTACGGTTCTCGAGATATTCACAGAAAACTGTCTCCGGCCACCTACAGGCCAGTTGGTGTATAGTAACATAAATTAATTTATTGTGTGGCCCCCCATGAACGGAATTCCATGAAACTTGGCGTGCATTCAGAGGGTGTCATAATGATCCTACACTTCTAATTTCGTGCAGTTTTGACTATGGTAGGTCACAGATACCTGCGATTACAACACCTTATTTTTACTTTTTTGTGTTTAACTAGGTGGCGCTATACATGAAATGAGTGGTTATGGAATGGGTTGACATGGCCCTTTGAGATCAACATACAAAACAAATGGTCCTCCTAAACCCTACGGTTCTCGAGATATTCACAGAAAACTGTGCCTGCCCTACCCTCCTTTCGGGGGGTCCAGTCCAGCGGGGGGGCTACAGATCAAAACGAAAACAGGAGGTTCCATGCTATCCATGTGGGGTTACATGCCCACCAAGTTTCGTGTACCCCGGTCTTACAGTGTTCCGGGAATCCTTGACGGAAATTTGGACATGCGGGAAAAAAAAAGAAAAAAAATCTGACTAAACCTATATGACCGCTTCGAAGCGCGGCGGTCATAATAATACTCTCCCATCATGATATTTAACAATAATGAAAAATTTTATTTGAATACCGTCAATGTGAAAATAGCTGTACTATGTCAGCAATAAATAGCTAATGTTCTCCTTACCATTTCAGTTCGTAAGTCCATACTATCCCATGGCTGAGCAAGGATTTCATGATTGGGCAAGGCTGCCCAGAGACATTGTGGCTGCCCAGAGACATTGTGCATACTTGGAAGGTGTTGTGGTAGAAGTACAACTGCAAATGTGAAAGGTGATAGTTACCAAATACGGGTAGATGCTTTGCCAAATGCTGGAAACTTTTGGAATGTTTTCTTTTTTTTTAGCTTATGCACCCTCACATTGGAGTCCCGAGTTCAAATACAAAATTTGGTATCGATATGTGACAGTGTTCCTGAGATATGGACGACTTCCTGTTTCGGAACTTTGCCGCCGATTTTGTTTGGCTGTGACGGGCAAACGCTTTCGAAAATCTAAAATCCTTCTGGTAACTTTTGTGAGGCTTGGTCCAAGGATAATGTACGTCAAGTTGCGTGGTGTTCGGACCAAATTTGTGACCTGTGAAAATTTAGTTTCGCTTTCTGTTCAATCCAATATGGCGGACGAACGACACGCCCACCTGACGTCATCTTCGCGAGCCACTTACACCGGTACTGACCGGACGTTTTAAAGTTGGAACGGTGTCTCTGTCTCAAAGGGCCTAGGCGCTAGAGCTGACAAAAAATTAGGGAGACGGGAAAAATAATAATAACTAGAATTGCGGTTCCGAGGAACTGCAAGAGTGGGTTTGATCAGTGGCACGGAACTCGGCCTCATCCAAGGATTCCAACGGTACCTCATTTATGAAAATCGGGCACACGGATCAAAAGTTGTCTGCATTAACGCAACATCCAATAAGCTAAAACGCATAAATAACATGGTTGCTATGCTGGTTGCTATGGTGGTCGCTAGGTTGACATTACAGGGGTGGTTTCTAGGTTGTTGCAAGGGTAATTAGTTAGTTGCTAGTAAGCCATCTTAAGCTGACTGCATAAAGTGATTATTTTAAGAGATACATTTTCAAACCAGAACTGTGTATAGGTCATGGTTAAAAACGTATCAGAATCTCAGAAATAATCACGCAATGCAGCCAGTTTAAGATTTTTTAAGAAGTCAGATTTTTTAAAGGCAATCAAATTTCTGCTGACTCTCTTCTGGCTGCGGTTAAAGGCCAGCGCCTGCTGAGAGGCCTGAAGGGTCAGTTCTGAGGTTGTTGGCTGCTGGAACCGAAAAAAGGACTGCATTTTCTTAAAAGACAATGTGACTGAAGTGCGGGCAAAGTTTGCACAGAAATGTACGATTTTTCCCACCCTCATCGACCTTGTCATAAAACTTGTTTAAATGATCACACGACGCCTCCTTGCTGCTTTGTTGTCTACATCAGCATTTCTCAAACTTCTTTGACCTGAGGCCCAGTCAAGGCATACTTTGGGGTCATAGGGCCCACCTACATGAACCCACCCCCTCCTCCCAACCCCTATCAAATTGTAATGATATCACAATTATTATTTTTATACTATATTGCCTACATGCACTTCAAAACAGTCAATGTTTAAAGTGCTAAGATTGTTTACAAAAGTTTGTGAAAGCATGCACATCAGAGTACTGCTTTACTAATGTAAAATATAATTAGGCCTACACTAGTTTCATTGTTTTTGCATTGTTGCATGATTGATATGCTATTTAATTACATTTCATTTGAATGCCTGAATGTAAGAATTCAGGAAACACAATACCAGCTTTTAACATTTCTGTTGTTAGTTTATGTAAATCACATAACACATGAACTGTTTACATACTACTGATAGCCCATTACTGTACACAATAATACTGTGCCCATTCATTAACATATATTAAACATCAGGCGTCTTGTTTACACATTTAAACCATATTTGCACTTCGAATTTCGCTTCCAAACTGTAATAACTACATCTACAAAGTCTAAAGAAGATAACCATGTAGTCTGTTCATAGATAAGATCAATTTTGACAGAACTACAGACTTCGTGAAAGTAGCCTAGTAGTCCTACATAAAAGGCTCCATATTCACTTCATTGCAAAATCGCGGTTGGTCTGTTTACACACTAAAACCATATTTACACTTCGAAATTCGCTTCCAAATTGTAGTAACTACATCTACGAAGTCTAAGGAAGATAACCTTGTAGTCTGTTCAACGATACGATACATTTTGACAGAACTACAGACTTCGTGAAAGTAGCCTAGAAGCCCTACATAAAAGGCTCCATTAACTTCATTGCAAAATCGCGGTTGGTCTGTTTACACACTAAAACCATATTTACACTTCGAAATTCGCTTCCAAATTGTAGTAACTACATCTACGAAGTCTAAGGAAGATAACCTTGTAGTCTGTTCAACGATAAGATACATTTTGACAGAACTACAGACCTCGTAAAAGTAGTACCTAAAATTAGTGTGATAAATGGCCATCACGTAGCCTAAAGCATATAGCACTAGCATATGACAACAGCAAATAGCTAACGTTTACGTTAGCCTAACTTACTTATCGTTGACGTTGACCCGACACGTTTATAAGTTAGACCATAGACTGATAAGGACGTCCATCAAAATTCCGTGTGTATCCTGTGTATCTTTCGTGCTGCTATCCTGTTGCCTTTTCCCTGTTGTTCCGGCAACAAGGTTTTTACGCGATATTTGCCACATCCCAGAGAGTTGTTGTTTGGTGGGTCAGGTGACGAGCCGTCGAATCACAGCACAGCACCCAGAATGCATTGCAACACACCGTCTAGAAGGGACTCAGCGTTAGGTCGGCTTTAAATAGCATACAGAACCAATAGTAATATAACGTTGTCTGTAAGCTCCACAGATCGTGGCAAGACAATTGAATTGATTGTGGACTTCTTGCTGGGCAACGATGAGTAACTTGATTAGTAATGCTGCGTGAATATGCATGATATCTGTATGAAAGTGTGTTTCTCAATGTAATAATCTATACAACTGTACACATGACTAAGTTCAAATGGAGCTAGCTGGGTATAGGACTGGGCTGAATGGATTGGTGAAATACTTTATTTATTTATTTTTTTAATGACCTATATGAACATGGTTTGGCTTTAAAAAAAAGAGGAGACAGCGCGAACACTTAGTGCTGGCAAGGCATTGAACTGGGCTGAATGGATTTGGAAAATATATATATATATTTTTTTTTAATGACCTGTATCAACATGGTTTGGCTTTAAAAAAAAGATGAGACAGCGCTTTGCGCTGTCTCATCTTTTTTTACATTACCTTTACACTTAGTGCTGGCAAGGCATTGAACTGGGCTTCATTCTAGGATTCCAACGGTACCTCATTCATGAAAATCGGACATACTGGTCAAAAGTTACATGCACACACCTTCATATACACAGACAGCCCAGCTCAGCCCATTATAGCTCTGCCAGGTGGCTTAGAACTCTTCCAGGTGCAAGCTTAAGCAATTAGAGCTGTGATGTCACAATCGAAATTTGAATTCTGAACATTCCGCCATTCATTTCAATGGGCCCAAAAAACGCAGAAAAACGGGAATACCGCGAAAACGACAAGGGCCAGCGACACGAAATCAACAAGCAAGTTACACCGGTTCGGGCCTGAATTTTTGGAGTTCGAACCGCGTCGATAGCTCAAACGGTCTAGGAGCAGTAGTTCGGCCAAAAAGTGGGTGAACAGGAATAATAAATAAACTAGAATTGCGGTTCCGAGGAACTGCAAGAGTGGGTTTGATCAGGGGCATGGAACTCGGCCTCATCCAAGGATTCCAACGGTACCTCATTTATGAAAATCGGACATAAGGGTCAAAAGTTACATGCACACACCTTCATATACACAGACAGCCCAGCCCAGCACATTAGAGCTCTGCCAGGTGGCTTAGAACTCTTCCAGGTGCAAGCTTAAGCAATTAGAGCTGTGATGTCACAATCGAAATTTGAATTCTGAACATTCCGCCATTCATTTCAATGGGCCCAAAAAACGCAGAAAAACGGGAATACCGCGAAAACGACAAGGGCCAGCGACACGAAATTAACAAGCAAGTTACACCGGTTCGGGCCTGAATTTTTGGAGTTCGAACCGCGTTGATAGCTCAAACGGTCTAGGAGCAGTAGTTCGGCCAAAAAGTGGGTGAAAAGGAATAATAAATAAATAAATAAAGTAAACTTAAGAAGAACAATAGTGGGCTTGCTCCGCAAGCCCACAGCATGGCTTCGCCATGCTGTGGTCTTGCTGGATCAAACCCACTAACTAGAATTGCGGTTCCGAGGAACTGCAAGAGTGGGTTTGATCAGTGGCACGGAACTCGGCCTCATCCAAGGATTCCAACGGTACCTCATTTATGAAAATCGGGCACACGGATCAAAAGTTGTCTGCATTAACGCAACATCCAATAAGCTAAAACGCATAAATAACATGGTTGCTATGCTGGTTGCTATGGTGGTCGCTAGGTTGACATTACAGGGGTGGTTTCTAGGTTGTTGCTAGGGTAATTAGTTAGTTGCTAGTAAGCCATCTTAAGCTGACTGCATAAAGTGATTATTTTAAGAGATACATTTTCAAACCAGAACTGTGTATAGGTCATGGTTAAAAACGTATCAGAATCTCAGAAATAATCACGCAATGCAGCCAGTTTAAGATTTTTTAAGAAGTCAGATTTTTTAAAGGCAATCAAATTTCTGCTGACTCTCTTCTGGCTGCGGTTAAAGGCCAGCGCCTGCTGAGAGGCCTGAAGGGTCAGTTCTGAGGTTGTTGGCTGCTGGAACCGAAAAAAGGACTGCATTTTCTTAAAAGACAATGTGACTGAAGTGCGGGCAAAGTTTGCACAGAAATGTACGATTTTTCCCACCCTCATCGACCTTGTCATAAAACTTGTTTAAATGATCACACGACGCCTCCTTGCTGCTTTGTTGTCTACATCAGCATTTCTCAAACTTCTTTGACCTGAGGCCCAGTCAAGGCATACTTTGGGGTCATAGGGCCCACCTACATGAACCCACCCCCTCCTCCCAACCCCTATCAAATTGTAATGATATCACAATTATTATTTTTATACTATATTGCCTACATGCACTTCAAAACAGTCAATGTTTAAAGTGCTAAGATTGTTTACAAAAGTTTGTGAAAGCATGCACATCAGAGTACTGCTTTACTAATGTAAAATATAATTAGGCCTACACTAGTTTCATTGTTTTTGCATTGTTGCATGATTGATATGCTATTTAATTACATTTCATTTGAATGCCTGAATGTAAGAATTCAGGAAACACAATACCAGCTTTTAACATTTCTGTTGTTAGTTTATGTAAATCACATAACACATGAACTGTTTACATACTACTGATAGCCCATTACTGTACACAATAATACTGTGCCCATTCATTAACATATATTAAACATCAGGCGTCTTGTTTACACATTTAAACCATATTTGCACTTCGAATTTCGCTTCCAAACTGTAATAACTACATCTACAAAGTCTAAAGAAGATAACCATGTAGTCTGTTCATAGATAAGATCAATTTTGACAGAACTACAGACTTCGTGAAAGTAGCCTAGTAGTCCTACATAAAAGGCTCCATATTCACTTCATTGCAAAATCGCGGTTGGTCTGTTTACACACTAAAACCATATTTACACTTCGAAATTCGCTTCCAAATTGTAGTAACTACATCTACGAAGTCTAAGGAAGATAACCTTGTAGTCTGTTCAACGATACGATACATTTTGACAGAACTACAGACTTCGTGAAAGTAGCCTAGAAGCCCTACATAAAAGGCTCCATTAACTTCATTGCAAAATCGCGGTTGGTCTGTTTACACACTAAAACCATATTTACACTTCGAAATTCGCTTCTTAATTGTAGTAACTACATCTACGAAGTCTAAGGAAGATAACCTTGTAGTCTGTTCAACGATAAGATACATTTTGACAGAACTACAGACCTCGTAAAAGTAGTACCTAAAATTAGTGTGATAAATGGCCATCACGTAGCCTAAAGCATATAGCACTAGCATATGACAACAGCAAATAGCTAACGTTTACGTTAGCCTAACTTACTTATCGTTGACGTTGACCCGACACGTTTATAAGTTAGACCATAGACTGATAAGGACGTCCATCAAAATTCCGTGTGTATCCTGTGTATCTTTCGTGCTGCTATCCTGTTGCCTTTTCCCTGTTGTTCCGGCAACAAGGTTTTTACGCGATATTTGCCACATCCCAGAGAGTTGTTGTTTGGTGGGTCAGGTCAGAGCCCGTCTACGGAGAGCCTTGCCACTCCGTATTAAGTCCCATTGTACTGAATTTTGGTTGCAGTTCCACTAGATTTCCACTGGGGGCGATCGCCATGAGTGCAGAATGAATGGGAGTCAATGGAGCTAGACGGCTAAATTTGCCTCTTTCACCTGATTGTCGTTGACAAATCTCAGATTTGATTGTAGTTTGTATAACTTCAACATGGGTTATAGGTCAAAAGTTGAATGAACGAGTACTTATGTCCTTTTGATTTCTTACAGGTTGGGTCGTTGTTGCCCATAACACGCTAGCATTGTGCTAATGAATGACGTCATAGACACGTTTGAAAGGCTTTTTAGAACAATTAAGTGACTTTAAAAAATATAATACTCAACCAAGTGTATTTTCTTTGCCTCCCCTTTCGAAAACAATTTTCAAATTACTTGGAAAAAAATTATATCCAGAGAAAAGTGGATTTTGAGGGGTACAGCTCCATAGACCTCCATTCATTCTGCACTCGTGGACGAGCGCCCTCATGTGGAACCACAGCAGGAACTGCAACCAGTTCAGAAACCGGAAGTTTTCCGAGAGTGGCAGTTCTCCCCTTATTAGACATTCTCTGGTCAGGTGACGAGCCGTCGAATCACAGCACAGCACCCAGAATGCATTGCAACACACCGTCTAGAAGGGACTCAGCGTTAGGTCGGCTTTAAATAGCATACAGAACCTATAGTAATATAACGTTGTCTGTAAGCTCCACAGATCGTGGCAAGACAATTGAATTGATTGTGGACTTCTTGCTGGGCAACGATGAGTAACTTGATTAGTAATGCTGCGTGGATATGCATGATATCTGTATGAAAATGTGTTTCTCAATGTAACAATCTATACAACTGTACACATGACTAAGTTCAAATGGAGCTAGCTGGGTATAGGACTGGGCTGAATGGATTGGTGAAATACTTTATTTATTTATTTTTTTAATGACCTATATGAACATGGTTTGGCTTTTAAAAAAAGAGGAGCGCTGTCTCCTCTTTTTTTACATGACCTTTACACTTAGTGCTGGCAAGGCATTGAACTGGGCTGAATGGATTTGGAAAATATATATATATATTTTTTAATGACCTGTATCAACATGGTTTGGCTTTAAAAAAAAGAGGAGCGCTGTCTCCTCTTTTTTTACATTACCTTTACACTTAGTGCTGGCAAGGCATTGAACTGGGCTTCATTCAAGGATTCCAACGGTACCTCATTCATGAAAATCGGACATACGGGTCAAAAGTTACATGCACACACCTTCATATACACAGACAGCCCAGCCCAGCCCATTAGAGCTCTGCCAGGTGGCTTAGAACTCTTCCAGGTGCAAGCTTAAGCAATTAGAGCTGTGATGTCACAATCGAATTAGAATCCTTGAACATTCCGCCATTCATTTCAATGGGGCCCAAAAACGCCGAAAAACGGGAATACCGCGAAAACGACAAGTGCCAGCGACACGAAATCAACAAGCAAGTTACACCGGTTCGGGCCTGAATTTTTGGAGTTCGAACCGCGTCGATAGCTCAAACGGTCTAGGAGCAGTAGTTCGGCCAAAAAGTGGGTGAACAGGAATAATAAATAAACTAGAATTGCGGTTCCGAGGAACTGCAAGAGTGGGTTTGATCAGTGGCACGGAACTCGGCCTCATCCAAGGATTCCAACGGTACCTCATTTATGAAAATCGGGCACACGGATCAAAAGTTGTCTGCATTAACGCAACATCCAATAAGCTAAAACGCATAAATAACATGGTTGCTATGCCGGTTGCTATGGTGGTCGCTAGGTTGACATTACAGGGGTGGTTTCTAGGTTGTTGCTAGGGTAATTAGTTAGTTGCTAGTAAGCCATCTTAAGCTGACTGCATAAAGTGATTATTTTAAGAGATACATTTTCAAACCAGAACTGTGTATAGGTCATGGTTAAAAACGTATCAGAATCTCAGAAATAATCACGCAATGCAGCCAGTTTAAGATTTTTTAAGAAGTCAGATTTTTTAAAGGCAATCAAATTTCTGCTGACTCTCTTCTGGCTGCGGTTAAAGGCCAGCGCCTGCTGAGAGGCCTGAAGGGTCAGTTCTGAGGTTGTTGGCTGCTGGAACCGAAAAAAGGACTGCATTTTCTTAAAAGACAATGTGACTGAAGTGCGGGCAAAGTTTGCACAGAAATGTACGATTTTTCCCACCCTCATCGACCTTGTCATAAAACTTGTTTAAATGATCACACGACGCCTCCTTGCTGCTTTGTTGTCTACATCAGCATTTCTCAAACTTCTTTGACCTGAGGCCCAGTCAAGGCATACTTTGGGGTCATAGGGCCCACCTACATGAACCCACCCCCTCCTCCCAACCCCTATCAAATTGTAATGATATCACAATTATTATTTTTATACTATATTGCCTACATGCACTTCAAAACAGTCAATGTTTAAAGTGCTAAGATTGTTTACAAAAGTTTGTGAAAGCATGCACATCAGAGTACTGCTTTACTAATGTAAAATATAATTAGGCCTACACTAGTTTCATTGTTTTTGCATTGTTGCATGATTGATATGCTATTTAATTACATTTCATTTGAATGCCTGAATGTAAGAATTCAGGAAACACAATACCAGCTTTTAACATTTCTGTTGTTAGTTTATGTAAATCACATAACACATGAACTGTTTACATACTACTGATAGCCCATTACTGTACACAATAATACTGTGCCCATTCATTAACATATATTAAACATCAGGCGTCTTGTTTACACATTTAAACCATATTTGCACTTCGAATTTCGCTTCCAAACTGTAATAACTACATCTACAAAGTCTAAAGAAGATAACCATGTAGTCTGTTCATAGATAAGATCAATTTTGACAGAACTACAGACTTCGTGAAAGTAGCCTAGTAGTCCTACATAAAAGGCTCCATATTCACTTCATTGCAAAATCGCGGTTGGTCTGTTTACACACTAAAACCATATTTACACTTCGAAATTCGCTTCCAAATTGTAGTAACTACATCTACGAAGTCTAAGGAAGATAACCTTGTAGTCTGTTCAACGATACGATACATTTTGACAGAACTACAGACTTCGTGAAAGTAGCCTAGAAGCCCTACATAAAAGGCTCCATTAACTTCATTGCAAAATCGCGGTTGGTCTGTTTACACACTAAAACCATATTTACACTTCGAAATTCGCTTCCAAATTGTAGTAACTACATCTACGAAGTCTAAGGAAGATAACCTTGTAGTCTGTTCAACGATAAGATACATTTTGACAGAACTACAGACCTCGTAAAAGTAGTACCTAAAATTAGTGTGATAAATGGCCATCACGTAGCCTAAAGCATATAGCACTAGCATATGACAACAGCAAATAGCTAACGTTTACGTTAGCCTAACTTACTTATCGTTGACGTTGACCCGACACGTTTATAAGTTAGACCATAGACTGATAAGGACGTCCATCAAAATTCCGTGTGTATCCTGTGTATCTTTCGTGCTGCTATCCTGTTGCCTTTTCCCTGTTGTTCCGGCAACAAGGTTTTTACGCGATATTTGCCACATCCCAGAGAGTTGTTGTTTGGTGGGTCAGGTGACGAGCCGTCGAATCACAGCACAGCACCCAGAATGCATTGCAACACACCGTCTAGAAGGGACTCAGCGTTAGGTCGGCTTTAAATAGCATACAGAACCAATAGTAATATAACGTTGTCTGTAAGCTCCACAGATCGTGGCAAGACAATTGAATTGATTGTGGACTTCTTGCTGGGCAACGATGAGTAACTTGATTAGTAATGCTGCGTGAATATGCATGATATCTGTATGAAAGTGTGTTTCTCAATGTAATAATCTATACAACTGTACACATGACTAAGTTCAAATGGAGCTAGCTGGGTATAGGACTGGGCTGAATGGATTGGTGAAATACTTTATTTATTTATTTTTTTAATGACCTATATGAACATGGTTTGGCTTTAAAAAAAAGAGGAGACAGCGCGAACACTTAGTGCTGGCAAGGCATTGAACTGGGCTGAATGGATTTGGAAAATATATATATATATTTTTTTTTAATGACCTGTATCAACATGGTTTGGCTTTAAAAAAAAGATGAGACAGCGCTTTGCGCTGTCTCATCTTTTTTTACATTACCTTTACACTTAGTGCTGGCAAGGCATTGAACTGGGCTTCATTCTAGGATTCCAACGGTACCTCATTCATGAAAATCGGACATACTGGTCAAAAGTTACATGCACACACCTTCATATACACAGACAGCCCAGCTCAGCCCATTATAGCTCTGCCAGGTGGCTTAGAACTCTTCCAGGTGCAAGCTTAAGCAATTAGAGCTGTGATGTCACAATCGAAATTTGAATTCTGAACATTCCGCCATTCATTTCAATGGGCCCAAAAAACGCAGAAAAACGGGAATACCGCGAAAACGACAAGGGCCAGCGACACGAAATCAACAAGCAAGTTACACCGGTTCGGGCCTGAATTTTTGGAGTTCGAACCGCGTCGATAGCTCAAACGGTCTAGGAGCAGTAGTTCGGCCAAAAAGTGGGTGAACAGGAATAATAAATAAACTAGAATTGCGGTTCCGAGGAACTGCAAGAGTGGGTTTGATCAGGGGCATGGAACTCGGCCTCATCCAAGGATTCCAACGGTACCTCATTTATGAAAATCGGACATAAGGGTCAAAAGTTACATGCACACACCTTCATATACACAGACAGCCCAGCCCAGCACATTAGAGCTCTGCCAGGTGGCTTAGAACTCTTCCAGGTGCAAGCTTAAGCAATTAGAGCTGTGATGTCACAATCGAAATTTGAATTCTGAACATTCCGCCATTCATTTCAATGGGCCCAAAAAACGCAGAAAAACGGGAATACCGCGAAAACGACAAGGGCCAGCGACACGAAATTAACAAGCAAGTTACACCGGTTCGGGCCTGAATTTTTGGAGTTCGAACCGCGTTGATAGCTCAAACGGTCTAGGAGCAGTAGTTCGGCCAAAAAGTGGGTGAAAAGGAATAATAAATAAATAAATAAAGTAAACTTAAGAAGAACAATAGTGGGCTTGCTCCGCAAGCCCACAGCATGGCTTCGCCATGCTGTGGTCTTGCTGGATCAAACCCACTAACTAGAATTGCGGTTCCGAGGAACTGCAAGAGTGGGTTTGATCAGTGGCACGGAACTCGGCCTCATCCAAGGATTCCAACGGTACCTCATTTATGAAAATCGGGCACACGGATCAAAAGTTGTCTGCATTAACGCAACATCCAATAAGCTAAAACGCATAAATAACATGGTTGCTATGCTGGTTGCTATGGTGGTCGCTAGGTTGACATTACAGGGGTGGTTTCTAGGTTGTTGCTAGGGTAATTAGTTAGTTGCTAGTAAGCCATCTTAAGCTGACTGCATAAAGTGATTATTTTAAGAGATACATTTTCAAACCAGAACTGTGTATAGGTCATGGTTAAAAACGTATCAGAATCTCAGAAATAATCACGCAATGCAGCCAGTTTAAGATTTTTTAAGAAGTCAGATTTTTTAAAGGCAATCAAATTTCTGCTGACTCTCTTCTGGCTGCGGTTAAAGGCCAGCGCCTGCTGAGAGGCCTGAAGGGTCAGTTCTGAGGTTGTTGGCTGCTGGAACCGAAAAAAGGACTGCATTTTCTTAAAAGACAATGTGACTGAAGTGCGGGCAAAGTTTGCACAGAAATGTACGATTTTTCCCACCCTCATCGACCTTGTCATAAAACTTGTTTAAATGATCACACGACGCCTCCTTGCTGCTTTGTTGTCTACATCAGCATTTCTCAAACTTCTTTGACCTGAGGCCCAGTCAAGGCATACTTTGGGGTCATAGGGCCCACCTACATGAACCCACCCCCTCCTCCCAACCCCTATCAAATTGTAATGATATCACAATTATTATTTTTATACTATATTGCCTACATGCACTTCAAAACAGTCAATGTTTAAAGTGCTAAGATTGTTTACAAAAGTTTGTGAAAGCATGCACATCAGAGTACTGCTTTACTAATGTAAAATATAATTAGGCCTACACTAGTTTCATTGTTTTTGCATTGTTGCATGATTGATATGCTATTTAATTACATTTCATTTGAATGCCTGAATGTAAGAATTCAGGAAACACAATACCAGCTTTTAACATTTCTGTTGTTAGTTTATGTAAATCACATAACACATGAACTGTTTACATACTACTGATAGCCCATTACTGTACACAATAATACTGTGCCCATTCATTAACATATATTAAACATCAGGCGTCTTGTTTACACATTTAAACCATATTTGCACTTCGAATTTCGCTTCCAAACTGTAATAACTACATCTACAAAGTCTAAAGAAGATAACCATGTAGTCTGTTCATAGATAAGATCAATTTTGACAGAACTACAGACTTCGTGAAAGTAGCCTAGTAGTCCTACATAAAAGGCTCCATATTCACTTCATTGCAAAATCGCGGTTGGTCTGTTTACACACTAAAACCATATTTACACTTCGAAATTCGCTTCCAAATTGTAGTAACTACATCTACGAAGTCTAAGGAAGATAACCTTGTAGTCTGTTCAACGATACGATACATTTTGACAGAACTACAGACTTCGTGAAAGTAGCCTAGAAGCCCTACATAAAAGGCTCCATTAACTTCATTGCAAAATCGCGGTTGGTCTGTTTACACACTAAAACCATATTTACACTTCGAAATTCGCTTCTTAATTGTAGTAACTACATCTACGAAGTCTAAGGAAGATAACCTTGTAGTCTGTTCAACGATAAGATACATTTTGACAGAACTACAGACCTCGTAAAAGTAGTACCTAAAATTAGTGTGATAAATGGCCATCACGTAGCCTAAAGCATATAGCACTAGCATATGACAACAGCAAATAGCTAACGTTTACGTTAGCCTAACTTACTTATCGTTGACGTTGACCCGACACGTTTATAAGTTAGACCATAGACTGATAAGGACGTCCATCAAAATTCCGTGTGTATCCTGTGTATCTTTCGTGCTGCTATCCTGTTGCCTTTTCCCTGTTGTTCCGGCAACAAGGTTTTTACGCGATATTTGCCACATCCCAGAGAGTTGTTGTTTGGTGGGTCAGGTCAGAGCCCGTCTACGGAGAGCCTTGCCACTCCGTATTAAGTCCCATTGTACTGAATTTTGGTTGCAGTTCCACTAGATTTCCACTGGGGGCGATCGCCATGAGTGCAGAATGAATGGGAGTCAATGGAGCTAGACGGCTAAATTTGCCTCTTTCACCTGATTGTCGTTGACAAATCTCAGATTTGATTGTAGTTTGTATAACTTCAACATGGGTTATAGGTCAAAAGTTGAATGAACGAGTACTTATGTCCTTTTGATTTCTTACAGGTTGGGTCGTTGTTGCCCATAACACGCTAGCATTGTGCTAATGAATGACGTCATAGACACGTTTGAAAGGCTTTTTAGAACAATTAAGTGACTTTAAAAAATATAATACTCAACCAAGTGTATTTTCTTTGCCTCCCCTTTCGAAAACAATTTTCAAATTACTTGGAAAAAAATTATATCCAGAGAAAAGTGGATTTTGAGGGGTACAGCTCCATAGACCTCCATTCATTCTGCACTCGTGGACGAGCGCCCTCATGTGGAACCACAGCAGGAACTGCAACCAGTTCAGAAACCGGAAGTTTTCCGAGAGTGGCAGTTCTCCCCTTATTAGACATTCTCTGGTCAGGTGACGAGCCGTCGAATCACAGCACAGCACCCAGAATGCATTGCAACACACCGTCTAGAAGGGACTCAGCGTTAGGTCGGCTTTAAATAGCATACAGAACCTATAGTAATATAACGTTGTCTGTAAGCTCCACAGATCGTGGCAAGACAATTGAATTGATTGTGGACTTCTTGCTGGGCAACGATGAGTAACTTGATTAGTAATGCTGCGTGGATATGCATGATATCTGTATGAAAATGTGTTTCTCAATGTAACAATCTATACAACTGTACACATGACTAAGTTCAAATGGAGCTAGCTGGGTATAGGACTGGGCTGAATGGATTGGTGAAATACTTTATTTATTTATTTTTTTAATGACCTATATGAACATGGTTTGGCTTTTAAAAAAAGAGGAGCGCTGTCTCCTCTTTTTTTACATGACCTTTACACTTAGTGCTGGCAAGGCATTGAACTGGGCTGAATGGATTTGGAAAATATATATATATATTTTTTAATGACCTGTATCAACATGGTTTGGCTTTAAAAAAAAGAGGAGCGCTGTCTCCTCTTTTTTTACATTACCTTTACACTTAGTGCTGGCAAGGCATTGAACTGGGCTTCATTCAAGGATTCCAACGGTACCTCATTCATGAAAATCGGACATACGGGTCAAAAGTTACATGCACACACCTTCATATACACAGACAGCCCAGCCCAGCCCATTAGAGCTCTGCCAGGTGGCTTAGAACTCTTCCAGGTGCAAGCTTAAGCAATTAGAGCTGTGATGTCACAATCGAATTAGAATCCTTGAACATTCCGCCATTCATTTCAATGGGGCCCAAAAACGCCGAAAAACGGGAATACCGCGAAAACGACAAGTGCCAGCGACACGAAATCAACAAGCAAGTTACACCGGTTCGGGCCTGAATTTTTGGAGTTCGAACCGCGTCGATAGCTCAAACGGTCTAGGAGCAGTAGTTCGGCCAAAAAGTGGGTGAACAGGAATAATAAATAAACTAGAATTGCGGTTCCGAGGAACTGCAAGAGTGGGTTTGATCAGTGGCACGGAACTCGGCCTCATCCAAGGATTCCAACGGTACCTCATTTATGAAAATCGGGCACACGGATCAAAAGTTGTCTGCATTAACGCAACATCCAATAAGCTAAAACGCATAAATAACATGGTTGCTATGCCGGTTGCTATGGTGGTCGCTAGGTTGACATTACAGGGGTGGTTTCTAGGTTGTTGCTAGGGTAATTAGTTAGTTGCTAGTAAGCCATCTTAAGCTGACTGCATAAAGTGATTATTTTAAGAGATACATTTTCAAACCAGAACTGTGTATAGGTCATGGTTAAAAACGTATCAGAATCTCAGAAATAATCACGCAATGCAGCCAGTTTAAGATTTTTTAAGAAGTCAGATTTTTTAAAGGCAATCAAATTTCTGCTGACTCTCTTCTGGCTGCGGTTAAAGGCCAGCGCCTGCTGAGAGGCCTGAAGGGTCAGTTCTGAGGTTGTTGGCTGCTGGAACCGAAAAAAGGACTGCATTTTCTTAAAAGACAATGTGACTGAAGTGCGGGCAAAGTTTGCACAGAAATGTACGATTTTTCCCACCCTCATCGACCTTGTCATAAAACTTGTTTAAATGATCACACGACGCCTCCTTGCTGCTTTGTTGTCTACATCAGCATTTCTCAAACTTCTTTGACCTGAGGCCCAGTCAAGGCATACTTTGGGGTCATAGGGCCCACCTACATGAACCCACCCCCTCCTCCCAACCCCTATCAAATTGTAATGATATCACAATTATTATTTTTATACTATATTGCCTACATGCACTTCAAAACAGTCAATGTTTAAAGTGCTAAGATTGTTTACAAAAGTTTGTGAAAGCATGCACATCAGAGTACTGCTTTACTAATGTAAAATATAATTAGGCCTACACTAGTTTCATTGTTTTTGCATTGTTGCATGATTGATATGCTATTTAATTACATTTCATTTGAATGCCTGAATGTAAGAATTCAGGAAACACAATACCAGCTTTTAACATTTCTGTTGTTAGTTTATGTAAATCACATAACACATGAACTGTTTACATACTACTGATAGCCCATTACTGTACACAATAATACTGTGCCCATTCATTAACATATATTAAACATCAGGCGTCTTGTTTACACATTTAAACCATATTTGCACTTCGAATTTCGCTTCCAAACTGTAATAACTACATCTACAAAGTCTAAAGAAGATAACCATGTAGTCTGTTCATAGATAAGATCAATTTTGACAGAACTACAGACTTCGTGAAAGTAGCCTAGTAGTCCTACATAAAAGGCTCCATATTCACTTCATTGCAAAATCGCGGTTGGTCTGTTTACACACTAAAACCATATTTACACTTCGAAATTCGCTTCCAAATTGTAGTAACTACATCTACGAAGTCTAAGGAAGATAACCTTGTAGTCTGTTCAACGATACGATACATTTTGACAGAACTACAGACTTCGTGAAAGTAGCCTAGAAGCCCTACATAAAAGGCTCCATTAACTTCATTGCAAAATCGCGGTTGGTCTGTTTACACACTAAAACCATATTTACACTTCGAAATTCGCTTCCAAATTGTAGTAACTACATCTACGAAGTCTAAGGAAGATAACCTTGTAGTCTGTTCAACGATAAGATACATTTTGACAGAACTACAGACCTCGTAAAAGTAGTACCTAAAATTAGTGTGATAAATGGCCATCACGTAGCCTAAAGCATATAGCACTAGCATATGACAACAGCAAATAGCTAACGTTTACGTTAGCCTAACTTACTTATCGTTGACGTTGACCCGACACGTTTATAAGTTAGACCATAGACTGATAAGGACGTCCATCAAAATTCCGTGTGTATCCTGTGTATCTTTCGTGCTGCTATCCTGTTGCCTTTTCCCTGTTGTTCCGGCAACAAGGTTTTTACGCGATATTTGCCACATCCCAGAGAGTTGTTGTTTGGTGGGTCAGGTGACGAGCCGTCGAATCACAGCACAGCACCCAGAATGCATTGCAACACACCGTCTAGAAGGGACTCAGCGTTAGGTCGGCTTTAAATAGCATACAGAACCAATAGTAATATAACGTTGTCTGTAAGCTCCACAGATCGTGGCAAGACAATTGAATTGATTGTGGACTTCTTGCTGGGCAACGATGAGTAACTTGATTAGTAATGCTGCGTGAATATGCATGATATCTGTATGAAAGTGTGTTTCTCAATGTAATAATCTATACAACTGTACACATGACTAAGTTCAAATGGAGCTAGCTGGGTATAGGACTGGGCTGAATGGATTGGTGAAATACTTTATTTATTTATTTTTTTAATGACCTATATGAACATGGTTTGGCTTTAAAAAAAAGAGGAGACAGCGCGAACACTTAGTGCTGGCAAGGCATTGAACTGGGCTGAATGGATTTGGAAAATATATATATATATATTTTTTTAATGACCTGTATCAACATGGTTTGGCTTTAAAAAAAAGATGAGACAGCGCTTTGCGCTGTCTCATCTTTTTTTACATTACCTTTACACTTAGTGCTGGCAAGGCATTGAACTGGGCTTCATTCTAGGATTCCAACGGTACCTCATTCATGAAAATCGGACATACTGGTCAAAAGTTACATGCACACACCTTCATATACACAGACAGCCCAGCTCAGCCCATTATAGCTCTGCCAGGTGGCTTAGAACTCTTCCAGGTGCAAGCTTAAGCAATTAGAGCTGTGATGTCACAATCGAAATTTGAATTCTGAACATTCCGCCATTCATTTCAATGGGCCCAAAAAACGCAGAAAAACGGGAATACCGCGAAAACGACAAGGGCCAGCGACACGAAATCAACAAGCAAGTTACACCGGTTCGGGCCTGAATTTTTGGAGTTCGAACCGCGTCGATAGCTCAAACGGTCTAGGAGCAGTAGTTCGGCCAAAAAGTGGGTGAACAGGAATAATAAATAAACTAGAATTGCGGTTCCGAGGAACTGCAAGAGTGGGTTTGATCAGTGGCACGGAACTCGGCCTCATCCAAGGATTCCAACGGTACCTCATTTATGAAAATCGGGCACACGGATCAAAAGTTGTCTGCATTAACGCAACATCCAATAAGCTAAAACGCATAAATAACATGGTTGCTATGCTGGTTGCTATGGTGGTCGCTAGGTTGACATTACAGGGGTGGTTTCTAGGTTGTTGCTAGGGTAATTAGTTAGTTGCTAGTAAGCCATCTTAAGCTGACTGCATAAAGTGATTATTTTAAGAGATACATTTTCAAACCAGAACTGTGTATAGGTCATGGTTAAAAACGTATCAGAATCTCAGAAATAATCACGTAATGCAGCCAGTTTAAGATTTTTTAAAGGCAATCAAATTTCTGCTGACTCTCTTCTGGCTGCGGTTAAAGGCCAGCGCCTCCTGAGAGGCCTGAAGGGTCAGTTCTGAGGTTGTTGGCTGCTGGAACCGAAAAAAGGACTGCATTTTCTTAAAAGACAATGTGACTGAAGTGCGGGCAAAGTTTGCACAGAAATGTACGATTTTTCCCACCCTCATCGACCTCGTCATAAAACTTGTTTAAATGATCGATCACACGACGCCTCCTTGCTGCTTTGTCGTCTACATCAGCCTTTCTCAAACTTCTTTGACCTGAGGCCCAGTCAAGGCATACTTTGGGGTCATAGGGCCCACCTACATGAACCCACCCCCTCCTCCCACCCCCCATCAAATTGTAATATCATCACAATTATTATTTTTTTTATACTATATTGCTATACATGCACTTCAAAACAGTCAATGTTTAAAGTGCTAAGATTGTTCACAAAAGTTTGTGAAAGCATGCACATCAGAGTACTGCTTTACTAATGTAAAATATAATTAGGCCTACACTAGTTTCATTGTTTTTGCATTGTTGCATGATTGATATGCTATTTAATTACATTTCATTTGAATGCCTGAATGTAAGAATTCAGGAAACACAATACCAGCTTTTAACATTTATGTTGTTTACTAGTTTATGTAAATCACATAACACATGAACTGTTTACATACTACCGATAGCCCATTACTGTACACAATAATACTGTGCCCATTCATTAACATTAAACATCAGGCGTCTTGTTTACACATTTAAACCATATTTGCACTTCGAAATTCGCTTCCAAATTGTAGTAACTACATCTACGAAGTCTAAGGAAGATATCTATAAACATACTACATGGTTAAGATACATTTGACAGAACTACAGACTTCGTGAAAGTAGCCTAGTAGCCCTACATAAAAGGCTCCATTAACTTCATTGCAAAATCGCGGTTGGTCTGTTTACACACTAAAACCATATTTACACTTCGAAATTCGCTTCCAAATTGTAGTAACTACATCTACGAAGTCTAAGGAAGATAATCATGTAGTCTGTTCATAGATACGATACATTTTGACAGAACTACAGACTTCGTGAAAGTAGCCTAGAAGCCCTACATAAAAGGCTCAATTAACTTCATTGCAAAATCGCGGTTGGTCTGTTTACACACTAAAACCATATTTACACTTCGAAATTCGCTTCCAAATTGTAGTAACTACATCTACGAAGTCTAAGGAAGATAACCTTGTAGTCTGTTCAACGATAAGATACATTTTGACAGAACTACAGACCTCGTAAAAGTAGTACCTAAAATTAGTGTGATAAATGGCCATCACGTAGCCTAAAGCATATAGCACTAGCATATGACAACAGCAAATAGCTAACGTTTACGTTAGCCTAACTTACTTATCGTTGACGTTGACCCGACATGTTTATAAGTTAGACCATAGACTGATAAGGACGTCCATCAAAATTCCGTGTGTATCCTGTGTATCTTTCGTGCTGCTATCCTGTTGCCTTTTCCCTGTTGTTCCGGCAACAAGGTTTTTACGCGATATTTGCCACATCCCAGAGAGTTGTTGTTTGGTGGGTCAGGTGACGAGCCGTCGAATCACAGCACAGCACCCAGAATGCATTGCAACACACCGTCTAGAAGGGACTCAGCGTTAGGTCGGCTTTAAATAGCATACAGAACCTATAGTAATATAACATTGTCTGTAAGCTCCATAGATCGTGGCAAGACAATTGAATTGATTGTGGACTTCTTGCTGGGCAACGATGAGTAACTTGATTAGTAATGCAGCGTGGATATACATGATATCTGTATGAAAGTGTGTTTCTCAATGTAATAATCTATACAACTGTACACATGACTAAGTTAAAATGGAGCTAGCTGGGTATAGGACTGGGCTGAATGGATTGGTGAAATACTTTATTTATTTATTTTTTTAATGACCTATATGAACATGGTTACATGACCTTTACACTTAGTGCTGGCAAGGCATTGAACTGGGCTGAATGGATTTGGAAAATATATATATATATTTTTTTTAATGACCTGTATCAACATGGTTTGGCTTTAAAAAAAAGATGAGACAGCGCTTCGCGCTGTCTCATCTTTTTTTACATTACCTTTACACTTAGTGCTGGCAAGGCATTGAACTGGGCTTCATTCAAGGATTCCAACGGTACCTCATTCATGAAAATCGGACATACTGGTCAAAAGTTACATGCACACACCTTCATATACACAGACAGCCCAGCCCAGCCCATCAGAGCTCTGCCAGGTGGCTTAGAACTCTTCCAGGTGCAAGCTTAAGCAATTAGAGCTGTGATGTCACAATCGAAATTTGAATTCTGAACATTCCGCCATTCATTTCAATGGGCCCAAAAAACGCAGAAAAACGGGAATACCGCGAAAACGACAAGGGCCAGCGACACGAAATTAACAAGCAAGTTACACCGGTTCGGGCCTGAATTTTTGGAGTTCGAACCGCGTCGATAGCTCAAACGGTCTAGGAGCAGTAGTTCGGCCAAAAAGTGGGTGAACAGGAATAATAAATAAACTAGAATTGCGGTTCCGAGGAACTGCAAGAGTGGGTTTGATCAGGGGCATGGAACTCGGCCTCATCCAAGGATTCCAACGGTACCTCATTTATGAAAATCGGACATACAGGTCAAAAGTTACATGCACACACCTTCATATACACAGACAGCCCAGCCCAGCCCATTAGAGCTCTGCCAGGTGGCTTAGAACTCTTCCAGGTGCAAGCTTAAGCAATTAGAGCTGTGATGTCACAATCGAAATTTGAATTCTGAACATTCCGCCATTCATTTCAATGGGCCCAAAAAACGCAGAAAAACGGGAATACCGCGAAAACGACAAGGGCCAGCGACACGAAATCAACAAGCAAGTTACACCGGTTCGGGCCTGAATTTTTGGAGTTCGAACCGCGTCGATAGCTCAAACGGTCTAGGAGCAGTAGTTCGGCCAAAAAGTGGGTGAATAGGAAGATATAATAATAAGTAAACTTAAGAAGAACAATAGTGGGCTTGCTCCGCAAGCCCACAGCATGGCAAAGCCATGCTGTGGTCTTGCTGGATCAAACCCACTAATAAATAAATAAAGTAAACTTAAGAAGAACAATAGTGGGCTTGCTCCGCAAGCCCACAGCATGGCTTTCAGCCATGCTGTGGTCTTGCTGGATCAAACCCACTAATAAAGTAAACTTAAGAAGAACAATAGTGGGCTTGCTGGATCAAACCCACTAATAAACTAGAATTGCGGTTCCGAGGAACTGCAAGAGTGGGTTTGATCAGTGGCACGGAACTCGGCCTCATCCAAGGATTCCAACGGTACCTCATTTATGAAAATCGGGCACACGGATCAAAAGTTGTCTGCATTAACGCAACATCCAATAAGCTAAAACGCATAAATAACATGGTTGCTATGCCGGTTGCTATGGTGGTCGCTAGGTTGACATTACAGGGGTGGTTTCTAGGTTGTTGCTAGGGTAATTAGTTAGTTGCTAGTAAGCCATCTTAAGCTGACTGCATAAAGTGATTATTTTAAGAGATACATTTTCAAACCAGAACTGTGTATAGGTCATGGTTAAAAACGTATCAGAATCTCAGAAATAATCACGCAATGCAGCCAGTTTAAGATTTTTTAAGAAGTCAGATTTTTTAAAGGCAATCAAATTTCTGCTGACTCTCTTCTGGCTGCGGTTAAAGGCCAGCGCCTGCTGAGAGGCCTGAAGGGTCAGTTCTGAGGTTGTTGGCTGCTGGAACCGAAAAAAGGACTGCATTTTCTTAAAAGACAATGTGACTGAAGTGCGGGCAAAGTTTGCACAGAAATGTACGATTTTTCCCACCCTCATCGACCTTGTCATAAAACTTGTTTAAATGATCACACGACGCCTCCTTGCTGCTTTGTTGTCTACATCAGCATTTCTCAAACTTCTTTGACCTGAGGCCCAGTCAAGGCATACTTTGGGGTCATAGGGCCCACCTACATGAACCCACCCCCTCCTCCCAACCCCTATCAAATTGTAATGATATCACAATTATTATTTTTATACTATATTGCCTACATGCACTTCAAAACAGTCAATGTTTAAAGTGCTAAGATTGTTTACAAAAGTTTGTGAAAGCATGCACATCAGAGTACTGCTTTACTAATGTAAAATATAATTAGGCCTACACTAGTTTCATTGTTTTTGCATTGTTGCATGATTGATATGCTATTTAATTACATTTCATTTGAATGCCTGAATGTAAGAATTCAGGAAACACAATACCAGCTTTTAACATTTCTGTTGTTAGTTTATGTAAATCACATAACACATGAACTGTTTACATACTACTGATAGCCCATTACTGTACACAATAATACTGTGCCCATTCATTAACATATATTAAACATCAGGCGTCTTGTTTACACATTTAAACCATATTTGCACTTCGAATTTCGCTTCCAAACTGTAATAACTACATCTACAAAGTCTAAAGAAGATAACCATGTAGTCTGTTCATAGATAAGATCAATTTTGACAGAACTACAGACTTCGTGAAAGTAGCCTAGTAGTCCTACATAAAAGGCTCCATATTCACTTCATTGCAAAATCGCGGTTGGTCTGTTTACACACTAAAACCATATTTACACTTCGAAATTCGCTTCCAAATTGTAGTAACTACATCTACGAAGTCTAAGGAAGATAACCTTGTAGTCTGTTCAACGATACGATACATTTTGACAGAACTACAGACTTCGTGAAAGTAGCCTAGAAGCCCTACATAAAAGGCTCCATTAACTTCATTGCAAAATCGCGGTTGGTCTGTTTACACACTAAAACCATATTTACACTTCGAAATTCGCTTCCAAATTGTAGTAACTACATCTACGAAGTCTAAGGAAGATAACCTTGTAGTCTGTTCAACGATAAGATACATTTTGACAGAACTACAGACCTCGTAAAAGTAGTACCTAAAATTAGTGTGATAAATGGCCATCACGTAGCCTAAAGCATATAGCACTAGCATATGACAACAGCAAATAGCTAACGTTTACGTTAGCCTAACTTACTTATCGTTGACGTTGACCCGACACGTTTATAAGTTAGACCATAGACTGATAAGGACGTCCATCAAAATTCCGTGTGTATCCTGTGTATCTTTCGTGCTGCTATCCTGTTGCCTTTTCCCTGTTGTTCCGGCAACAAGGTTTTTACGCGATATTTGCCACATCCCAGAGAGTTGTTGTTTGGTGGGTCAGGTGACGAGCCGTCGAATCACAGCACAGCACCCAGAATGCATTGCAACACACCGTCTAGAAGGGACTCAGCGTTAGGTCGGCTTTAAATAGCATACAGAACCAATAGTAATATAACGTTGTCTGTAAGCTCCACAGATCGTGGCAAGACAATTGAATTGATTGTGGACTTCTTGCTGGGCAACGATGAGTAACTTGATTAGTAATGCTGCGTGAATATGCATGATATCTGTATGAAAGTGTGTTTCTCAATGTAATAATCTATACAACTGTACACATGACTAAGTTCAAATGGAGCTAGCTGGGTATAGGACTGGGCTGAATGGATTGGTGAAATACTTTATTTATTTATTTTTTTAATGACCTATATGAACATGGTTTGGCTTTAAAAAAAAGAGGAGACAGCGCGAACACTTAGTGCTGGCAAGGCATTGAACTGGGCTGAATGGATTTGGAAAATATATATATATATTTTTTTTTAATGACCTGTATCAACATGGTTTGGCTTTAAAAAAAAGATGAGACAGCGCTTTGCGCTGTCTCATCTTTTTTTACATTACCTTTACACTTAGTGCTGGCAAGGCATTGAACTGGGCTTCATTCTAGGATTCCAACGGTACCTCATTCATGAAAATCGGACATACTGGTCAAAAGTTACATGCACACACCTTCATATACACAGACAGCCCAGCTCAGCCCATTATAGCTCTGCCAGGTGGCTTAGAACTCTTCCAGGTGCAAGCTTAAGCAATTAGAGCTGTGATGTCACAATCGAAATTTGAATTTTGAACATTCCGCCATTCATTTCAATGGGCCCAAAAAACGCAGAAAAACGGGAATACCGCGAAAACGACAAGGGCCAGCGACACGAAATCAACAAGCAAGTTACACCGGTTCGGGCCTGAATTTTTGGAGTTCGAACCGCGTCGATAGCTCAAACGGTCTAGGAGCAGTAGTTCGGCCAAAAAGTGGGTGAACAGGAATAATAAATAAACTAGAATTGCGGTTCCGAGGAACTGCAAGAGTGGGTTTGATCAGTGGCACGGAACTCGGCCTCATCCAAGGATTCCAACGGTACCTCATTTATGAAAATCGGGCACACGGATCAAAAGTTGTCTGCATTAACGCAACATCCAATAAGCTAAAACGCATAAATAACATGGTTGCTATGCTGGTTGCTATGGTGGTCGCTAGGTTGACATTACAGGGGTGGTTTCTAGGTTGTTGCTAGGGTAATTAGTTAGTTGCTAGTAAGCCATCTTAAGCTGACTGCATAAAGTGATTATTTTAAGAGATACATTTTCAAACCAGAACTGTGTATAGGTCATGGTTAAAAACGTATCAGAATCTCAGAAATAATCACGTGATGCAGCCAGTTTAAGATTTTTTAAGAAGTCAGATTTTTTAAAGGCAATCAAATTTCTGCTGACTCTCTTCTGGCTGCGGTTAAAGGCCAGCGCCTCCTGAGAGGCCTGAAGGGTCAGTTCTGTGGTTGTTGGCTGCTGGAACCGAAAAAAGGACTGCATTTTCTTAAAAGACAATGTGACTGAAGTGCGGGCAAAGTTTGCACAGAAATGTACGATTTTTCCCACCCTCATCGACCTAGTCATAAAACTTGTTTAAATGATCACACGACGCCTCCTTGCTGCTTTGTTGTCTACATCAGCATTTCTCAAACTTCTTTGACCTGAGGCCCAGTCAAGGCATACTTTGGGGTCATAGGGCCCACCTACATGAACCCACCCCCTCCTCCCAACCCCTATCAAATTGTAATGATATCACAATTATTATTTTTATACTATATTGCCTACATGCACTTCAAAACAGTCAATGTTTAAAGTGCTAAGATTGTTTACAAAAGTTTGTGAAAGCATGCACATCAGAGTACTGCTTTACTAATGTAAAATATAATTAGGCCTACACTAGTTTCATTGTTTTTGCATTGTTGCATGATTGATATGCTATTTAATTACATTTCATTTGAATGCCTGAATGTAAGAATTCAGGAAACACAATAGCAGCTTTTAACATTTCTGTTGTTAGTTTATGTAAATCACATAACACATGAACTGTTTACATACTACTGATAGCCCATTACTGTACACAATAATACTGTGCCCATTCATTAACATATATTAAACATCAGGCGTCTTGTTTACACATTTAAACCATATTTGCACTTCGAATTTCGCTTCCAAACTGTAATAACTACATCTACAAAGTCTAAAGAAGATAACCATGTAGTCTGTTCATAGATAAGATCAATTTTGACAGAACTACAGACTTCGTGAAAGTAGCCTAGTAGTCCTACATAAAAGGCTCCATATTCACTTCATTGCAAAATCGCGGTTGGTCTGTTTACACACTAAAACCATATTTACACTTCGAAATTCGCTTCCAAATTGTAGTAACTACATCTACGAAGTCTAAGGAAGATAATCATGTAGTCTGTTCATAGATAAGATACATTTTCACAGAACTACAGACTTCGTGAAAGTAGCCTAGAAGCCCTACATAAAAGGTTCCATTAACTTCATTGCAAAATCGCGGTTGGTCTGTTTACACACTAAAACCATATTTACACTTCGAAATTCGCTTCCAAATTGTAGTAACTACATCTACGAAGTCTAAGGAAGATAACCTTGTAGTCTGTTCAACGATATGATACATTTTGACGGAACTACAGACCTCGTAAAAGTAGTACCTAAAATTAGTGTGATAAATGGCCATCACGTAGCCTAAAGCATATAGCACTAGCATATGACAACAGCAAATAGCTAACGTTTACGTTAGCCTAACTTACTTATCGTTGACGTTGACCCGACACGTTTATAAGTTAGACCATAGACTGATAAGGACGTCCATCAAAATTCCGTGTGTATCCTGTGTATCTTTCGTGCTGCTATCCTGTTGCCTTTTCCCTGTTGTTCCGGCAACAAGGTTTTTACGCGATATTTGCCACATCCCAGAGAGTTGTTGTTTGGTGGGTCAGGTGACGAGCCGTCGAATCACAGCACAGCACCCAGAATGCATTGCAACACACCGTCTAGAAGGGACTCAGCGTTAGGTCGGCTTTAAATAGCATACAGAACCTATAGTAATATAACGTTGTCTGTAAGCTCCACAGATCGTGGCAAGACAATTGAATTGATTGTGGACTTCTTGCTGGGCAACGATGAGTAACTTGATTAGTAATGCTGCGTGGATATGCATGATATCTGTATGAAAGTGTGTTTCTCAATGTAATAATCTGTACAACTGTACACATGACTAAGTTCAAATGTAGCTAGCCGGGTATAGGACTGGGCTGAATGGATTGGTGAAATACTTTATTTATTTATTTTTTTACTGACCTATATGAACATGGTTTGGCTTTAAAAAAAAGAGGAGACAGCGCTTCGCGCTGTCTCCTCTTTTTTTACATGACCTTTACACTTAGTGCTGGCAAGGCATTGAACTGGGCTAAATGGATTTGGAAAATATATATATATATATTTTAATGACCTGTATCAACATGGTTTGGCTTTAAAAAAAAGATGAGACAGCGCTTCGCGCTGTCTCATCTTTTTTTACATTACCTTTACACTTAGTGCTGGCAAGGCATTGAACTGGGCTTCATTCAAGGATTCCAACGGTACCTCATTCATGAAAATCGGACATACGGGTCAAAAGTTACATGCACACACCTTCATATACACAGACAGCCCAGCCCAGCCCATTATAGCTCTGCCAGGTGGCTTAGAACTCTTCCAGGTGCAAGCTTAAGCAATTAGAGCTGTGATGTCACAATCGAAATTTGAATTCTGAACATTCCGCCATTCATTTCAATGGGCCCAAAAAACGCAGAAAAACGGGAATACTGCGAAAACGACAAGGGCCAGCGACACGAAATCAACAAGCAAGTTACACCGGTTCGGGCCTGAATTTTTGGAGTTCGAACCGCGTCGATAGCTCAAACGGTCTAGGAGCAGTAGTTCGGCCAAAAAGTGGGTGAACAGGAATAATAAATAAACTAGAATTGCGGTTCCGAGGAACTGCAAGAGTGGGTTTGATCAGGGACATGGAACTCGGCCTTATCCAAGGATTCCAACGGTACCTCATTTATGAAAATCGGACATACGGGTCAAAAGTTACATGCACACACCTTCATATACACAGACAGCCCAGCCCAGCCCATTATAGCTCTGCCAGGTGGCTTAGAACTCTTCCAGGTGCAAGCTTAAGCAATTAGAGCTGTGATGTCACAATCGAAATTTGAATTCTGAACATTCCGCCATGCATTTCAATGGGCCCAAAAAACGCAGAAAAACGGGAATACCGCGAAATCGACAAGGGCCAGCGACACGAAATCAACAAGCAAGTTACACCGGTTCGGGCCTGAATTTTTGGAGTTCGAACCGCGTCGATAGCTCAAACGGTCTAGGAGCAGTAGTTCGGCCAAAAAGTGGGTGAATAGGAAGATATAATAATAATAAGTAAACTTAAGAAGAACAATAGTGGGCTTGCTGGATCAAACCCACTAATAATAATAATAAGAAAACTTAAGAAGAACAATAGTGGGCTTGCTCCGCAAGCCCACAGCATGGCTTTCAGCCATGCTGTGGTCTTGCTGGATCAAACCCACTAATAATAATAATAAGAAAACTTAAGAAGAACAATAGTGGGCTTGCTCCGCAAGCCCACAGCATGGCTTTCAGCCATGCTGTGGTCTTGCTGGATCAAACCCACTAATAAAGTAAACTTAAGAAGAACAATAGTGGGCTTGCTGGATCAAACCCACTAATAAAGTAAACTTAAGAAGAACAATAGTGGGCTTGCTGGATCAAACCCACTAATAAAGTAAACTTAAGAAGAACAATAGTGGGCTTGCTCCGCAAGCCCACAGCATGGCTTGCTGGATCAAACCCACTAATAATAATAATAATAAGAAAACTTAAGAAGAACAATAGTGGGCTTGCTGGATCAAACCCACTAATAAAGTAAACTTAAGAAGAACAATAGTGGGCTTGCTGGATCAAACCCACTAATAAAGTAAACTTAAGAAGAACAATAGTGGGCTTGCTGGATCAAACCCACTAATAAATAAATAAAGTAAACTTAAGAAGAACAATAGTGGGCTTGCTGGATCAAACCCACTAACTAGACTGCATTTCCGGCGGGAACTGCGAAAGTGTGCTTGCCCTGGTCCGGTCACCAACATGAGCAGACAGTGACATACGCTATGCTGAACCTGGCTTGATCCAAGCATTCTAACAGTGCCTTTCAGTGTTGGAGCAGTGGCAATACCTCAAAAGCTCTATTCAACTATTGCCTTGCGGGGTGAATGCAGTTCGTTGGATTTTACCTGTGGCCTGCCTTCGAATTTAGCTTCTATGACTAAAATCAAAATCAAATCAATAAAATAAAACAACAGCAGTGATTGGCTGCAAAAATAAATAATGTCACGCGTCTTGCACCTCTCAAACTGGGCTATCAGGTAACCTAGAGAAAAATGTGAAATTATGAAATATGACTAAGGCATTAAAATGCTGCTTGTTTGTCAGGATACTTTTTCACTGATTTATTTAAAAAATATGAGCTATGAGTGTGAATGTTATATATTCCATCCCCTAATTCTGTTTTACTGGTTTATTTGACAAATAATCTATATAGATTTGCTCTATAAAGACCTTATGTCTGTTTGGGATTGTTTTGAGAGCCTATTGAGGTATCACAGAATAAAGGAATGTCCACAACATTAGTGATGTTTTTTTTGTGTGTGTGTATGTATTTTACTTAACTCATTGAATGTAGCTGGATACTCATGAACGCATGTCTCTAATAGCCACAATAGGAGTAATTTTAGCAACACCGTATTTTGTGTGGCCCATAACGACCCAGTAGATCATGAAAATGTGCCAAAATTCACATTCCTTGCTTGTTGTTGGTACATTAATCCCATTCAGATTGCCACTTATTTGAGATGTAAGGAGTATGAGTTCAGTATAGGTTTAAGGTCTGGGGCAGGGATTTGACATTCTGTGACTTCTTCATTGAGGGCTTGCTTAGCAGCACTGTCCGCTTTTTCATTTCCCCTCAGACCAACATGGCCTGGGACCCAGCAAAAAACTACACTCAAGTTCTGGTTCTTCAGACGTTCTAGTTGATCAAGCTCAGCTTTGGTTGTACTTCTTGCGTGACATTAAAGCCTACTGGAAAGATTTTTAATTGCAATTTAATTGAATGCAATTTACTTTTACGATTTAATTTATCCCTCTCACCCATAGTTTTCTATTTATTTATATATTTACATTTATACATAGTTATTCTATTGATCTTTATACTATTCATCCTGCACATAGACTTATTATTACTACTCTTATAATGTTGTTTCTGCACTACAATGACACTGTTTCCACACTGCACATAGCTGTATGTTATGTACATATATGTTATATATTTGTCATATTGAATATCCATATTTATTCTGTTTTATTATATTCTGTTAATACACTGCATATATCTATATAATTATTTCTACTATTATAATGTTACTGCTACATCTACATACATTATTCTACTTATTGTATGAGATAACTGCTAATACACTGCACATTTATATTTAATTCATATTACTCTAAACCACGTTCTGTAAATCAACTGTATACTACTGTCTACATTGCACTATATTTCTTGACCTGTCTCTGTATATTTCATCACCTTTCTATACATTGCATCACATTGCATGCATACTGTAGCTACATGAATCACAGCTAAGATCCTTGGTTGCTATGAAGGCCAGTCGTTCTAAATGGATGGTTGCTATGGCCAAAGGCCAGTTATGTCTGCCGTTGTCAAGCGGGCATATCCTAACTTTGTCTTATTTTAAACATCTCTATTTTACCTAGCTGCTAGCCTACTTCCATACAGTGGGTCCCATTAAGAAGTGGCCACTTCATTCGTGCTTACCGTGATTCACACAGCAGCATTATTAAAATATAGCCGCAAGCGGCAATGGCGGGCCCGAGCACCTCCGGTCCGCAACCCGTGACATTTCGGAATCCAACAAAGCACTGACGCGGTGCGTTTGTGAAATGTACATATTTGATGTGTGTGCTATTTGTTTTTGTATTTAATTTTCTTGCACATATACTTGCTTGGCCAGGTGGGGGCGCAATGCAAGGCAGGCCCATGGGGTGTCATCATAATCATAATATATATTAACCTATTCATTTTAAGCAAAGAACATTTCTGATGCACTTTATGGTTGGCCAGAAGGTGGCGCTATGTTAGGCATGGGAATTACACATGTGAATATCATCAAAATAATGATATTTAATTAACATTTTGTAAATAAATTCCAAAAACTATTCTGACTTTGGCCAGCTGTTGGCGCTATGCCAGACAGGCATATTGGGTGTTTGGATGTCATATACACCTAATCTGATTCATCTGATGCATCTGATTGTGATATCCAACAGACGTTGAAAAAACACATTCCTTCTCTTGCCAATTGGTGGCGCTATGCAAGGCATGTTAATAAGACATATGAATGTCATCATCATGATATCTAATTTTGTGTAAAATTTCAGATCAATCAGTCAAAGCATTGAGCATTTTTGGCACATTTCCTGATTGGTCAGATGGTGGCGCTATGCTAGGCATATTAATTACACATGTGAATATCATTACAATAATGATATCCAATATTTTGTAAAGTTTCAGATCAATCAATAAAGGCATTGCCCATTTCTGGCACATTTCCTGCTTGGCCAGGTGGTGGCGCTATGCCAGGCAGGCCCATTGGGTGTCTGGATATCATCATAATCATGATATCTATTAACCTGAGAAGTTTCAGACCATTCATTCAATGCACTGTGATTTATGACACATTTCCTGTTTATGTGGTGAGATATTAAAATCATATCAAATATATTATAACATTCAAAAATCCCTTCACAATTTAACATCAGCGACATCTTGGCATAATGTTTGCCAAATTTCAAATGAATCTGACAAACCGTCTAGGAGGAGTATGTTCAAATTGATCATGTGAAATCAGTATAATTGTCATTCTTTCTGTTGCCAGGTGGTGGCGCTATGCCAAACATGCATTATGGGCATGTGAATATTATCATTAACATGGTCTTTAATGACCTGTGAAATTTGTCCATTTCTGGCACATTTCCTGCTTGACCAGGTGGTGGCGCTATGCCAGGCAGGCCCATTGGGTGTCTGGATATCATCATAATCATAATATCTATTAACCTGAGAAGTTTCAGACCATTTATTCAAAGCATAGAGCATTTCTGGCACATTTCCTGCTTGGCCAGATGGTGGTGCTATGCTAGGCCTGTGAATTACGCATGTGAATATCATCACAATAATGATATCCAATATTTTATAAAGTTTCAGATCAATCACTTAAGGCATTTTCCATTTCTGGCACATTTCCTGCTTGGCCAGGTGGTGGCGCTATGCCAGGCAGGCCCATTGGGTGTCTGGATATCATCATAATCATGATATCTATTAACCTGAGAAGTTTCAGACCATTCATTCAATGCACTGTGATTTATGACACATTTCCTGTTTATGTGGTGAGATATTAAAATCATATCAAATATATTACAACATTCAAAAATACCTTCACAATTTAACATCAGCGACATCTTGGCATAATGTTTGCCAAATTTCAAATGAATCTGACAAACCGTCTAGGAGGAGTATGTTCAAATTGATCATGTGACATCAGTATAATTGTCATTCTTTCTGTTGCCAGTTGGTGGCGCTATGCCAAACATGCATTATGGGCATGTGCATATTATCATTAACATGGTCTTCCATGACCTGTGAAATTTAAAACATTTCAAGCCATGCATGGTGAATTATGACACATTTATTGTTTATGTGGAAAGGTATTAAAATTAATAATTTCGCCATTTCGTCAAATTACAACATATAAAAAAAAAGCTTCACAATTTATCATCAGGAACATCTCGGCGTCATGTATACCAACTTTGACATGAATCGGATCAACCGTCTAGGGTTTGAAGAATCGTGACACCCCTACTCGGGCCCTAATAATAATCCTTACAAAAACAATAGGGCCTTGCGCCCTTCGGTGCTCGGGCCCTAATAATAATCCTTACAAAAACAATAGGGCCTTGCGCCCTTCGGTGCTCGGGCCCTAATAATAATCCTTACAAAAACAATAGGGCTAAAACAATAGGACCAAATGGCGGACCGTGACGTGATCCTATCCGGACCCAGACCATTATAGCCTAATTTAGATTTTCACGTAAGATTTCAAAGCTGCGCTAAATGTTTCGTTGGTTAGGATAACAGCATTTACTTCAGGAGCTTCAGGAACCATCATTTCGCTTGCTGCTACTCAGCCAGTGAAATCTGTGAATTCTGATAAAGTCGAGTCAGTGAGTAAAGTAGCCTACTATGGAGAAGAGACTGATAGCCTGAAACGAGCGAGAGGAGACGGGACGAGAAACAATCAGATGGATATCTAAGTTAACGATAAGTAAGTTATTTTCAAATCATCGATTGCTCAAAGAGGAGAAAGCTAGACAGCGAGAACAGAGCTTTATATAACGATACGGGGGGCAATACCCCCCGTAACGCCAACTAAATATGGATGTGACAGTTTTGCGCGGATATGCCCTGGACCTCTTCTATATATTCTGAGACAGGCGATTTTAAGCGCCAATTTGAAGCACCTCTACTAGACAAAGCATATATTTTGAGCAAGCATAGGGTAGGCTAGGCCCATTCAACAGTGAACTGAGACCACAGAATATTTTACGATTTAAGAAGGCAAGATTGATTCACCACAATCTAGTTAAGCCTACGTGCATTCACTGCCCAACAACGTGATATTCCTGGGTTTCCAGGATTTCGGGTCAACATAAAAAAAACTAAAAAAATGAAATTAAACTTGCTGATTAATGGGTTCAAGGAACCAGCTGTGGAATATCCATCCTTGTCTCAGCTCAAATGTTATTTTAAGTTCACGTTAAGATCTTAAAAATAACCAAGGCTACTCAGTTTTTCTCCCCAATTAGGCTACTCTTATCTTGCCTTATTTCTCCTCATTTCAAATGTTGCCTTTTAGGCTACTTATTTTATTTCACATTAAACATTAGGCCTAGAATCTTCTATTTCTTGAATTTCCCCTTGGGGATCAATAAAGTATCTATCTATCTATCTATCTATCTACAACTAGGCTCCATCCATCCATCCTAATATTATACATACATACATATACATAGCCTAAACACGCACGTTAAACATTATGATGCTCTGGACCTTTGCTTGAGGAAATTTTCCGTAACTGGACCTCGCTGAAGATTAATTGAATACCCCTGCTGTATAACATTTCTACCTGAGAAGCCTGCCTAATATGTTAATGTCAAGTAGGTGTGTGTAGGTGTGTCTGGGTGTGGCTGACTGAAACGGCGGAAAGTTGTACCTATGATCACCACGTGAACCACACCCTTGCAAATTGAGAATAAAAGGCCAGCCTCTTCCGGTAGTCTTTAGAAGAGAATACTGAGATATACTGGTGAAATCAATGATGGGGTGACACAAACATGTACTTTTCTCCCTTGAGGGGCACTGGCCCCTCATTGAAAAGAATAAATGCCTGGATCCTGATCTTTCATTGATCATGAAGCATTGAGAGTATAAGTCCTCATCTAAGTTGCTAAGTCATTAGTATTCATTCTACTAGACTAGACTAGATCTGCAGCCTTCTATACTGTTAACTATGACATTCTCCTTTCTACACTGTCTGAACTGGGATGTCTAGGAAAGCCCTTGGTTTAAATCCTACCTTAAAGGGCACATGACCTCACCACAGGTTTGCCTCAGGGATCAGTATTAGGGACCCTACTTTTCTCTATTTACACACTTCCTTGGGTGAGACCATTCGCTCCCATGAATTTTATTATCACTGCTATGCAGACGATACTCAACTTTACCTGTGTACCAATGTGTCAAGAGGGAGCTAAACTCATAAGGTATTACGTATTTAAGTTAGCTTCATTGACAGGCATAATCATTTTATGGGATGCAAATGGTTAAACTACAATAGAACAAAATGGATCTTTTCAAACAATCACTATAAGCCTTAAAAGAAACTTTAGCATATGCTAATTGGCCCCACCCACCTTAATTGAATTAGGCTAACAGTAGGATGTGTTGGACTGGGTTATGTACTAATTATCTAACTCTAACTGGGTGTATGTAATAATTTATCTAACTCTAGGATAGAAGACAAAATGGCTAATTTCCCATAAGGCAGCATGTTTCTTTAAGAGATTTGACAGACGCTAGCATCCATGGGTTTTAGCCTCCTTGCTAGCATGCCAGCCTCTAGGGGGCAAATTAGAAGGATTGAGCCCAGGCAAGTGCAGGGTTTAGTCACACAGTCGAAACTTCACACATAGCCTAAACGCACCCCAGTTTTTGACTCAGTGTCAGAATGTATGGCTACTTCCAACGTGTCTGCCATTTTAATTATGCATGATTGTCTCATTATGTATTTAATAATGCTGAAAGATGGCTATAGACACATCATATTATGTGTTAAAAGCAGCATAGAATTATAAATGTAAAAAAAGGGCCGCTGTACCAGAGCCATAGAAAAAGAGAGTTGCGACACTCTTTGAAGTCGCCGCCACACGGTCACGTGGTTTACGTACGCTTCAATAGTTCCAAACAGCTCTTTGCGTGTAGTGTTATTTCAATGGGATAGACAGCAGCAAGTGCGTTATTGAACGGGAAACATTACAACAAAACAAAAACGAGTGTTATTACGTGTGTTAGCATGCTTACATTATAGTGACAATTACATATTGCGAGTATAATTGGTCTGCAACATCGATTGTTGTTCTTTGGTAGTTCTAACATTGAACGTTTGTTTCCTTGCTGGACATAAGCTGTTATTGGATTCCTACATTTGCCTGTATACTTTACTTACATTGTCAAAACGTAGGCTATGCATTTTGTATCCTTTTTGTGTGTGGACATTAGATCCAGTGTCCTTTTCAGTTCGTTTGGTGAGATGAAGATGAAGGTGCCCCCCCCCCCCCCCCCCAAAATTTACCACACAGCTTTGATCATTGTAGACTAGCAATAAACGTCTATCAAATATATAAATATATGAATAGCATTCAGTAGCCTAACAGTTTAAATTTTAAAAGTTTGCATTAAATCTGTTCAGTTCTTTTAGAGAAATAGCATAAAGGTGGCCACCACAAAGCCTTGGTAGTAACATTTTAAGACTAGCCATAAACATGTCAAAAACACATAGGCTAAATAAGAATCAATAACAACTTAATGTGAAAAGTTTGATCAATACTGTGTGTTGCCCCCTGCAGGTAACCCCCAGAACCTAGTCAACGTCAGCCGTTTCTCAGACGTAACCTCAGGCCTAAGCAGTTAAAACCTACGATACCTCCCTTGAGGTTATTGTAGATAGCAGGGACCTACTGTCGAGTGAAGTCGCACGTCTTCCCTCTGCGGCGCAGATAACCTAAAGCTCCTATTTTTAAATATCCCCCTTGGAAGTTGATCAGGCTTCCGTGGTGGATTTATTGAGATGTTTGTGAAATAAGGAGCGACTAGGCCTAGGTCTCGAACAGTTGGCTAACGTGCGAAGATGTTTGACCCTAGAATTTATCTAGAGACACAGGTTATAGGCTACTTCTTGCTTAGGTTTTTTAAAGAGTGGAGACCTTACCGTCCTTCAGTATAAAGTCACGCTGACCTAAGTCTTAGAAAAGACAGAGGAATAACCACAGAAGAGACAAGTTATCTTACCCTCCTGCTGGAATTCGTAGAAAGACCAAGAAAAGACAAAAAATACTGCTTGAAGAATTAGATGCCAAGGTTAAATGAGTTCTTTACTTTTCAGCACTTTGGTGATGTTACAAAATGCGGCGTAATATCCACTTGCAGGTTACAATGTCGTAGAAAATATAAAAAGAGTAAATCCACAAAATAGGAAAATAGTAAATCCACAAATGGAGAAGAGATTACAATAAAAATAGTAAATCCACAAATGGAGAAAAAGAGAATATACGGAAAAAAGTAAGTCCTCAAAAAAGGGAAAAAGTCAGCTGATTGTCTTCTGTAGTCACTCTCTGTCGGAGTAGCAGGTCTGATATCTGCAACAGGTTCCACGGAATTTCGGTCCGCGACTCAGCCTGGCACGACGTCCAACACTTTGCTTCTCAACGAATTTCGGAGGACGAATTCTGACAACCGCACGCGACATCATAAAGCAAAAACCCAACGAGTTGAAGGAAGGAAAAAAAGAAGAAGCAGCCCCGATCGCTTAGTTCAGCCCCTATTTATACTAGGTGGACTTGTCCTCCCCCACACATTCCTGAGACAAATCAATCCTATTTTCCCATGAAAGTTTACCTTCTAGAAGTTCCCACAATGGCTGGGAATATTCTCACGTTAGCTGGGAATATTCTCACGATAGCTGGGAATATTCTCACGATAGCTGGGAAAATTCTCACAATAGCTAATACATTCTAGAAGTCACTGATCTTAACCAACAATTTAAGATGACACGCATTCACATCCTTCTCCGGGTTACATTTCGGAGATGATACATTACATTCAGGTTTAGAGATAGTTTCCACAGGTTACACAAACAGTTTACATTCAATGGCAATTATAACCATGTGACACATTACATTTAGCAACATACACTTTTACAGTCATCAAGAGAGATCGGTTACATTCTTACAGGTTACAAACACTTATGGCATTAACTCTTCACACAATGCAATCTGAATACATTAATTTAAACAGTTTAAGGCACTTTACCCATTTCACAGTTTTGAGACATACAATTCTTTTACATACATAATTCCTCTAGACTTTACAAGGTCAGGCTAAAATACTTGTAATGATACATTTCATTCATCGCACTTTATTATTTATTATGAGGTCATTGTTTGCAGTTATGGTTTATTTTCCATTCTTTTATTCACATTCAATAATCATCAACTATTTCTGAGGTCAGGGTGATTGTTCAACATCTGCTTCAACACATTCATTCACTTCCACGCTTTCAGGTGATCTTAATTCAAGAGTAGGTTGCAAAGTAATTGGTTTAACATTACGATTCAATTCCTGGTCAGTTTCTTTCCTAATTTGTCTAATCATATTTTCTAGATCAGAGAGATTACCTTGATAGCTAGCGCTGAATCTAGCCTTTCTGCGTTTTCGCCTTGTAAGACGTATTGGTTTTGTGCTATCGCTCTGTGGTCCATACGGTCGGTGTTCTGGCAACACGTCAACTGCAAGACACCCACTGTTTCAATAACACACTTGTAACTTATATTTCAGCCGGCTGGTGAGACTACAGCATGAAAAGGATGACTGATACATGTTAGGTTTTCAATAGAATTTTTATAACGTTTTCCATGTGTGTTTAAAACAAGAACAGGAACAAATGCAAAAAAGACTGGGAGGAAGATATGGTGACACTGCAACATAAAAAGGAGGTCTGACACTCATTTAGGTTTCCAAAAAATAAAAAGATTTCAGTTTCCAAAGTTTGAACAACAATTGTGTGTGAACTACACAAAAGACACTATGAGGAAGGGATGGATAGCTCTCCATATACTCTGTACACCTATAAGAGGGACATGGTGACATTCTTGAATTTCTCCTTGGGGATCAATAAAGTATCTATATATCTATCTGGTAAGGAGGATGAGGTGTGGAAGATGCTGGATCAACACAACTCCCTTTGTGTGGACCTCAAACATAAAGTTCAGAACAGGCACAGTGGAGAATGGAGGGAGAGAACAGAGCAGGTAACACTCAGTGTATACTTGGGACAACACATTAAAAAGTAGCAGAAACCTAAGCAAGAGGCCATCTCCAGCAAGAGTTTTACATAGGCCCATACACAGCCAACCATTTGCAAGGCTGGTTGGGGGTGCCACAAGTCCACACAAAAACTATAACAATGACAACATGAAGAATGATTTTGTTGGGGATTACTTTCAGAGTGATCTATGCCCTATTAACCTGACTACACTTTTCAGTTATCCAAAAAAAAACTTCGCTATGTATTTGACAAATTACTTTTGACAAAGCAATCAAAATTATTACACCAAGAACACCAACATGAAATGTAAAATTACTGAAAACTAAATGAACCTGAAATCGATTATCAGTTGGAGCAAAATCTCCTACTGTAGGCTACTAAACAGACGCCACTGTCCCACAACCACGCTCGTGCCACACTCGCCTACCGCTTGTGCCACTGTGTGCTAGTGGCACAGGACTGGGCTGGCAAGGAACACAAGAGCCACGCACCAGTAACAACAACAATAACTTATAATAGTCTAGGTTTTGCTCCTACTGCTTCCCCTGAAATTCCTAACTGAAATCCACTCATTCACGAGTCTTGGACACTAGCCTACTTCATGTCATGTTCAGCCCACGGTTCAGTTCATAACGCCATAAAACTCGCCATCTAGCAAGCTAATCTATATCAGGTTTAAAGACAATACTCATTTGCTCCATTTTTCACATGAAGAGCGTTAATCACAAACCCATTGATAACCAGCACCAGTGACGGACTGGACGGTCTGGCATTTGGGCAGATGCCAGAGTGGGCCGTTTGGGCCGGCCAATCACGGAGCGGCATGTTTGTCGGGTTTGCGCGGCCCATTTATCGTAAAGACGGTTTTACAATATTTCTCGGCCCACTATCAAGCATCAATAGTGTTACATGGCTTACGAATAAGCCATTTATCTCCAACTCCCTTTTCCTCTTTCATAGATGGAAACTGATCAGTATTTATACCAGACATGAGTCTCTACACTACAGTCATGGTGACCCTCAATATTTACATCAGTCTACATTCTTTTGTAACCTTATTCAATCAAATGATTTAAAAGTGCATTGTTTGAAATTGGAATACAATACATATGCTGCCTGTATCTTTTATTTTATTATTGGTTTACAAAAGTTAGGCTACATGAAGCAATGACTTCTGGGAATTTCAAAACCGAATGCGTCTACTTCCTTCAGAACGGGGAATTGCCGATCTAGCATGCCTTGATCCTTGGAATTTTCCCCTTATAAAAGCTAATAAACTGCCCCCAAATGCACTTCGAAGTGCAAGAGCAAGAAATGTGCTACCTGCAAGAATTGTGCATAGTTGTATAGTTTGTTTACCACAGTCACGGCCCTAGAATAGCTCTGAAACTATAGGGGTGAACGCGCCGCAGAGGGGGCAGCGTGCATCTCACTAGCAAAATGAAACATTTCTGTGGGGCGCCTGCCATGGACCTCGCAGTTGCAAAATCAGCATAAACATTAACGGACAGCTGCTTCCGTTGACCGATTAAAATCTAGTTACCATGCTGTCAACTAAAGCACACATCCTGTACCGGGCATGGCTATTAAATTTGCGTCAAAGGCTGATAGTTTCAATTGTAGATGCACTCTTTAAAGTTAATAGCAGCCTCCTCACATTCCTTATTATTTCGAATTTTCGAAAATTTATTTTATCAAGATAAAGTTTGTGTTCCCCCTCATAGCACGTCTAACGTTAACACTATGTGAATGAGCTGACTAGCTAACGTAAGCTAACGCAATCAGGTTTGAAAAATATAGCATTATAAACATAATAAAAACCTGACAACCAACCTATCATCTAAAGTTGCCCTACTACAATAGGCTAACCAAATGAATTATTACTAGGTTAATGATTGATATGAATCATACAGTATGAAGGCTACAGTAGCCTAGCTAATGTTAACTAGCACTGCTAGCAGCATTAACGTTACCAACCTCCCTGCTTAACTCACCACAACTTTGTAGGTCTTGTCCCTCATGCTGCCCCTTACAAAACCCACAAACTGACTCTCGGACACACAACAGTCAATAATGTGACCCTATTTAAAGTGGCTTTCACCCCTTTGGACACTCACTAAAACATAATATATTTCATACCTGTGTTGCAGCATGTAGGCTAATGTTAGCTGCATTATGTAATGACATACAATGTCGGAAATGCTAAAGGTTAGCCTGTCGGCTAGTGCTACCTGAAAAGTTTGAGTGTTTAAACCAGGGGTGTCAAACATACGGCCCGCGGGCCGGATGCGGCCCGCTAGATGGTTTAATCCGGCCCAGACTTGTAGAGAATACATTTCTGACGATGTCAAAAAAAAAAAAAATCTCTAGCCCATTCCTGTGAGGAGTTATGAATTTTCAAAGAAATAACCGAAATGCTCAATTCAGCCGCTAGGCGCAGCCAAAAAACTTGACTGGTCCTGTGCTGTCAGTTTGCCTACATTGTCGGGAGAAAAGCAGGCGTTGCGACAAAATTCAGAGACAAAGTGCAGCCTGCAAACGGAGGACAAGATGTTTGGGCATTTTATTGTATTTTGCACCAGGAAGTGTTGTGTTGTAAAACACTAAACTTGGATCATGTTAAAGTGTGGTTGTGCAAACTGTAAATTTAATCAGGTCGCGAGGTCTGACTCACCGTCAGTTTGACTGTTTTCTTAGCTGTAGTACGGTGGTTAAGCCGAGGTGCCGTACTCAAGCGTTTCTTTGAACTACGAGAGGAAATTGGACAGTTCTTGGAGAAAAAAGGCAGACCAGTAGCAATTTAAATGCCCGGAATGGGTGCAGGATCTGGCCTTTATGGTGGATAGCCTATTACACAGCACCGCCACCTAGCCTACAAAATTATTTAATCTGATTTAACCTAATCGTATCAGTTGATCGTATTGCTCATGCACTGCTAACTTATGTTTGTTAAATTAATTTTATTTTTCATACATTTGCACATTTACATTTTTAAGGCAGGATGTTAACTTTCTTCATAGCTCCCACTTGAGTTTAGTGTGGTGAGTTGGTTCAGGTGGTCAGATGTAAAAATGTAGGCCTATCCACTCAACTATAAAAATAAACCAGTTGTTTATGAGAGTGAAATGCATTTTATTTCAATTTCATTGGCCTCTCTGAATAAATGTGTAATAATCTAATATATCCCTTGTCATTATGTAGGCTACAAATGTAGGCTGAAGGGTAAAGCATAGCCTACTGAAAAAAACTAAGCTGGAGATTTGGAGTTGTCAAAGGATGTTTTGCAATTATTTCACTGGTCCGGCCCACTTGAGATCAGATGGGCTGTATGTGGCCCCTGAACCAAAATGAGTTTGACACCCCTGGTTTAAACTAACATTTACAGTGGTCTATTTGATAGTGTATTGGCCCTGACTATAGTTCGTGTGATGTATAAACCCCAATCCTTGTTGATACAAGTACCAATATTCGTCAAGAAAGTTTTTAATCACAACAAGATTTTCGCCATAGGCAGTAAAAGACTCCGCCATCTTTGTCAATATTTTTCGCTGAGAAAGTTTCAAACTATGACCATAACGGCCTTTCCACCAATCAGAGGCATCACTGTGGGATTGTTCAGGATTGTGGGTAATGAAGTACTTATCCAAGAGATCGCGAACTCTTGGTGTCTATAGGAGTATATACAATCGCTTAGTACAACCGTAGCTGGTTTTAAGTCTACCACGTGCAGTTAAGTTTTTATGGCTTACACCGCAATTGTCAATGGAGAAATTGCATTGAATTTTTACATCCGGCATCGGCTGTGGGCGGGACTGTGCAGCTCTATAAGTCCCGCCTCCGAAACATCTGGATCCACCCAACTTCCGGGCGTCGAATGTCTATAGAGTGTGCCAGTGACTTCCGTTTTACTTCCGCTACAAGGGACCTGTCTTTAAAAAAAATATGAACGGGAGTTAATCGAGAGATAACAATTATTTTTTGGTCCAGTTTGAATTGTGCCACGAATTTCACATATGATGTGTGTGAATTTAAAAGATAATTTTTCACGTCAAGAAAGTACTGTTGTTCGATAGACTTCAAAAGTTATGTTGGTTTTGTACGAATCCGCTCAGTGGACTACATCTCTCGTCTCGAACGATGTACGTCACCAACGTAATGAAACGATAAGATTAGAAGCGTTATGCTAGTTAACGGTTGCATCTTGCTGCCTGCTGTCACTTAACAGTATGTAATGTACAGTCTATGGACGAATACAACTTACCTGATGTGTTTAATCCTCTGACTCATGGTATTTTCATCGGCAAGGAAAGCCCAATTAAGACCTGTTGCTGGTATGCTTGTACATCTAGTGTGGCTGTGAATGAGCTAACGTCACTAGCGCGACTGATGGGTTTGTAGTCGTTGGAATTACGATCTTTCACAATGTTGTAATTCAATAGTTACGAAACAAACTGCAAATGTCTTTACATGAAAAATTGTCTTTAAAATTGACAAACATCATATGGGTAATTCAAGGCACAAGTCAACCGGGACCAGAAAATAATTTCTTTTTCGCCATAGACTGGCGTTCAAATTTTTTTGAAAGATAGGTCCCATGGAGGCAAGTGGAAGTGGCGTCACTTGCACACTCTATAGAGTGGTGAAGTCCCGCCCCTTCCGTTTGCCTCCATGGGACCTATCTTTCAAAAAAAATTTAATGGCAGTCTATGGCGAAAAAGAAATTATTTTCTGGTCCCGGTTGACTTGTGCCTTGAATTACCCATATGATGTTTGTCAAACTCGTAACTCGGACCTTCACCAAGCCCCTTTAACAGATGATGATGCTGTACAAATACATCCCAACATTACTTTTTTGTGCGTCCAGCAATGTACGTAAGTCACTTTCAGTCAAGCGCATGAAAACCAAGAAGCAGATCGAGGACCTGTGGTTCCATCTGCAAATGTTCCACTATGGCATGAACTGGAATGTACTTTCTGTCCTTTGCTGTACCTGCCTTCATCCAGATCATGTGGAAATGGGCAATCATCAGTACCAAGATGTCGGTGTCTCTCGCTGAGACAACAATATTTGATGCGTTGCTTCTAATGCAGTGAAGAACAATTCTTGTGTCTGCTTCTTCATGCTTGGCTTCCAAGCAGTCAGTGTTAAAGGTTGAATTAGAGGCTTCAACTCTCTCTTCATCACTGAAGCCACCTGCAGCAACTATGATCTTATTTGCTGGAGCTCCAACAATCAGCTGTTGGGATAAAAAGTGTGCAAGATCAGCCTTGTTGTCTGCATGAGCAATAAAGTTCTCCCACTTTGCAGGAAGAGGCAAATCTCTGCTCTCAATTGGTCTTCTGATTGCCACCAAGCAATCCTGTTCCACTTTTGATAGAATGTGTGTGGTAGCGATCAAACAAAACATCAATTCGCTGGAATTGTGCTCCACTTCTGAGAACAGATTCCACAAAAACATCAGCAAGGACTCCAAAACTCTTTGCTGCTTGTGGCTTTCCAATGGCAATGACCAGAGCTTGACCATCAATGATGAGCATTGGTTCATCCCGAAGGTCTCTGTTATCAAGGTGGTTGGGACATGGAATGCCAGCAGCTAGAATCTTAGTAAACACTGCCTTTGAACCTGAAAGAAGCTGTCCATTTACATCTGCCAGAGACAAGGGCACAACAAATAGTTCATGCATCATAATGCTGTCAAGATTGACTGGGCGCCCTGCATCATATGCAGCAATGAGGCGTTGCAGAATGTTTCGGTCTGCCTTGACAGTTTTTACCTTTCCCGTTTTAAGATCTGACTTCTTAACTTCAAACAAAGACGCAAACGTTATACTTGTTCTTTTTAAGTTTGTCCCTGAACGAGACTCTCCCCCCTCCCCCAGATGGCAACAGCCTCTCAACAACAAATGTATCTAATTGACTTTGACCTTTCTGTGGTGCTGTCAACAGCTCGCTTTCAATATCCTGCGTGGCCAAGTCTTTGTTTGCAATGTGTTGCAGGGTCTGGGACAGGTTGGCAAAGAAAAGGCCAAACCTCTGCAAGACTGCAAGCAAAGCATCTTCATCTGCATTGTCCCGTTTTCATTCGGACTTTTGTCGTTTCACTATGGATGTAGTTATCATCTGGTCCCTGACCAAAAGCAACTTTAGTGTCATGGGCAAGACTGGATCGGAGGTTGAAAGACAGAGCCCACCTACTTAGTGCTGAGGATGTCTTTGTGTTTCCAACAATGCCTCCGCCTTTCTTTCCAATACACCATAGCCACTCCTGACTATGATCAGGGTCCACTTGGTTGAAGCGGTGACTACAAAGTTTCCGGTATCAAACTCCGTTTTTACTAGTTTAGGAAGTTGGTGCATTTCATTCAGGTAGATAGTGCCCCACCGTGCATAATTGATGTGGTTATACCGCATGAAAAAGGGCAACATTTTCTGGAATGCACAAAGGTGCAGATCCCAGATTCCATCCCTCTGTGCACGAATGAATAATGCTCGAGTTATGTAGGAAGCCTGATAATAGTACAAGCAAAGTGTCCAGTTGTGTCAAGCCGCCTTAGTATTTTAAAACTAGCCATTTTGATGCGTGTATACTAGGGGTGTAACGGTACACAGAAGTCACGGTTCGGTTCATACCTCGGTTCGGACATCACGGTTCGGTACGAGTTCGGTACAATGGAGGGAAAAGCAAAACAAAAATGCAGAAAGCATTTTTTTTTGTACATGTCTCAGGCTGTACCACCTAGTGTCATACAGTCTCTTCCCTGAGCCATCTGCAACAGCCTGAAGTGTGTAAGATGTAGGCTAAACTGTACAATAAGTACCCAGACTCCATCTGTAACTTGTAAACAAAATAAGACAATCAGCTATAAAACTGAAAATAGGCCTACAGCATCTCTTATTTCTGCAAGTGCAAATTACATAGAAAAATGATTTTTAAAAATCCACTTAAGCAAGACCTTCAACATCTGTGTTTAGTTGTATATGGAAGGGTCTACAATTTGCCTCAATATTTTTTTTATTGTGTGTAAAGTAATAATCTAGCCTACTAACTGTGAAAATATCACACTATTTTGCCTTTTTTTTAAAAACGAAATGGCTCCTTTCATTTCATAAACAGACTACAACTAGAAGTCACGTGACTTTGCCCTTTGACGTTAACTCACTGTAGCATGGTTTGTTTATTAGCCTGGTTAGCGTTGTCACTTTATTTTACTGTCTATGCACTTAACACTACCAGAACCTCATGTGAGAAGTTACAAGTTACCCCAACATAAAGGTAATTACCACGCGACTTACATAGCTTTCTGTCATTACGAAATCATTTAATGTAAGCCATAGGTTTTGGCCCTATTTGTATCCAAAGGCTGCTGAAGCGCAGGGGAAGTTTTTTCCCCTCGTTTCAGTGATTGGTAGCCTACATCATCTGGGTGATGGCTTCGAATATGTGTAGCATTTTTTCCACTCACATACCCAACAACTGCTGAACAACGCCGACACACAGTTTCATCTTATCCACCACTCTTTCGCCTGTACTAACGTTACTGTAACTGAAGTTCTCAAACTTGCGATCTTAAAGAGACCAGCGGATCCTCTAACTCTTGTGGGTCTAACCTTAGTGCTGCTAATGACTGACGGACTCGACCGACGACCTGACAAAAAAAACATAGGCGCCAATCAGAGCTTCAGAGCTAAAGCGAGGCTACAGATTAGCGTTAGGTGTCGCTAAAGAACTCCCGTAACTCTCGCTACTTAACAGTAATTGCGCATGACATTAATTAATCCGCACACGAGTTTTATGTATTTTTATACCGTGTATTCTCCGTGTAAATGCATGCACCGAACCGTGACGTCCGTACCGTTTCGGTTCAATACGAATACATGAACCGTTACACCCCTAGTGTATACCAGTCAGCTGAGTTTAATTAGCGTAGGGTGACCAGATTTGTCGGAACTAAAACCGGGACACTTTGTGCGTGACCGTGTTTAACGTGAACATGCAGCAGCTCAGGCAGAAACAGACATTTGTTTCTTTAAGCCCAAACGTTCTAGGGGGTGCGGGGGTGTCACCCCCGAGAAAATTTATTAAATATCGTTGTGTAAACGCACAAGTTTTGCGCAACTTTCAGTCAGAGAAAAAGGTCCTGTCCTCATGCATATGAAAGATTAATATAATGCCATTATGTTGTTTAGAACACACCGTGAAATAAAGTTTTCATCTTAAAACTTTGCTGATAACATTTCAAATAAATGCCAGCTAGCGCAGGGGTCCCCAACCTTTTATGTACCACGGACCGGTTTGATTCCTATTTTTTTTTTCACGGACCGGCGGGGGGGGGTTCGGGGGTTCCATGTTCCATATGTGTTGTGCATGCACAGCTTGAAAAGAACTAGCTCCAGTTATGTAGGAACAGTGAAGGTAACGATCTCTTGTGAAAAACGTGAACTTGAAGAAGTGAAAATTGAACAATATGAACTATGAATATTGAACAACTTGAAGCTACATCTATAAGTGTGAACATGCTTAACAAAATATGGGAACAAAACATGGGCTATGTGCGCCGCGGTGGGCTTTGCCGCGATTATGGACACGTACCAAATGCTTCATGTGAAACGCCTGTGGGCGCATTGGAGAAAGCCATGAGCGTCCCTCTCGCACGATAAAGGTGTTGAAAACGGCCAATAAACTCCTCTAAGCAGGCAATAGATGGCATGGGCATGTCACATATTATTGTCTTTTTGATTAGGCCTACCAAGCACATATTCACGTTTAAATGAAGGTTACTGGATAATTTAAAACAAAAGCAAATTGTCCTGAAAGCATCCGATATGTCGCCCTTAATTGAAAGTCAAAACTTTGAATGCGTCTTATGAAGCATTGGAGAAAGCCATGAGCGTCTCTTTCGCAAAATAAGTATAGGTATAAGTATATATACTCTTTTGATCCCGTGAGGGAAATTTGGTCTCTGCATTTATCCCAACACAGTGAGGTGAAGCACACACTGCAACAACAGCGGGAAAAAGATGGGGACTAAACGTGCATTATGAATATAATCAGTGGGAGCCCTGTGCTTGTTTCCCTGCAACAAGAAGCTTCCATCTGGGGGTGATAGAAGACAGTGACACCCTCAGTGTGTTTGAAATGTCCAGTCGATTGCGCAATTTGGTCTTAGTTGCAGTCATTGCCGAAAACCCGGCCTCGCATAGATACGTGGTGGGAAACGTTTTCAGCGCTTTTACGGCTATCTCGGGATATTCTGCTTTGGTTTTGATCCAAAAACCCGCCAGAGAGGTTTCCTTATACACACTCTTAAGACCACCGTCATTTGCAATTTCGATCAACTGCTCTTCCTCCTGCGCTGACAAGTTAGGACTATTCGGGATATTGACAAATGGGTTGCGGACCCACTCATTGGTTTGCCAAAATCCCCACTAGCCTACTGTTTGGAACATATCAAATACACCCCGGTCCACTCGCCGTCCCCACAAATCAAGCTTGGCTTTAAATGCAGCGACTTTATCTGCCAGTTTAAAGACAGTCGTCATTCTCCCCTGGAGTGACAGGTTGAGGTCATTAAGCAACCCGAATATGTCACACAGGTAATCCTCATCACTAAAATGTGCAGCTAACGGTGACTTTTTTCTGTAAGAAATCTCTGCAGCGGCTCTCGCAACTCAAACACCCTGGCAGTGACCTGCTAAAGATGCTTGTTTTTTGTTGTTCATTCTAGCAGTTTAGCTAACTTCGTGTGACACTACCGTTCGCCAAGAACTGATCAAGTGAAGTGAGCTGACCTGAGGCTGCGCAGCGCTGAAGGCAATTACTGTATGTAAAAGTGTTGAAGGCGGGCAGACAGACGTAAGAAAATAGACCTTGCATAATGCAAACATGCGTGCAATCAAACAACTGCATATAGGCCTATGCCATGCAAAAACGTGACATTATTTCGAATTAAATTTAGTTTAGTTTGCATGCATTTTTTTTTTAAACTCATGTCGTAGGCTACGGCCCGGTTAGGAATGTCCTGCGGCCCGGTGGTTGGGGACCGCTGAGCTAGCGCATTAGCAAGGATATTGTGTAATGTATACTGTTGATGTTGTTTCATAGCCTTTTGCTTGTGTGTAGTTAGGCCCACTGCTAGATTTTGACAGGAGCTCGTGATATTTTCGATATTTACGCTTTAAAGCTACTTGGGCTCCCGCAAGCTGTCAAACACTGTCCACTCGCCTATAGTGGTGACCCCTCTGGTTTATACATCCAGTGTTTATGTTAGCTAACTGTATCTGGATGTGTTGCTCTCAGAGCAAGACAGAGATGGCGCATGACATGCAGTGATGCCTCGTACAAAAAAAAAAAAAACGCGATTTAAGCACCGAAATGAGGCACCGAAATCCACGTTGTCATTCAATGCAGTTACTACCATTTGCATCGGCACCGGTGCCATATTAGAACCGTGTTTCGGTGCCCAACCCTACTCTCGGCACAGTCAAACCAAAGTTAAGTCGTGTTGAAAAGAGGCTGAACCTTGCAAACGATTTACTTTTATAGACCACTGAAATCGCGCGTGAATCACACGTGAAAATGACCATCACATTAGGTTGTGACTGGTTGTGAGCGAGATCTAACCATAGACAGTAAAAGAAATGGACGAACAGACTCCGTCGTTTTCAATGGGAGGGCACTGAAGGTTTTTTCAGTTGGCTTGCCATCGTACTGCGCAGACTCGTACTTAACTTTGTGACGTTAGCCATCGAACTGAATCTTGTAACTCCTATGATAGATGGTTCACATAGAAATTCTTCTCACACTTCCTTCACCTTCAAAGTCATCAAAGTTAAACATTTATTTATGTATTATTATTAAAATCATCCTAACAAGTGATATCAAGTCGTGTTAATGTTGAAACTACCAGACATGATCATCTTCAAATACAATCATGGTAGCCTAAAACAAAACAAAAAAGTTAGCCTTCGTCTTTCCACTGTTCCGACCTACAGTCAATCCATCGAAAACCTTTGAAATGATTAACGTTAGTGCCGGTTTTTTTATTAGGTTTACTTGCCTCTATGTAATGCTTTACCTTAACATACAATGGTATTGTAGGCTACATAGCTTTGTTCATGAGTTTCCATGCTGGTAGGACTTAGCTTCTTATCCAAACAATACGGTTATCTCCCTACGAAACGTTAGCTTCCCTACAACCGGACTCGCTAACTATACTTATTACGGCAACCTCAACGTTACATACGAGGTAGTTGAGCCTGTTTTGCCTTCTATTGTTTATACAGAAGCTACAACGTCGGCACAGGATATATGTTATATGAAGTTATGGGAGTTCAAAAAAATCCTAAATGAATGGGCATTCTATGGGGTTAGCAGAGAGTTGATAACCACTGCTCCATGGATGCTTCTACTTCCGGGAATTCGCCTGCCCCCTTGGATCTAACGCCCTCCTCCGCCTAAGTACATCGGAACTATCTCCCGGTTAGCATTAATAATCGTTTACTACTTTAACGGCACTGACATTCAAAAAATCCAGTGGAAACCAGATGACAGAAGTATGTAGGCCAGACATCCCAAGTCTCCCGGAAGTTCCGGGAGTCTCCCGCATATTGATAGCGGCTCCCTGACGCCCGCAAATTAAATAAAATCTCCCGGAATCTAGAGCGAGCGATCAAGAGCGCGCACGCGAGAGGGATACCTAAAATCGCGTGTGCATCTGAGTGTAGCGCGCACACGACAGGGGAGAGAGAGAGGGGTGGTGGTGCATGTGTGTCTGAGTGCATCCAAGACAGAGAGCATCCTGATCCTGATCCTAATCAGTTCAGTGTATCTAGGAACAGGAGAGTCACGACCAGTCAGTCCCCCCCAAAAAGGAAAATGTAAGACCCATTTCAAAGTGTACCCTTGTTTATAAGAGTAAAAAATAATGATAGGCCTAGTCTTGCATGCTGCACTGTTTGTAACAGTGTTAGCATTGCCCATGGTGGGTTCAATGATTGCAAAAACATGTTGAGGTGAGTTTAACTAGTGTCAATTCATGTGCATATTATTCAGGCCTATATTAGATGGCTTAATTGCCAAGGCTACATGAAGACCAAACTGCAAGATCTACATATTTTATTTTCACAATTAGGCTACTATATATAGGCCTTCCTTATTTGGTGTATTGTTATTATGGTTTTTAGTATTGTTATTTATTTATTTATTTATTTATTTATTTTATTTTTTTTGGGGGGGGGCTTCGTGATACCTCCCTGAAATGACTTTTTGCAGGTTGGGATGTCTGTGTAGGCCAATCGGCCCAACAGCTTTTTCTACTTTGCCACCTACAGAGTTTGACAGGTACGATTTTTCGAAACGCCATGTTATTTCCCATAGACATTCGACAACCGGAAGTTGGGTGGATCCGGATGTTTCGGAGGCGGGACTTATTCCGGAGAGGTCTATTGGCGTTACAAACTAACCCCATGCATTTCTATGGAGGATTTTTTGAGTGCTGTGTCTCCTCATTAAAAAAAGTCTCTGTCTATACTAGCAAAATATGCACACACAAAAAATAAATTACAAGAAAATCCAACGGGATTACACAAGACACCGTACTAATATATTTTGCATGAAATAGTCAAATTTGTCATTTTCAACATTTGATGTTGTCTGTGTCCTTTTTGCAGCTAAATATGAATTTAAGAGATTTTTACATTTTGTATTCACATTTTACACAATGTCCCAACGATGACCACTGACTTCACAGGACGTGACGTCAGATTTAAACAACAAACGCAATGTTTAGAATTTCCGGGGATTCAGCAGCATTACAGGCAGCTAACGGTATAAGCAAATGACTGGTATCTAGACTAGTAAATACCTATTGTATTTACTGAGAGAGACTGGACAGAAATTAATTGACCAAAGAAAGAATTAAACTGCACGGTCAGGTAAGGTACACGTCTGATACCTCCTTACTTGTGTCCGTAGCATGTAAGGCTGTGGCATCATCTGTAAACACATCACCGATAGCGGTTTGGCTACCTAGCATTAGGTTAGCGAGCTAACGTTAGAGAAAAGGTAGGCTGTGATCAATATTAGGTTAATGGTTATGACCTTTTTCGACAGCCATTGAGGTCGTGGTATTTCAACTAGTGTTAAATGTCTCGTGTTGCCCAAAGCGCTGATGTACCATGCAGCTGCATTAACTTCTAAATACATTTAAGGATAAGTGGGTCGAGCAATGCAAATTTCATGCTAGTTTGGAAGCTAGCCTGCTAGTATGATAATTGTATCTAACGTTATCGTGATTTTTGCAGCACTTGTGTTGTATCAAATGCAATACCAGATTAGACTGCTGTAATGTTCAAGAGGTTGTGTACTTACTATCAATAATAATGTGTGCCACTAAAAGTAATGCAGCTTGTATAGCTAACGGTACCTTATCCGTTAGCTTCTACCTAGCTATTGAGATAGTTCTTCATTAAACGGTGGCTCCCTAATGGCTTTTTCCTAAGAGAAATATTACATTAAAGGTAAATGGGCAAATGAACATCCGATTTCATTCTAGTTCTCTGAACTGTAACCACTCTCATCCAGACCAATGATCTGGACTAGAGCATTTGCATCTTTACCATAGACTAAGAGACTCTGTTTGGTGTTAAATGGGTTTTACTTTAGGTCTGTGACGGTCTTGTCTCTGAAAGCATAAGTACTGTCTTGCTAAGTGCAGATTTATAAGTACCATCAAATATACTTATATAGTATTTCAGGCTTTCAGTAACAATTTGATCAAATTTGCTGCATGTTTTCTCTTTCTGTTTTTTAAGAGCACATGCATATGTTTTTCACATTTCTTGAGCTTGTTTCTAAAAAGATGATTCTATTTTTGTAGGCTATCTGAGGTCAAACTTCAGATTTTCTCAGCACCATGGGGGAATATTACCATATTTTAGGTGTGCAAAGAAATGCATCTCAAGAGGACATTAAAAAAGCGTAAGTGCATTATGTCCCCGCAGTTGTCTTTGGCATTGTTATGTTGGCACGATTACACTGTGGTACATAATGTTTGTATTTGTTTTTGTGTGAGTTTAGATACAGAAAACTTGCTCTCAAGTGGCACCCTGATAAAAACCCAGACAACAAGGATGAGGCAGAGCGAAGGTTCAAAGAGATTTCAGAGGCCTATGAGGTCCTTTCAGATGGTATGTTCTAAATGTAGTACAGAAGATGTATGGATGTGTGCTGATGGTTGTGTTTGCCTTTGTGTTTTACTTAAAGGAGAATTCTGGTGTGATATTGACCTAAAGTGTGTTGAAACATGATACCGAGTGTGAACGTATGTCTCATAGCCCATCTCTGCTTGTCCCCTGCACTCCAAAATCTGGCGCTAGTTAGCCGATGCTACCAACAGCTTTTTCAATGGTGGTGCTTCGGCATCGGGCTAGCCATGCAAATAAATCACTGTTTTACACCATTTACGAGGCTCAATGTATCTCCACACTTCATTGGTAGACTTCCGAGGGACATTTAAAACGAGACATTGAGAACTTTGAAAAAGCACTAGTAGTTTACTTCCAAGACGATTTATACAGACAGTATCTTCACGAAGTTTAGTGTTTGCAGCCATCTTGAATTTAGTCACGATAAGTTGAGCGACGAGTAGGTATGATAAGGGATCAGATTCCAAAAATAATTCAGTGGAAATGCATGGATTCCAGTTGCTGCTACTGGAAGAAACTGGAATCCATGCATTTCCACTGAATTATTTTTAGAATCTGATTTTGTGCAGAGTGCAGGGGACAAGCCGAGATGGGCTATGAGACATACGTTCACACTCGGTATCATGTTTCAACACACGTTAGGTCAATATCACACCGGAATTCTCCTTTAACTTTATCTCCATTTTATGCATTTATTGGTTTCATTTTCACTGCCCAGTAATTGTGCACTGTGCACTGTGCAAAGGCAAGCAATGTGTCTGAGGCGTCTCAAAGGTCATTTATCACTTCCTAATGTGGTGATGGGTGAAGGCCGGCTTACATGTCATATGGCTTTGGGGGAAGATCATGTGCATGTTAACATCTAGGGTTAAAAAATAAAACTTTAAATGTCTCTACAAAACACATCTGGTATGATTACCAATCACTTAAAGTTTACAAAACAGGTTAAAGTTTGTTTCTATGTGCCCTAGATCAAAGGTTACAGCATTCTGAAGATAATTACAAGTGGAGTGTCGGGCAGTATAGATTTATGCTCTTGAAAAGCTAATTTATCTTAAAGTAATTGTGAAAGATATTGACAACTTTTTCCTTATTCTATTCTTGTTGCACAGAGTTCCCTTGATTTGGTTTTGACAAAAAAAATGAAGAAAAAATATATCTAAAGGGGTTTACTCTGTTACCGTAACTCCGTTACCATAAAATAATGCGCGAAGCCTGGCTTGTAGCACTTTAGCGTTCCAGTTTGGCTTTGTGGGAAAGAACATGGACGACACCAGGGCAGCAACTGTCTCGGTCATGGCAGTCATGGAGGTATTATATATAACTGGAGAGAGTGACTAAGTCCCGGCCGAATTCATTTCAATGGCCTATGCTAGGCTAGCTACTTCTGCAAAAAATCTTTTTCACTTTAGGCTACACAAATAATGATTCCTAAATATTTGGACAGGTTGTAGGCCTATTACGCAATAGGCTATCCAACGAAAATGACTATAATTAAGTAGACATGGAATTTAAGAAACGTGTGGATAGCTGGGATTTTTGCTGCACCCATTGTGAATTTGCAGCTTGTTAAACCTAGGCTACATTTGCAGGCAGACGAAATGAAGCCAACGCAAAAAACGTGCCGATAGAAGTGCACATCGCTTGGGTATTGTGGTTCGAGCAGGCATTTCAAGAGTTGGATATTTGGCTTTTGCCTCGACTGGCAGCCTGGATATTTAAAATCAAATGCATGTCAATGTTGCATGGAAGCAAACTAAATAAGTAATTGGCATTTCTTTCGTTTTAAATCATTTGGGGAGACATAGGTTACATGATCCAGGCGTTGCGTTGTCATGGACTAAAGGTAGGAACTACAGTCTGCGTTTTAAAATAGTTTTCATACACAACGCAATGAGTAGGCTAATAATTGGATATAGGTCATTTTTATGCATCTGCTAAAATGTATGGTTATACAGTTACCTTGTCAACCCACACATAAGGCAAATAATAGGCTATCCTGATATGACAACATTTACTTTTTCTTTTATTTACCACAAAGTCCGGTATAATACAGCCTAACCATGTAGGCTTTAAGTCAAGTATCAGTAGCTTAATCCAAGTAGTTAGTTGTTTTATTTGTTGTCTTCCAGAAATGCAAACCAACACGGATGCGCGAGGACGCTCGTGCCCAACACTAAACTCGTGCATGAGCTGTCATCTACCAATCAGCATGTAAAAACTGGTGCCGGAAGTTGCAACCATGTAACGCCATTTTTTAAAAAATGTCGGCGGCCAAATGCCATGCTAAGTGGCTGAAGCTAACCCTTCAAATCCTGACCCCCTGGTCTCGGTAGTGCTGGGCGCTTGCCTAGAACACGAGAGCAAGCTTGTGGTTCATCTAAACAAGCTGTGGGATGATTTACAGTTGCATTCATATTCCAGCTTCATCACACTTACAATTTTAATTTCAACAAGTGCTGTGCATTTTTCTCGAGCCACGAGGGGGGCAGTAGCTATTGTTATTGTTAGCTACATTAGCCTCTTTAGCAAACCAGCTCGAAAACAAAACGTTACATTGTATTGCACGCACAGCAAGACCGAGCATTGCATAAATTGGTGATCGGATTAAAGCAGTAATGTAATCAAGTGTGTAAGAGCATTTAAAGTCGACATTAAATCGACCAATGTAGTACAAATGCAAAGTAAATACATCTCAACTTCAGCAATTATGGGCGCAGCCATCTTTGTTTTCAACTCAGCTCGGTGCGCTATCAAGGGCCCCGAGTTGGACAGCTGATATTCCGACCAAAAGGGGCCGTGTCTGGGTGAAATGTTGCAAGACAACCGGGAAATTTCACACTTTCTAACTCGGACAAATCAACTGGATTACCCCATCACTCACACACACACACACACACACACATCCTCTAAAATGCAGTCATGGCTGTATTTGTTGGTGTCCTTACAGATTCTTGAAAGAATGCTTCACTTCTAATGCACCTAAAAGAATATGGACCATAGAAGTCATAGTTGAGAAAAATCAGAGTTGCATGATAATATCAGAAATGAAGTTACAGACAAGCATGTTAGGCAAAGGCTATCAGATCATCTCCAAGCAGTTTGATTTCCCATTGATTACAGTTGCACATATTATTAACAAGCATAAGGTGCATGGGACTGTGCCTGTGGCCAACCTTGCTGGATGTGACTTGAATTGATGAGAAAAAATTGGATGGAATTGTTTTTTTTGTTTTTTTTGCAAAAGTCACATCAGTTCACAGATGGAAAAAATGAAGGCCTGAAGGCATCCCGGAAAGAAATATACAGCCCGGTGTTCGAAAGCTCAGTTTCCTTCACAGGTCATGGGTCCTCTAACAGGATAATGACCCAAGAAACACAGCTAAAAGCACACCGAAATGGTTAAGGAACAAAGAGTGGACTATTCTAGAGTGGCCCTCTATGAGTGCAGACCTAAATCCTAAATTGGGCATCTCTGGAAAGAGTTGGAACATGCAGTCTGCAGAAGGCACCCTTCAGGCTTGAGATGACAAGTTTGCTCAGGAAGAGTGGACAATACTGCTGGTTGACAGACGCATAAGTCACATTCAGACCTACAGAAAGCATTTGTTGGAAATGATTGATCTTAAAGGTTATGCAACACGCTATAACCATTTTGGTCAATGCTATTTTATTTGTTCTTTTCGTGGAAGGCCATGACCGCATGCATATCAATGTTGCTGAAGGCTCTTCTGTCTTGTTAGATCTTGCTTTGTCCTAGTGCTTCCCGTAGTGTTTCCCTTCAGTTTAACTTGTGTAGTAATTATGAATCGTGTGATGTTTGTCTCTAGTTTACTAACAGTATACTTCTTTTATAGCCAACAAAAGAAAAACATATGACTGCTATGGTAAAGAAGGCTTAACAGCAGGTGGTGGTGGTAGAGGTAAATCTTGTTTTAAACTACACAATACACAATCTTTTCTCATTGTGTATTTTATAATAAACAGTGTCTGTGTGATTTATTCTGTATGATGTCCTGTTTTCTCTCTAAGCAGGTGGGCATTACTCCAATGGTGACCACTTTACCGGAGGCTTTACATTCCGCAATCCAGAAGACGTGTTCAGGGAATTCTTCGGGGGACGTGATCCATTTGCAGATTTCTTCGGTGAGTCAGTCATTGTACATGAAGTTAGAAAAAATTGGAATTGTTGTTTTAGTCTGACTAAAACTGTTAAAATGCATGTGAACATGTTAGTCTGACTGTAAGTCAAACACACCCAGATAATGGAGTTTGGGTTTCAACATATTCCTGCATGTATACGTTCAATTGGGGCCAAATTGGACTGTCTGCTCTGCGCATGCTCCCTAATCCCCTCCCCAGGCTTTGGCCCAGAAATTAACAGAAGAAGCAGCAGTGACCCTAACCACGAGGGATAGCATGCAGGGATAGCATGCATGTCACCTCTTATATGTTTTGCGTTTATGCTGCTCTCTTGGCTAGGGCCCACTTGGAAAAGAGGCAACTGCCTCAATGTGACTACCCTAGTAAAATAAAGGAGAAATAAAAAAATATGCTAATTTAAGCCAGCTAAATTGTTTGTCAATTGTTTTGGTCTGTGACATAATAGGTCTCCCTTAAAAAAGGCAAATGCTAACAAGCTGAACATACTTTGGGTAATAAATCGATTCCTCCTTCTTGCTTTTATACTGGACAAGGACAGTAGTCCAATTGAATGGCCTAGTCGAGCTATAACCGTAGCTTGACATAACTGTGCATGTAAACATACCGAGTGTTACATGAGCAGCGAGACTCTGTCAGCCCATGTGTGATGGTATGTGAAAGGTGTCTGCTTTCTCTCTGGGCCATGGCAGGTGGAGACCCCTTCGGTGATGACTTCTTTGGCGACGACTTCTTTGGTGGCCGGAGGCACCATCGGGGTGTGAGCCGGAGTCGGACAGCAGGGCCCTTCTTTGGGGGATTCGGGGGATTTCCACCGTTTGGCGCAGGATTTTCAGCCTTTGAACCAAGTGAGGATACTTCAAATCAAATGTTTATTTGTCACATACATTATACAGGTAGCCTATAAATGCAGTGAAATGCTTGTTCCACTGACTCCAAGACTGTGCAAAGGATATATATATACAGCGGGGAAAATAAGTATTGAACACGTCAATATTTTTTTCAGTAAGTATACTTCCAGTGAGGCTATTCGCATGAAATCTTCACCGGACATTAGTATTAACTTAGGTAATTCACACATATATAAAAATCCAAACATTAATGTCTAAAAGTAGAGTTATGAGTAAAAAAGTGGAATGGCACAGGGAAAAAGTATTGAACACACTAAGAAAAAGCAGTACACAAAGGCAAGAAATGGCAAGGAACAAACTGGAATCTATAAGTAGTTAGAGAAATTATCCCTCCTATCTGTGCAAATTGATATAAGCTGGGTTAATACATACTGGTGGGCTATAAAAAGATTTTTTCTTACCAAGGTGTCAAACAAGAAGCATTTCATAATGGGTAAAAGCAAAGAGCTCTCCCAAGACCTTTGCAACCTTTTTGTTGCAAAACATATCAATGGAACTGGTTACAGATGCACATCAAAACTTCCGAAGCATCCAGCAAGCAGTATTGGAGCCATTATCTGTAAGTGGAAGGAACATCACTGCATCATCACTGGCCATGCACAGGATCTCCTTGCAAGATTTCTGACCAGGAAGTCAGAAGGATAGTCAGAAGAGTAGCCCAAGAGCCAAGGACCACTCGGAGAAAGCTCCAAAAAGACTTGGTGCAGTTGTTACAGAGAAAATCATAGGTAATGCACTCCACCGACATGGCCTCTATGCACACTCATCCCGCATGACTCTATTGCTGAAGAAAAACATGTCAAAGCTCGTTGAAAGTTTGCTACACAACATTTGGACAATCCTATGAAATACTGAGAGAATGTATTCTGGTCAGGCGAGAGCAAAATTGAACTTTTTGGATGTCATACTACACACCATATTTGGAGGAGAAATGCCACTGTGCATCACTCTAAAAATACCCTACCAACAGTGAGGTTTGGAGGTGGTGGCATCATGGTATGGGCTGTTTTTCATCTCATGGTACTAGCAGACTTCATACAGTTGAAGGAATGATGAATTGAGTCATTTTGTTCCGGGAGAATCTTGACCATCCACCAGGATGATGAGGATGAGACATGGCTAGACCTTCCAGCAGGACAATGATCCAAACCATTCAGCAAAGGAAACTCTCAATTGGTTTCAGAGAAAGGAAATCAAGGCCCTGACTTCAATCCAATTGAACAGTTTTAGAAGTAAACTAAAGATCAGGATTCACAAGAGGGACCCCTGGAATCTTCAATATTAAAGGACTATCTGTTGAAAAGAATGGGCCAAAATCACACCAGAATACTGTAACTGGTTAGTTTCATCATACAGGAAATGCCTTGAAGCTGTCATTACGAATAAAGGCTTTTCCACAAAGTATTTAAGACATTTCAGCAGGCGTGTTCAATACTTTTTTCCTGTGTCATTCCACTTTATTACACATAACTCTACCTATGGACTTTAATGTTTGGATTTTTTTTATATGGGTGGATTAAGTTAATACTAGTGTCTGGTGAAAATTTCATGCAAGTAGCCTCATTGGAAGTATACTTACTGAAAAAAATCTTGACGTGTTCAATACTTATTTTCCCCGCTGTGTATATATATATATATATATATATATATATATATATATATATATATATATATATATATATATATATATATATATATATATATATATATATAAAGGGAGAAGAATAAAGAAAGAAAGTCCAAAGTGCAAAGTGTTTAGGCTATGCTGGATACTTTACTCTATTGATTATATTTAGTTACTTTTGGTGGCCGTTAATGGATTGGGGAAATTCAATCATGGAATTTCTCTTCCATAGCCAAAGATGGCTGTTTGAGGCTGACATCTTTGAACACCTTGTCGTATGTAAGAAATGTATTTCAATTAATCATAAAATGATTGATATGTCACTAGACATTAAGAAATCATGTTCATTTCAAATACTTACAGTTATGTGCATCTCAACTTCAGAATAATAGCAGTGTGTTTTAAAAAATTGAATAAAGCTCAAAATCCTTAGAATAGCTGTTAATTCCATAATATCAATGCATTGGGAACACTGCACATTCAATTTCAAATCAAAACATGACCAAAATTGATCAAGTTTGTGTTATACCTTTACAGAAAGTTAAGAAAAAGGAATGTTGGGCTGTTAAAAAAAATAGCAGTGTTTGCATTTTTCTTTACAAACTCAAACATTTACTGTATAAACTGAATAATAGCGCTGCTATTATTCTGCACATAACTGTATATCACTGATAACAGTAGTCTGGCCAGGATATTGTCATTTAAAAAGTGAAGTTGCAGCCCTCAACTGATGTTGATGTTGTGTTTTGTCATGTCATGTTGTGTTTTGGCCTGATGCGCCACCCTCCACCTATCTACTAATCACTAAGTCAGTAGTGTTTCAGCATCTGGGTTGGCAACCTCGAGTCAGGGGGGAGGGGATACACCGCTCTACAGTAATTTGAAAGTGATTGCAGTACCAGTTTTGGCCACAATCTTACATATTGATCCTTTAAATATAATGAGTAAGTTGGACAGTTTGTTAATAAGCAGATGGTCAGTTCTTTCCCATTATAATAAACAAAGGTAATTTGCTTTAGTCATATTCTGCCTATGGTATATAGTGTTGGATACCTAATGTTTGCAGTGCTGTCCACAGCAATCTCAGCAGTCATGTTAAAGTCTGCGTGAGCGGGCACAGTTTATAAAGATGGTGTAGCTTTCTGTTGAAATGTAGATGTTCTGTTTCATCAACCAGTCAGATCTGTGGTGTTGCCTGCATTTTAGAGATGCACGGATATGGAATTTTAGAGCCGATAACGATAACCGATATTTATTGGTTTGTTGTGACCGATACGATAACCGATAATATTACTCTTGAAAAAAAATTGTGAAAAGTGATTTGGGGAAAGCATTTAATAAGCATAATTTTATTGCAGTAATTTTACCTACCACTAAATGATGGACAGAACTCATAATAGTCCTCAATAGTATGGCAGTCAACAACATAACAGTAGCCTAGCCCTACAGTATGTGTGGCTCCTTTAAGTGAACCTGACGTCAGTGAATTGCGAGTGAGTGGCTAGAGTTTGAATCGTTTTCATTTAGGACTAAACGCTCATAAACGGCTCAGCTTGGAATAAGCTACAGTATAGCGACCAAATCAGAGTTTGTGAGGGAAACTTAGGTTTAGTTTCAACTGCGGGTAACTGAATAAAGCTGCAACTCCTCAGACTGTATCATATGTCCGTCTACTCTGTTGCGCACAACCTGCTGCAGCAGAAATGAAAGGCGTTAGCCCCGAAGGTTTTAACAATTATGATGAGCTGTCTGGAACTTAAGCACGAATGGTTAGCATATTTCTAGGTAATAATACAAAACCCAAGCTAAAGTAATGCAAATATAATACTAAAACACAACTTAGAACTAGGCCTACTTATGTACTCGTCCCACTAACGAGTTTGTTTATTTGTTTCCCCGACCAGCGCAGGAAAGTGCAAACACACCAGCACAAGACGGCTCTAGATAGAGCTAAGCTCCGCTCTGTTAAGGTTAAATGGCGGATCATTCACGAGAGGATTTTGAGATGCACGGATTCCCAAATGAAATGAAATTAGGCTTGCTTTGCCCCCAAGTTTCCAACAGAACAGTTTTGGAACAGTTTTTAACTCAGCGACACAGCCCAGATGAAACCTATCAACTGCACATAACGGCACTCAGTGATCCATTTGGTTCATACCAGGGCTTTGAACCGATTTTTTTTCCCAATCGGTTTGTTCCGAACAGAAACGGAATTATAACGTTTCCGGTTATGAGTTCCACCAATAAATTGACGTTCCCGAACCGGTTAGAACAAAAAAATACTGTTCCTGGAACGGTTAATTTCGTTCCTGTCAGCTGTTTAATGCTATAGTATTATGTCACATCTTTCTCATCCAGCTTAAACCAAATGTAATAATATTACAACCATTATTACATAATAATAATTATATTATTATTAATAATAATAATAATTAAATAGGCCTACAATTATTTCAAATGTGTAGTTTATTGTTAAAAGAGAAAATTCACACAAACGTAACGACGTTAAGACACGTGGTTATGCCACTCGGGCAACAACAAATTGCAACTGTCGGGGGAAAGGCCATCCAGTAGGCCTAATGTTCGCTAGTCCATCATTTACGTGGAGTCGACAAATATAGCTATTGATATTGTGTTTGGAATGAGCGTTTTAATTAACGATGGATCGTAATTTACCTCTTATTTAAGATTTGGAGTGGAGACTTTGTAATTCACCGCTCTCTCTCTCCATTCAGTCATCGAATGTCTGATGTGATGTCACACAGGAAGTGAACCTCAGCCGTCATGGTAACGTGCGCAGGAAAATAATTACTTTTTTTTTTTTTAGTTAATTAACCCGTATTAACCGGTTACCATTATTTTTAAATAAGTGTTCCTGTTCCAGAACATAAAAAATAATAACGTTTCCGGTTTCGTTTCTGTTCCCTGTAAAATACAAAAAGTTCCCGGTTTTCGTTTTCGTTCCTTGAACCGGTTCAAAGCCCTGGTTCATACCATAACATAGTGCTGGGCGGTATGACCAAAAATGTATATCACGGTATTTTTCAAAATTCTTACGGTTTCACGGTATATGACGGTATTTTTTCCCCCATGCATAATCAGATGTTCACAGCATTTTCTACAGGTTGAGAGAGGAATTGCTGCAGTAGGATACATTGACTAAGGATGGTCTATTTTACTGTCATGATGTAGAATAACTCCACACTAGTGGTAATGCAGTTTTGCATGGCCCCAGAAAATTATGCTGTTTACAAAGAGCCACTCGTGATTCTAATGAAGAATCTAATCAGAATGCAAAGACAATTGCAGTGAAAATACAGAACTTTTACTGTGCAAATTTCACAAACATCCTGTATAAAACTAATACAAAAAGTAGTGCAACTTTATATTATACTTTTTTGGAAATGATACAATTTAAAATAAAACCTCTCTGCTAATATGCTTACTCTGTCAAATAGGCCTATCAGAAACATGCCTTATTGTTATTGTGTGGTTTACATGACGTTAGTGGTAGGGTAACTTTAACTTAATGTGGATGTGGATGTCTTGTTAGCCTACCATGAGCTTTGGTTCGGTTCGCTAGGCAAAACATTAACAAAAAAGTTCGTTTTGGTGCACTGATGACAGTCAGGGTCATTTCTAACTAGCCAGCTAGTATTGCTCAGTGCATGTCTATAACATGCTTTACTTGCTACCTGGATAATTTCAGCGAATATTCTTAACGTGAGATGAATGATAAGAACATTAAACTTCACTGTGTTCGGTGGGTTGCTAACTAACGACATCACCTAGGCTACTAGCCAGCTAGTTACAGCTGTTGAACAATCTCAATAGAATTTTCGTGATGGTAAATCCCTTTCATTGCAGTATCCCTTAACGTTTTTCCTTAACTAAAGAAACTATTTAAGGTATTCTGTGCAACACCTTTAAATAAACCCCTTACCTAAGGAGAAATTAAGCCTTAAGGGTCATACTTCAGGGAAAAAACTTTTTTGTTTACCCTCACTATGCCTCGCAGTGGCACCATGCGTGCGTGTGAAAAGTCCCGTCTGAAACACTGTCGCGCGGTGCAGCGTTCCAAACGTTGTGTAGCCTAGCCTAATCAAATACACCGGTATGGCGGTATATTAAAAATTCATATCATAACGAAAATGTACACCGGTATACGGTGTGAACCGGTATACCGCCTAGGACTACCATAACAGTGTGAAATGTACCAGCCAAGATTCTAGAGCGCTCCGCTCCACTCTAAAATGTTTGATTCTCAGCGGGGTTCAGGTTTTTCTGGTTCTGTGCTTATATGTTCCCTCTCTGTCTGCAGGCTTCTCACCCTTTGGGGCAATTGGACACGTGGGGCACATGGGACACATGGGACATATGGGACACATGGGGCACATGGGTGGAGGCTTCACCTCCTTCTCCTCCACCTCTTTCGGAGGAGGTGGCGGGGGCGGCGGAGGCATGGGCGGCTTCCGCTCCGTGTCCACCTCCACCAAATTCGTCAACGGCAGGAAAATCACAACAAAAAGGTATCCCCTTTGTTACTGTTTGTCTTTTCCCGTGGTTTGCCCTTTGTAGTTGGTTCATGTCGATGTGTGCGTGTAAGCAGATTCAGACCTCAGGAATATCCAGTCACCGTGAGGTGTTGACCTCTTGAAGTAAGCATGTTTGTGTAGTCACAAAAGCTGTGTGTGGCTCATGAGTAGCATTACTCAGTTCTACTCTCTCTCTCTCTCTCTCTCTCTCTGTCTCTCTCTCCCTCCCTCGCTCCCTCTCTCTCTCTGTGTCTGTCTGTCCGTCCCCCCCCTCTCTCTCTTTGTCTCTCTCTGTCTCTCTCTCAGGATTATAGAGAATGGACAGGAACGGGTGGAGGTGGAAGAGGACGGCCAGTTAAGATCTGTGACCATTAATGGTAAGGAACAGCTCCTGCGATTGGATAATAAGTAAGACCACAGGAGGTCTTCTGCGTGAACTCTATAACCATAGAAGCATTGTACTGAGATATGTACATCTGATTTTTTTTAGTCTGGTCTTTTTAGATGAAAGACCTAATTTTCTCTGAACCTCTGTTTAATGTATTTATTTGAACAGCTGTCAGTGTTTTAGCACAGGGTGTGTGGTCAGTGCATTTGCTTTCATTTTGGGACCATGACATTGTACCACTGGAGTTGTCTGGATTTCCTTCTTGTCTGTTGACTGTACAGTAGTTTTTTTCATGGGTGGGTGAAGAGCAAATTCGGGGATAGTTTGGGTAGTGCTTTAGGGCAAGGAGTACAACATGCATTTAACAAAAAAAAAAAAAAAAACATGACTACATGAAGTGTTTGAACCAATTGAATTGGATGAACGTAACTCTATGTCTTTGAAAATTGTCTTTTTCTTTTATTTAAATTTATTTTATGTATAAATGTATGTTATGTATGTCATTGAAATGTAATGATATGCAGTTTTAAGTAAAATGTTTTTTTTCCTGTTTTTTTTTTTTTCATATATTCGCATGTATGCCAACAAATGTTAATAATGTTAATGTTAATATGACATAACCGTTCTAAAATCCGAAGTGGTGATATATACGTGAATAGAAGGACTTTTGTGTAATTTGTAAGACAATTTGGCATCAATAAATGGCTTTCATCCTTTTTATGGGGATGTGGGAGCTTTGGCTGCTGTGTGATATTCCGTGTCTAAATCTGATCTAATCCACTGACATTCACAAATGCATTCCTCTGAGAATTTTTGCATGCTTTAACCAGACCATTGAAGCAGCTATTACTGGTTACGGTATGTGTCAATGTTGTGTTTTAACTGATTTCATGTAATGGCCGTTTTCAAGTTTGGCTATCCTCTCTTCATAGCAAGAATTCAAAGTCCAGTTCTTTTAAATAATGCACTTTAGTATTAAAAGTACAGTTACAGATAGTTTTCACAGGTACAGTTAGTTTGTCTTATTGTGGAAATAGTGGATTTTCCACTTGGAATCAATGCTTTAAATTGTTTTGACCATCCGTTGTTAATCATAGCTGTATCTCATAGGCAAATCCCTTATTAGTATTTCTGTTGTTCATTTTGGCCAAGACACATTCCCCAGTAATGGTATTTGTTGAGACTGTTTTTCTGGCATTGGCTTATTTTGGGTTTTGTCAAATGACCTCAAAGAGTGAGGACTAGCGCATGCATGGCATCTTACTAACAAGAGATGTGTGTTTTTATTGTGCTTTGAAAGTGCAAATGTCTGGATCTTTTAAGGTACAGTATAATATTTTTACTAAATTCTCAATTTTGCTTGTGACTTAATTATTGATCAAATGATCCATTCCGCATGGTTAGTGTATTATCCTAGAGTATTGATGTCAAATGAACTGATGTATTAGAATGTATTACAGTCCGTTCATTTGGCTTGTGACTGATTACGATGTGAGTGCCTGTTCATTGTATACAGTGTGTGGGTAGAAGCTTCTCCATCTTGACCCCGTCCCTGTCCCTGACGTGTCCCACTCCTCTCCTGTAGGGAAAACCCAGGGGCTGGCCCTGGAGGAGGGGCATAGGTGCAAGGAGGAAGCACGCCCTGGCTCGTCCGCATCCCAGCAGAGCTCCAAGAGTTCTGCAGCCGAGCGGCCCGCTTCCAAGACGGAGCACCAGCACCAACACCAGCACCAGCACCAGCACCAGCACCAGCACCAACACCAACACCAGCACCAACACAGCCCAGCCAGGGGTGAGTCCAATTTCAATAACGCATAGCACACCCTCTCAGGGCCACATCTGGCCTCAGGACTGGAGGTTTAACCAGAGACTTTCTAATGTGGAGACACAGCACTCAAAAAATACTCCATAGAAATGCATGGGGCTAGTTTGTCACGCCAATATGGCCGTTGTCTACATATATCCCACCCCTTCCTCGGCAAAACGTCGACATGTGAATACGTTAAGCCAATCATGTGGTGTGATGTGAATACATTGAGCCAATCATATGGTGTGTTGTGAAGACATCGTGCCAATCATGTGTTGTGATCTCGCCGCTGGAGAAAGATTGGTGTCGTGATTCCTTGCGCACGCGCAGTTCGACCCAAAGACTGTGCCCGATGAGTGCCCTTAAAACGTTGGTATATGGCCGCCGAGTGGAGGGACTTGCCTAAAAGGACTTTGGTTTAACTGAGTGTACTGTTTGCCCGCAGGACGAGTAGACATGAAAAGAAAGAAACCTGTGGAGCAGGATGGAGGGAAGAAGCACAAGGCAGTATGACCTCTGTCCCAGTCCCACTGATGCGTATGGGAGAGCCAGTGGCAGGATGCAGGTGGACTTCTATGCTGCTTGTCTCAATGCACATCACTGATGTTGTTACAAACACATGTATTGAGTGCACTTTCTCCAGTCGGGTAACTGCAAGATCTCAACCTGTGGCCTACATAACACTACATATCAAGAGATTTAACAAGATGCTGGAAATATGTCTTAAATAGGAAGATGTATGAAGTCCCTACTGACTCCGAGTACAGATCAACTTTTGAAATCGAAACCCTATAGATTAGTGCACACTGGCACCTCAATTTTCAGACTGGGGAATATAAACCTTATGGCTGACTTGCTATATCCTTCACTGGGGTCTTGGAAAAGACTCTTCATATATCCATTTGCTTTACTTTAGCTTAAACCTTCAGAAAAATGGCATTACATTATGCTGTGTGGCTTCAGTTAGATCTTGTGATGTGGTGCACCATTAAAAACTGCAGCCTGACTATTTTTCTTCATCTTATGTCGTGTAACCTTTATTACATACATTTAAAGAGGTTTTACACTGTCTTTTGTTCTATTTATAGAATGATTAATAAATATTTTCACCTTTGACAGAATGCATGTCCTTCATTTTGTAGCAGTTGCCCATTGTCACACACAATGAAAAATGTTTAAGAGGGCTCTTAAAGGAATTATCCGGAGTAAAATGCACTTTAGATCAATTTACGGATGATTGGGAGTACATATGTTGAGTTGACATCAAAATCATGTCATTCGGATGTGTTTTGAGAAAGTTCGATTTTACCGTTTTTAGTCAAAACTCGTTAGCCTGGAAGTGACCAGGGCAAGTCATTTCGCCGCTACAAAACGCTATTTTTATACCTCTTCTACAGTTCCAAACAACATTACACTTACGTGGTAGTGAGTAGAGGGTCCCTAAAGCCAAATCGAAGTATCCCGAGGTCTTTATGTGGTCGGATAGAGAGTCCAGAATGAATTTCATCAAGCCAGTACCTTTCCGGAAATGTTGCTGCTGCAGCTGGCGTCTTTAGAGGAAAGTCCGTAGGAGTCGATTGCCGAGTGTGGAGTAACACGCTCTGGAAATTCACAATTTCGTCGCCGTTTTTAAAAAAAAAAAAAACATCCTAATGTCATCCTAAAGTGCATTTTACTCCGGATAATTCCTTTAAAGGGATATTCCACCATTTGGGGAAATTGTTTAACTCAAGGGGAGGTGGAAAACGAGTGTATTTCCCCAAATGGTGGAATATCCCTTTAAGGATATTAAGTGGCATTTAAGGATATTATAACGTTAAGATTATATGCAGATTATATCAGTATTCCTCTCATTCCCATTCGATTCCCCTTTGATTCTTCCAGTCCATTGCTGGTACATAGGGGTGCTGGCCATATACATATAGAACAATACAGTCTATGGTGCTGGCAGCCCTATGTTCTCTTAGCCATCACTGCTCTGATGACTGGAGTCCACTTGTCTGTCCTGGAGTGGAGGTAATGTATGTTGGAGTGGATGCTGTCAGGCCCATCTGTGTCCTCTGACTCTGAGTTGATCTCCAGTTTTTGCATGATCAGCTTCAGCAGGTTGTTCTGCTTCTCTGTGAGGCTGGAGATCTCTCTTATTCTACAGTAAAAAAAGAATTAAAAAAATAAGGCCAACTTGTTGTCTTACATGGCCTGCCCAAATGCATGGTGGGATGGAGTGGGTTAAGGCGTGGTGTCGTACCTGTATTTCTGCTTGGTCAGCTCCCATGCCAGAGGAGTGGATTGGCCGGAGGTGAGGTTGAGCCGGGTCTTCCCTTCCTGCGATTCATCCCCAATTATGGAGTGGATTAGACTCTGTGTCTGTTGAAGAGAGCAATATGAACAGTGTTGAGTTTCACAGTTCAAGTGAAGGTATCTGTTACTATAAATTGCAGCAGCCCCACTAGCGTATCAAGTAGGGCTGATTGATTTGGAGAAAATATCAAATGTCGATATTGTGATTTGCGATTATTTAAATGATTTTGAAATGTCAAAACACCAATCAGAAGTGCTGTGCTTCTCATGCACTAGGCATGCTCACCAATCGAAAGTGGCAGTCAAAAAGGATGACATGAATATAAAAATCATAAATGTGACGATTAACTGCACAATTATTTGTAGCCTTCGCATTTAGATAATTGCATTGGATCATATTGCAATTATGATAACTGTGCAGCTCTAACATCAAGAGTTGTACTATGAAGTAGTTAACTGAATTGAGTATGTGCTGCTATAAGAAGTTAAATGGCAAATTAGATTAAATTCCTCACATGCCTTTTGAAAACCTCTGTTGGGGTAAACTCTAACAGTAGCCCGGTCTGCCCGCTTCATGAACCAGTACGGTAGCTTCTCCTCCAGACCTGTGTGCAGTTCAATCTGCAAACGTGCACCTATATTATTAGAGGACTCTACTTACTGTAGCATTATATGTCTTAAGACTCAGGGTTTTTCTTTTGTTTCTAATAGAAAGGTCTACATACTTGCATAGCTATTTGCTTGAGGATAGCATTTTTCTGGACTTCAGCTATGTCACCAACAGCCAGACCAATCTACAAATTAAACAGTTGTAGGGCCTACATCAAGATTCTTGCACTCAACCATAACAAGTACAAAGAAATGACAGAGAGGAGACTATCTTTTCTATAAGCCTTTTAAATGTGGCATAGAGACACTTACCAAAAGATTGACAAGAAGAATTGGTGCCAGTAAGACAAATCCAATAAAGATGATGAATGTTAGTGTGGGAAAGGGAAGGTTTCCCTTTAAATAGGGTTTCAGGATGTTGTCATGGTAGTTTAACTCTCCCACCATCATCACAGAAGTCTGCATTATTGACAACAATACGCTGCCAAAGTTTTTCTGCAGGCAAGGAGCAAAAGCATCAACCACATGGTTTGATAATCACATATTGGATTTGGAATCGAAACATCAGCCATTGTAAACTTTTTGCTGGAAGTGTTTTTTTATTATGTTTGTTTATTTATTTATTTATTTATTTTACCTGCTTGAGCATCAGGGCGTGAAAGGCCAATGCAACAGCAAGTATCAAACACATAAACATCGAGCTGGTGCACACAAGGGTCTTCGCAATCTCTTGGAACATAACCACGTAAATCCCAAAGCGTTCAAAGCTGTGAGGATGGAGGTATGGACAAGAAATAAAAACAGTATCAGCTTTCACTGGGGATTAACCACTGAAATAATCACCTTTTTCGCCAACAACATGTCTTTTCAGATAGCCAATGTAAGACTTTTGTTTGTATTGGCCTGTCCAGAGAACTCACCGCCGCAGATAGAGCAGGAGGTTCATCCAGTTGTAGAACACGGCGAGAGCTCCTATCTGCCAGTGCCAGGCAGTCCTCATGTCCTGCAGCAGTGTCACCACAAACACCACGGACGTGATGGCCGAGAGCCAGTCCAGCGCATTGGTCACATCGCGTAGGTAACCTGTCCTCTTGGATGGGTTAAAGTGAACAATGTGTTCTCACAAGATTGCTTTTGCATGTGCTCCAGCTATTAACTATTTAAAGTTAAGCAGTCAAGCAAAGTGGAGAGTAGTTCAGGCTACTGTTAGTGGGCTGTAGTGTTATCAGGAAGAAAATGTCATCGCCTACCTGTTGATATATCTGGACTATTTCTTTCCCCATTGAATACAGATTCATTGCCAGAGTCAGGAATAGACAGAAGTTTATAATATTGCATTGCTGCAAAAATGAATGTTAGTCAGTTGACGTTCAGTTTGTTTGTTTATTTATATATATATATATATATATATATATATATATATATATATATATATATATATATATATGTTGTTGCATAGATCTCTTAAATCAGTTTATGCAGTAAGCTACCTTACCTTGTCTAACGAAGTGGTAGTCATAGTGACCTCATTAGTAGTGGTGTTGTTATCAGCCATTTTGAGAATGGGTCTCAGGTTCAAAATGAGGTAGGTCAGAGGGAGGAGGCCCAGCATGTAAACGGCCATGTTTAGTAGATGTACTTTGACACCGTACGCTTTCCTGTGTAACAGTCACATAATAGTGAACCCAATAGGCATTGTACGGTTCAACAGTGTACATTTCAAGATAATTTGTTGTTGCACAAATTTTAATGCACACAGGCATGTCATCTTATTTTAATGCATTAATGAATGTTCACTCACCATTTCATCTCTAAGTACTTTCTGCAGACAGGATGAGTCAATAGATCAACACGGTTGTGGTGCACCATGGCCTTTTCTCACACACAAAAGAAATACGCTCAAGTAATGGCATACACCTTAGATAAGATATGTATTGTTGGAGTAGCTTTACACTTACATTCAGAGCTGGAAGTGGCTTGTAGTCTAGGCCTTTGTCCATCCTTGCCTGCTTCACATCTTGAATTGGTGACTGAAGCCACTTGAAGTTATACTCAATCTATTTGCAACAGAATGTGTTCATCACATCAGCACCTGTTATTTTCTACCTTGAAGAAACTAGCTTTAGAAACGGAATCCGACCCTAGACTAACCCAGTAGTTCATGCTGTTGGGGTCCTCCTCTGACTCCTTTATGCACAAGTCAAGGAGATGCTGTAGGGGTTTTACAGAAACACACATACACACAAGCAAATATGGCATGGCACAGCTTAGAACAAGTAGCAGTGAAGAGTTTTGGTCAAAAACGACCAACTACTGAATATGCATTTAAAACCTGTTTAAAAACAAAAAGCACCGTTATCACCAATAAAAGCTGGCTAGAATACTGTAGATATTTTGGAGATATTGTTGACAGTGTCGCTCTGTGAAAGCTTTCAACATCATGGGGTGATCCAACTCGGACCACTGAACTGCATAGTACTGTATGTATCCTACCTGAACTGCATAGTATGTATCCTACCTACTGAACTGCATAGTATGTATCCTACCTACTGAACTGCATAGTATGTATCCTACCTACAGTGACCGGTGTATTTATCTGGCCTTCACAGGACCATAAACAAATCATGTTCGTTTAAAGATTTGAAGTGCTGCCACTTTTAAATAATAGTTTCTTGTTTTAAAAAACAGGAGAATTTGTATTGACCTTGAAGGTCTCTGGAAGCAGTTCGATCATGTCCAGGACAGCACAGCGCTTGGTGGAGTGGCGGTTGAATGCACCAAGAACTTCAGCACATCTGCAACCATTACATTTAGTTTTCACATTTAGTTGTTGTCTGAAACGTCTTATAGTTATGGTTATGGGATTTGGCAGACGCCTTATAGTCACTGATGCATTGCAGAAGAGGAGGAACTGGCCCTTGTTTACACCCCCTCCCCCCAACACACACACACACACACTCACTCACACACATGCTCTTTCAGATGTAAGACACTTATGTATTCTTTGAATTTGGTCTTGTGAATCAATCTGTGGACTTGCCTGTTACTCTGGAGCACCACCTCGACAGCCTCTTTCCTGTAGTTGTGGATGGCCTCGTGCAGGAAGGAGGCGTCACTCTTGTTGAGCAGTATCTGCGCTCCTCTCTTCAGGAGCAGTCGCACGGCGGCAGTGTGGCCTTCACGGGCGGCCAGGTGCAGCGCCGTGTTCTAGTGGAGCGGAGCGCACAGGGAAAGCAAACAGCGCCTCGTCACTTCTAAACACCACCAACACAGATCCCACACAGGGAAAGTAAACAGCGCCTCGTCACTTCTAAACACCATCAAGACAGATCCTTTGAAATCGCATTCTTGGAGCTTTTCTGTCCGTAAGCTCTCGTATAACATTCTCTGTGTGTGTAATTCAATGACTATACACAAAATACGCAATGATGTTAGTATTTTACTTAAAGTAGGGAGAAATCTGCAAAAAAATAACCTTACCCCGTCATCATCTGTTTTGTCCAGCATTTTGATGTGTGATCCCAGGAGACTGTCCATTGTCTGAGTGTAGCCTCCTGCTGCGGCGTGATGGAGGCAAGACCATCCTTTATAATCACTACAAGTCACAGAGAAGGCACACTCCAAGTCAGCCAGGAAGCCACCACCGATCGCCCCAAAGTAGGGTCCAATCTAGCACTGATGTTATTCAAATGTGTTGTAGCAGTGCGGGTGTATTGTTGTCTTTAGGAGGTCCTGGGGATTATGTGTGTTGTGCTGCTGGTAATTGTGATGCTGCTGTGATCGTGGCCCCGTGTCGTGTGTTTTGTGAGGGGGAAGATCTGCTTCTACTGTGAGGTGGGATTCTTACCTTTGGCACAGTGCTCCCCTGCATAGCAGCAGCTCCACCACTCGGACATGGCCATTCCTGGATGCCAGGTGGAGAGGGGTCATGCCCTTCTCATCGCCCTCATTCAGGAGCCGGGTGTCCGTCATGGTTTCTAGGATTCTGTAGCAGGTATTTATCCTCCCAAACCTACAAAAAACGTACACCATACATTTGTGTCATTTCTCAAATGATCTTGACATGGATTATGTAAACACAGGGTTATATATTATATCCTTCTCAACATCTATAAAGTTTAACCAGAATATGATCAGTGTGACCATACTGCCCATCACAAGGGTGAAGAAGTGTCCATGACGGTCATTATGCAGACACAAATTGAGAAACGACTCATGCATTCGTAGGTCAGTGAAGACTTACTCAGCTGCGAAATGTAGAGCAGACTTCTTTTGTTTGGACTTGTGGTTAGGTGACACCTCCAGTCCGAGCATGCTCCTCACTGAGTTGACCACACCCAGTTTGCAGGCGTAGTGGAGAGGAGTACAGCCCTCACCGTCCTCATCACAAAGGAGCTCTCGCACACACTCATGCTGTCAGAGGGGGGAGATCAACATTTGACACTTTGGGGGAAAATGTAATTCAGAAGTAATGTAGTAAATCATAATTGAATTACAATGTGCATATATTCTAATTTGAACAATAAAATCAGTTAAATTAGTTTTAATAAATAAGTGACCACCCCCATGAATTCTTTAGATTGAGCTGGCTCAGAAACAGAGCTCCTTTTCCTCTGCTTAAAACATGTGAATTAGTGGAATGAATGGTAGCTCTCATTTGTGGGTCTGGAAAGTTCATCTCATGGTGCATGTCATGTCTGCAGCAGCAGGGGGCAGTCACACATCTTACAAACCAGACCCGTATTTAAAGAGAGTTTGGCCAACTAGGGAATCGAATGGTCTGAGTTATCCCGTTATGGGGCAGCCGTGGCTTACTGGTTAGCGCTTCGGACTTGTGACCGGAGGGTTGCCGGTTCGAACCCCGACCAGTAGGCACGGCTGAAGTGCCCTTGAGCAAGCAACCTAACCCCTCACTGCTCCCCGAGCGCCGCTGTTGTTGCAGGCAGCTCACTGCGCTGGGATTAGTGTGTGCTTCACTTCACTGTGTGCTGAGTGTGTTTCACTAATTCACGGATTGGGATAAATGCAGAGACCAAATTTCCCTCACGGGATTAAAAGAGTATATATATACTTGTACTTATACTTATGTGATTGGTTCCGAGGCGGTCACGTGGTTTGTGGATCCCATGTTTCATACCATTTATCAGATCCCCATAGTACAGTGAACAGTGGAAAAATATCATGAATTATTTAAACAGAAAAAAACTAGAATAAGGCTTGGCTGACTTCAAACTTCGTTCATTTTTTGACAGCATGGTATACATTAATGATGGTATTACTTTATTTTCCTCTGTAAGTTCTTAACATAAGTCAGAGAGAAATTGACATTTAACTCACACAATAGGGAGTAATTATTTGCCTTCCAGTTTTTCCTTCTGACCTTCTGCTTCCATAACTTCTTTTTGGGTCACAGGGGAAATTGTGCAAACGTTTCCCGCTTCCTTCTTCCGTCTTGCACTGCAGCCATACGCGCACACGCGCACAATTTATGGTGTTTTTTCCACTGTACTATGTTAATGTGACCTGATGAATGTCGGTATGAAACATGGTGTCTACGAACCACGTGACCACCTCGCAACCAATCACATAATGGAATAGCTCAGACCATTCGATTCCCTAGTTGGCCAAACTCTCTCTGTATACAGCTCAGTTACAAACCAAAGTAAAGCCAAAGAAGTTGAAGGTATCATGTCTTAGACAAGGAGAAAATGTCACTGTAGAGGACTAGTGTTAGCTAGTTCCTGTGTCACCTGCAAAAATTCAGTAGGAAGGTTCCGGAGCCCCCCTGGTTGCATGATGGTGAGGTGCATGAAGTTACATCCACTCATATCCTTCACTGTGAAATTGCAACCTGAAACAATATTGTAAGTGTCTTCCTTAATAATTGATACCTGAACTACTTAACAGATTGGATATTCATGTGCATTATGGCGTGTTAGTTACCATGGGACAGCAGTAGGTTCACCGTCCTCCAGGCCCCGCAGCTTGTGGCCAGAAGTAATGGAGAATGCCCCTTGTAGTCAGTGAGGTCAATGTCAGCACCCTGTTGTATGAAACAGTACCAGTACAGTGGCTAAAGTGTGTATATGTCAGATCCATAGACAAAGGACGGCAGTAGCGCTTACACTCACCTTTGAGATTAGGTATTCTGCCAGTTCATTGTGATCAAAGATGGCTGCCCTACAACAAGCCAAAATTGCTATCAAACATGAATTGGAAAAAAATAATAATCATGAAACACACACAGTTTGCAGTGAGTTAGAAGACTGTCTATACTTATGCAGAGGGGTTTGGCTGCATCCGTCGGTGATGTTGATGATGTCCGAGATGTTCTGACAGGCAGAGAGCATGACCTTAACTGCCTCAGTGGCTCCTTGTGTACAGGCTGAGTGGAGGGCTGTTGATTTATCACACTTGTAACAGAAACCAGAGAGATCATATACCTTAGTAGGATATCCATTTCCATAGCATATGCATTCTGATCACTGGAATAACATCATCAATGTAAAGCATGCCAATCACCAAAAGCTGGAAATGAGGAAATTCTTTCGGGTCTTTTGCCAAAAAAATGTTTTAGTTTCAACAGAGTTTTAATCCCACCTGGTATTTTCAAGTTTAAGGGCATTCTAAAAGTTCATACTTGTTGTTGTCTGTTTATTTTCGCGCCATATGCCATACAGAGCTTGATTATTTCAAGGTTTCCTCCACGAAGAGCCAGATGAATAGGGCTGTTGCAGGACTTGTCCACATAATTAATATGTGCCTCAATGGAATGACCCATCTCCACTCCTGAAGGACAGAACATATGAGACTATTGGACTTTGCAGCTGAATTTAATGTGGCTGGGTGAATATAGCACTTATGTTGTAAGGACAATACAGACCCCTTTGAAGAATAACCTGCATGGATTGTTTTGCCCCAGCAAAAGCAGCAGCATGAATAGGAAAATGTCCCAACTTGTTTTGGCTGCAAAACTGTGCACCATGTTTGAACTAGAAAAACAAGAGCATAAAGCGTTGATAGACTTTCTTCAGGTCCTTTATGACAATGCCAAATCTGTATTAAATTCAATGAAATTAATTAATTAATTCATTCATTCATTCATTCATTCATTCATTCATTTATTCATTCATTCATTCATTTAACATCACTTACCAGTATATGAAGAGCTTCGTAGTTATCTGTTGCACAAGCAATCATTACAGGTGTGTTCTCTAGCTCTCCTTCTATGTTAGCATCAGTCTGGCTGTAGGAGAGGAGTTCCTATTCGAGATATAGGATCTTTCAGCTCAGTGAACAAAGTTCCACTGTTATTCTCAATGTCAGTCTCAGACTGCACATATAGAAACTGTAAAATGCGTATCTATTTTGTTATTTAAAGGCATCCCAAGGTATCTGGAGGTTAAGCAACTCAAGTGATACGGTAGATCTGTACAGCAATTTATACAATTTCATCCCTAACCCAAGAATGGTCCACTCAAGCGATTAGTACCACATACACATCCCCTGGAGCATTCTCTGCCTGTGTTACTCCGTAGAGTCCTACCACATAACTAACAGCTAACAGGGATATGCAGTATGTGAGATACATGCATATATATAAAAGTAACTATTTGAAATAGTATTGAATAATTTCTATTTGATAAGTTTTGATAGTTGTGCATCAAATATTTGCATCAAAATGGATGTATTAAACAGTTGCATCAAAAATAATATTGTTTTAACAGTATTTTAAATATAAATACTTTCCCCCAAACAGTATACATGATAATGTCATGTGTACTATAACTGCATGTGTCGGCTGAGAAAAACAGTAGGTTGAGAGCTTTGTTAATGCTCGTTTAAGACACTCAAAGACAAGTCACTCTAAGACAAGTCAAAAATGTATGTCTGATTTGTCTTCACTGATTTGGTGTAACGTTAAAGGTCAAATTATTGTCCAGCTGGTCAACAATGCACATATTTTGTCATATATCAAATACATTTTGATGTATTGTATTTATATAAAAAAAATATTTTGGCCGCCACAAATGAAGGCTGTGATGCCGAAATGTTTAGGCATGTTCTAACTAAATAGCCATGTGAAAGCTGATCACAACCCTATGGTTACCTCCACTAAGGTATTGTGGTGCAAACTGACAGCCAAGTGGAGTGGAGACAGAGAGCTCTTGTTCAGGACATTGGGATTGGCTCCAAGAGCCAGGAGAGCCGAGCAGCTTTCCCTCTGCTCCTTCTCCACAGCCCAATGCAATGGGGTGTTGCCAACCTGGTCCACGGCATTCAGCCCTGCAGGGAATCAGCCCGGTCAGTACATAGCTACCTCTTACACAGCGTTGTTATTACGCCATTTTTTTAAAGGGGGTGTGTGTGTGTCACCTCTTTGGTGTGTACAGACAATACAGTGAAAATAACATGCAATGCCTAATAGGTGTGATGCCCCCAAATATATTACTTTTACCTTCTTTGGAAGGGTTGAAGTCCTAATCTGGTTCAAAAGAAAATGCTCAAAAACCCCCCTCATAACTCACCATTAGTGGATGTGAGAACATGTTTTCTGCCTCTTATTTCGACTGAATGTCTTTCTGTGCATCTCACACCCGCACTGCAGTGACACAGTCATTTAAGGTTTTACACGCACAGCCATGTTGCACCTACCTTTTGTTCCTGCTGCTTGTGCAATGAGGAGTATGGTCTGAAGGTGTCCGCTTGACATAGCGTGGTGCAGCGGGCAAGCTCCAGTGTGGTCTTGTATGGTCAGATAAGCCATGTGTTTCTCCAGCGCCACCAGGTTGCCCTGCTGAGCCCACTGCAACAGAAGCGGCGAAGAAACTGGGTCAGCATATGGGGAGGGGGGTCCAGCAGAACTGCTCATGACCCTCTGGGACGTGAGTGCTTGGGATCATGGAAGGACTTACTTCAAACACATTTGCCCTCATCCGCGCTGTGTCCTCGTCATCCACAACTTCCACAGAGGACTTGGGGACATGCTTGGAATTTACCATGAAGATTGACATCTTTGCAGAACCAGCAGCTGAAGGCACCTTGTTGAAGCAAACAAGCACGTTTAATTGAAACACATTCTTACAGCACGGATACTAGCATGCCATTTCTTTAGAAGCTTATTCGTAGAAAATTGGAAAACATAAAAAAAATGTAGAGGCTTGTTACCTCATAACCAGACAGTTTTCTTCTTACTTGTTTATTATGATTCTGAAAGCATATTCTTTTGAGGACTTTTATTTCCAACAAATTTCTCTTACCAATCTTACCTTTGCGGGGTTGTGGTCATCTGCTGGCTTTCTGATGGCCGCGAGGTTGTTTTTATACCACCCACTTCTGATGTTTGCTTAGGGTATTGGATTGTCATGTGTCCTAAGATAGGGTTAGATAATGTCCAGTTGTCATTCTAAAAGATTTTCTAATTGGCCTCACAATGTCCTGGAACCCACTTTTGTTAGTAATATTGGGAAATGAAAATGCATCACCAGGCTTTTATATATGGAGAGCATTTGCACAATTGCATCATTGGGTCTAATTGTATTGCATTTATTTCCATCAATGCCTTCTATTTCAGATAATGTAATAAGTAAAGCATTACTTCCCAAAGTGTGAATATCAATCATGCAGTTTGCCCATTTTATGGTTCAATTCTAACCAGAGGCTATTCATTTAGGCTGGAAAATTGAGGGCTGGAGACTTTGCAAGCATCTGATTTCAGGAACATTGTGCTAGTGTCCTTGTGTGCTTATCTGAAAGGCTTGTCATTTTCAGTGGTACACAGGACAACATGCTGGTTGTTAGGGATGTCACACACACACAAAAAAAACGACAGCTCAACATCACTTGCTAAAGGCCTGTAAAGACAAAATGCCCCCATGAGTTTTTCTGTTGCCTTGTGCAAATGATCTCAGAGCTCTGAGAATGTAAAATGTCTTTCTCTGGCCATTGGGATATTTCTGATTTGAAGAGTGCATTCAGTCTGAAATTTAAATTTAATCATCTATCAGTTACACCATTCCCAGACTATTGTGGGAATGTTAAATGTCTCTGTTAATGTACTCAATCAGTACAACCAACCATAAAGTTAAAAACAAATTAACGTATTGACATTTAAAGACTGACACTGCAGTTATTTATGTTTTGTAGTGTGCCACCTGTCAGGGTAGGGGTGTCGTCATATGGATTGTTATTTAGTCATATGGATTGCTTAGTTGTTTGGGAAAAGTAAGCTACCTGTAATTGATGTCAGTGTTTGTCCTTAATTCAATAGAGAAGCAATCAAGGGATTGTATATGGTTTCTCACACAAACAGCTCCCTCTGACATGGCTGATATTATGACATTAATCACACTCATCATAGGCCAGGTGAATGTGCTACAGCTGCCATAAGCGTTTTCTCTGTTATAGCATCAGCCGTGTGTCTAATTCGGTAAGGTGTATTTCATTATTCCTCATATAGGGGACTGGTAAAGTTTTTTTGCTTTGCCAATACAGTTTTAGTATCGATCATTTCTCCACAGTTGTACCAATATGTCATGATCAGATCAAGGCTGAAAGACCTCTTTCTACTGCTTCCTCAGCAAAGCTTTCCTAATAAACAGTCTGCATTGTGTAGCACCTAGTGTTCCCTGACATAAACCTATAATTGCTTTGAACAAGAAGGGGGAATGCAAGAGTGTTGGTATGATTTATTATACTACAAACCAACCCCCCCACCAACCCCCTCCTGAGTACTGAACATTTAGGAATATTTTGTTTTGCTGAAGACTGAAATAACCATCTAACATAACTGTTGTGAGTCAGTGGCTTTTTTAATCTGAAAGCGAGAGAGACAGTATAAACACCAACATAATCTGAACTTTCTTTACTGTATTCACTATATCACGCCTTGACTAAGCCTTCCCTTAGCCGCCCGCATCAAATTCAACTCACTAATGGTTGCATACAAGGTGATTGTTGGGTCTGCACTCACTTCATAAAAGCTTATGTTACCCATCAGGCACTGCACTCCTCCAAGGAACATTGTCTAGCACTGCCACCCCCACTCCCGCAACTTTTTTCATCTGTGGTCCTCCAATGGTGGAACGATCTGCCAAGCTCCATCAGAGCAGGGGCATCCCTCTCTATCTTAAAAAAACTCTTGAAGATACAACCCTTCCAAGAATACCTTCTCTCCTAGCACTTCTGACCACCACACACACCTAATACACACTTACCACACTCTTCCCCTCTTTCCTCCTTCCACCCCACTTCCCTCTCTTCTCTTCTCTCCTCTTCTACCACTTTTCCTCCTCAGTACTTCTACTAGTACTTAATGTGTAGGCACTCCTAGTACTAGCATTGACAGATCCTAGCTATATTCTCTTCTGCACTGTAGTTAAACATTATTCTATCGCTGCTGTAACCCTCAAAGTTTAAATGTAAAAATGCTGCAATGTTAATAGCTTAAATATATTTATATTGCTGTAAATTGCTTTGGACAAATGCATCTGCCAAATGAATAAATGTAAATGCCTAAAAAAAGACTTACTGCTCTCTTGCCCATTATGAGGGAATTTGGAACATTCAGCCTGCAATGACAATTTGTCAGTACAATTTGTACAATTAAATATCAGCTTATGTCATGGTGTCAGCAAATTTCATTACCCACAGTGTGCTCCCTGATTAGCCCACGTAAGATTCGAGATTACTGATGAAATGACTCATATAAATGGGAGAGACCTGAAGGCTTGTTTAGAGAGCTCTCACTTCATCTCCAGTGGGTCAACCTCTGGCTGAAACCTCCCTGAAAAGTATTTGTCCTCAGAGAACACCTCATGGTTAGCAAGTGCTGAGTTTTAGAACTTTCGTTGTTAAATTCTAACACCTAAACCAGCCATTCTTGAGCCTCTCAATTTAGGTCACACACTAGATTATTTTAAGGAAGTAGGCTACATTTCAAATTATTCAAGGCATTTTTGAAAATGTATAATTTTGTAAAGATGTGTAACTTGGATATAAACTTAAATATCATAACAAATCTGTATCAATGGTAAGATTATGTTAGTATCTAGGCTAAATGACACCATTGCTTCTATTTTTGGTAGCATGGGTCTATATTTGGTATCCACCTACACTCCAAAGCCAAGCTGATAATCGTTTGGCATTTAACATCAATATAAAGTGTAGGCCTACTATGGTATTTATACTAGGTCAACTAAAAATCTAGACTTTACTCATGAGACTAAAAATGAAAATGGGTAGGCCTATACATTAAATAAAGCCATTTGATAGCCATAGAGGAAAGGATGTAAAGACCATGGGGGGGGGGGGGGGTCGTCATTAAAGAGAGGTCACTGTCATTGAGTGAAAATGAAGTACCAAAATCTTTACTTTTAGGCAATATGTTGTTGGAGGAGTTTTTCACTCATTAGTTTCACATCATGAGTCGACTTGTAGACTCTCTTTAATACAATGTAGAGTGTCTTTCTCTAACAGTGAGTGTGTCGGACGCACAAGAGCGCTCGGTTTGGTTGATCTGATGGTAGTGCTATCCTTAGTGATGCACAACTCAATCCAATTAGGCTTCAGCTTCGGGCTGTGATGCTGGGAGCGGGACTGGCATATCTGCACAGTCGAGGCTACACGAGTTGTCCTGCAGTTTAGCCACCGGCGCCGATAACATGATCATAATCACAAAAGATCGTCCGCAAAATGGTTTAACCATGACTTCCAGGAGACTATAATGTAGCCTATTCGTTTCGTCCAAGACAAGTAGCCTACTGCGGGTCTGCTGGTTAACAACATGAGGAGGCATTTCATTCGCACAGCTACAGCGGACACCTTGTGTGCCTAATCTCATGGAGAGGTAGCCTAATTACAGGGCTTTATTTCGTCTTCGGGACAGATAACATACCTACACGAATAAGTATTGTATCACTACAAAAGGTAAGAAATTGTTCTTGTTGTTTGTGTTTTAATGCGATCGCTTAGTGTAGGCTACTGTAACCAGTCTGCGTGTAACTCCTAATTACACTTCGATGACAGCTATTGCTTTATTTAATTCAGCGTAGTGGACAGAAAAGTACAACAGGAATCTGGCGGTTGTATTGTCTAGGTTTGATTCACTGTGTTATTCAGTCTTCTCTGGCGAAATTGCATGAGTGTCTGATGCGTTAATCAGATGCTTCATAAGTTGAGAGGAATGATGTTAAGAATGTCATTGGGACTCTAAACTTCATTATCACTCTGATAAAGTAGCCTACTGGATGCATATGGCAAATTACTATATTGTCCCCCTAGTCTTTTTGTCATGAGTAGGCTAGTTTCGGCTACTCTGCATAATGCATAATTTCATTGATGACGACCAATGCCATTATACTCGTGTAAAGACCAAAAGTTCTAACACATTTCAAATGAGTAAAGTACATTACTTCTCATGTGTACTTGTTACTTGTCATATCGACTAATGAGCTACAGCAACGTAACCTTGTAGGGATAAACAGAGCCACTGATATATTGGATGTGGCAGGGGATTAACGCCAAGGGAAACTACCTCTAAACGCGCAAAGGGATTGAAATAGTTCCGAATGCAGCATTGCTGGGGTGTTCCATTATGAAATCTTGGCCTATATAGTTCCTCTCTCTTGTTGAGAGTTTTAAATAGGCAGGCAGGCTGGCTGGCTGGCTGGCTGTGCCGAAGTCTTTTATGAGCAGGAAAGACGCCAGCTAAACATTCAGGCCTACTAGGATTTATGGCCAAGACATTCCTAAATACTCAATCGCATTACGGTCACTTGTCTTTAAAGCTTAGAGTTGCCTGGGCTGTACTTCCCAGTCCGTGCTCTTGTAAAAAGATCCTGTCATGGTTATGGACACATTTTATATGCGTAGTCCGCTACTAGACTAAGTTATTGTGCGTTTCTGGGCCATACGTCAGTCTTTTCACTCACCCCCTGAACACGTAGAAATGCAATGGTTCAAAATGAAGACCCTTTAATCAACAAGGATACAAGGGTCCAGACAATATCATGCAGAACACTTGCCAGTGAATGTGATTGTCATTCACAGTTATGTTGTATACCTATTATACCCATTAGTTTTTAACTTGATTATGTAACACTACAAGTAGTAGGCTCATAAACCATTCCAGTACTAATTACAGTGGGAATATTAAAGAAAAATAATTACATTAATTAAATATTGCTGAACATTTAATTGAATCCAGACTCTGCCATCATGAATGCTTTGTCAGATCCTACTATTCTTTCTCTCTTTTTCCTTTCTCAGTTGCAAGCATGGAGGGACTGGTTTAAACTGGATCCACCATAGTTAGCCATTCACTGGGCCTACAAATTATCCGGGTTGGGGGTCCAGTGATTTCACAGCATCTTGGCTAGTGCAGTGTTTGTACAGCAGTAGTCATGGGTGAAAGAAGTGGGTTTGGAGTCCCCAAAAACCCTGCACGGCCAGCTGGGTCACTGCCGCCCGAGCCCATAGACATCATACGGATCAAAGCCAGATCCAGAAGAGTCCGTATCAACGTAGGGGGCCTGACGCACGAGGTCCTGTGGCGGACCTTGGACAGGCTCCCGCGCACCCGTCTGGGCAAACTCAGAGACTGCAACACCCATGAGACCTTACTGGAGATCTGCGATGACTACTGCCTCAACGAGAACGAGTACTTCTTCGACAGGCACCCTGGTGCCTTCTCTTCCATCTTGAACTTTTACAGGACAGGGAAGCTGCACATGATGGAGGAGATGTGTGCCCTGTCCTTCGGCCAGGAGCTCGACTACTGGGGCATCGACGAGATCTACCTGGAGTCGTGCTGCCAGGCGCGCTACCACCAGAAGAAGGAGCAGATGAACGAGGAGCTGCGGAGAGAGGCCGAGAGCCTGCGGCAGAAGGAGGGCGAGGAGGTGGACAATGGCTGCTGCCCAGACAAGAGACAGAAGCTATGGGACTTGCTGGAGAAACCCAGCTCTTCTTTGGCTGCTAAGGTGAGCTTTTACCCCTCAGCATTCCAACACAGTATATAGACGTCAGTGACACGAGCAGATCCTGTCAGAGCGCATATAACATGAGAGTTATGAGATGAGATGAGTTTATAACAGTGTTGTTTTTGGTGATAAGTTATTCAGATGACTCCTCTGTTTGTCTTATGTCGGGGTTGAAGAATGTGTCCTCAGCTTCTTCTTCACCTGCCATAGACCGGTTACTACAGAAACAGAGAGGCTGGCCAAGAGTTGCTCAAATGTTTATGTCTTTCTTTCCCCCCTAAAACCCATAAAAGGATATTGCAGAGAACAAGAGAAACTAGAAAAAAAGCAGAAAACACTCTTGTATTCAAAAGGTGTTTTAATAGGTCAGGTAAATCAACTGTCTCTATTTGTACATGGGGGTTGATAAACCTGACATATTAGATAATGTCCTCTTGCTTTAAGTATATTTTTGCTGCCAAACCATGAATGAGGTATTGGCACTTTGGCATGAAACCATTTAAAGTTTGCAATCACTCTAAGAGAGAGACACTCTGGGGTCTTGGCACAGTAGTGTAGGATCAGTTTATTTCAGTGAGTGTTTAGATACAATAGCGTAGCTCTCATTTACATCGTTGTCAGGGTTGTGGTGATTTATTTGTATTCTATATGAGGAAATATTACAGGCCGGCCACCTAAGATGTTTTCCTGCAGCATAAAAAAAATACTCTCCTTCAGTTGACCTCCATCACATCTGTGATAATATAGGAGTACACATCATGAAAAGTTTGAGGGTTGCAGCACACAAAAAGCCAGAAAGTGAAAAGCATTTCTCTTCATATATTGCCATAGTGATCACCCCAGGACGGTGAATTTCTTTTGGAGAAATTTGTCATGGGAGTAATCTGACTGCTGTGTTTATCAACACATTGGGCTGCTGAGCTAATGGAGGCAATCTGGGGGGCTGAGAGGCTTTTTACAGCAGCTCAGCTGCCTTCCATGCCCCGTGCACAGTCAGTGAGCAGTCCCAGCGGCACTCACTGCCTACTTCCTGGAATACGGTCAAGGAAAGCAGTCAAATGGGCCATTAGAAACGGCTGTCATGTGCGCTTAGCATTTGTTTCACTGCTGCTTTTGCTTCATACTTTCACAGTTTTCATTGTGAAAACAAAGTCATTGGAAGTACAGATATCTTCTGAATAGAAAAAGTCAGTAAATAGCGATGATTGTTTGTGCCATTGTTTTGAGGCAAGTAAAGCAGCCAGTAGCATCTCCAGGTAACAACATTACTTTTCTTTGGATTGAGTTCTTTGGATAAGAGGCAAGTCTGAGGCCTGTAAAAGAAACTAAATCTTAGGCTGTGTTCAGGCTATGTCACAACCCCCCGCCCCCCCCCCGCCCCCCCTTTGTCAGTGAGAGGAAAAATTAGAACCTGGAGTCCGGAGTTTGTCCAACAGTGACACCTTGGTGTAAACAGACGAAATGAGATCCGTCAGGTACAGCTCTTGGTCTATACGTCCATAGGTTTGTGAGAGGGGACTTGACTCGGTGCCATCTAGTGCTGTTGGCAGTCAATCATATGTGTGAGTCAGCACAATGACAATGCATCCATTCAGCCTTCTCCTCTTTCTCTCTCCATCTCTTGCCCACCTCTGTCCTCCCTGCCCTCCCTCCTCCACCTCCTCTCTCTCTCTCTCTCTATCTCTCTCTTTCTTTTCACCTCCTCTCCTACTCCAGCTTCCCCTCTCCCTCACTGCTCTTACTGCCGAGGAAGCTGGAGGTTCAGACACAAGTTTTCATATTCACAGGAAGTTCATGATAATTTTGCTTTTGTGTGCATGAGGTGTTGGTGTACGATTTTGTTTAACATAAAAGCTTTTGCTTTTATGTTACTTTACATTGAGGCGTCATCAGCAGGAAAGCCCATCTAGACAAGTCACATGTGAAGCTTGCCCAAAAGCTCTAGGAGAAGGTGACAAAAGCATTTGAGGATATGGGGAGTCCTCGTGCTGTTCTTAGTCATTGGCTATCACCTGATACTGAGACTCAGGTTTGTGTGTTAGCAAGGCATTTAATGCCTAATGACTGCGGTTTAATCCCTTCAGTTGTGATAAAGATACTACACACTGTAGATTATATATTGGATATGAAAAAATATCAATCTCACCATTACCTTAAAGAATTTCACGTATGAATCAAAATTCTTTTAGACAAATCAAATCATTTTTGATCATTGCAGATTTAGTGTATAAGAAGAGAACATTTCTTTCTATTAAGAAGTCATAATTTCATGCTTCCATTTATAGATTTACATCTTCATCTAATTTCAGTTCTTCCCAGTGCCCCTTGTTGGACATGTTTCATGTTATTTTTACAGACTTTGTCTCAGCACAGGTACTGTACTGTCCAGTTCAGTGGAATCCTCATACAGCAGTGAGGGGAGGGAGGGAGGAAGAGGGGGATGGAATAAGACTTAATCTCCTTTGGTGCTTTACCGAGTCTGCTCCTACAAATAGACCTCATGGGAGGGCCCAGGCCCGTCTGGCTTATGCCCGTGGTGTTCCATCAGGTCACATGGGTGGCCGAGCCGCTAAGCAGGGGACCGGGAGCGCACTTGAGGAGGTTTTCTCTTTTAAGATGCCACTTAAGACTCAACGTGTACATGGAGTGCTCTTTAGCCCAGTTCCTTCTACTGATTCGATTCTGAGAATTTTTTGGAGAGGTGGAGAGGGGTTTGTGGTTCAAGGAGTCATGTTGAAAGCACAGTATTTTATTGTTGTTAAGACTTATTCTATGTAATATAATAATGTGACTAAAAGCATTCTTATAACAGTAAATGATGCACAGCCTTAATTGGGGTCACAGTTTGGAGATACTGGGCGAGTCCTCCTTTGTTTCACTGTACCTTGTACAAGTAATTACTCCAGGGCTCTGCAATACATGTGGTCATACATGAGACAAAGTGGTGTCAAGTTTACCCTCTCACAAGCTCACAGTTTGTGAGTTGGCACTCTGAACGTGAGTTTTAGCTGCTTAACTAGTGTCCTCAACGGCCCTCTTATCTTTAACATTCAGACCTTAAAGTAGAGATCTGTGACATCTTTAGCACCTCCTCAAATAGTATGGACACAGCCTACAGTGGCATAGCCTACTGTGCTTTTACTGTCACAGACAGTGGTGTGTTTGTGTATGAAAATTTGTTCAGTGTTAGCTGAACCTCATTTAGGGGAATGGGGATTTTGACCCCAAGTGCCCAAGCATGCTTATCTAATAAACTGAATGGCCACAGTACAAGATGTATGTCCCTTTTGCATTTGAAGGTCTTTTTTCCCCCCTAACTGACAGACTTGATTGACTAATATCATTAAAAGTGATCCCATTTTGTTGACAATCAGAAGCGAACATTCACACCCTGTGACACCGGGCTTTATGATACATGGGTTTTACCATGCTGATTTTGAGTCTTGGCAGAGGGCTCCACCCTGTGCTTTGGGAGGTACTCTGCAGGTTGGAGGCTCAGAAAAAGTCATGATATTGGGACCATGTTGGTCTTAATCCATCCTCAGTGAAGGTGCCGACACCTCTAAAGACGGGACTGAGTCACTGGGCCTGGTGTGTGTTTGTGAGAAGCCTGAATCAGTAGGAAATGAGATTAACCTATGTTAAAGATTATGTGAAGGTTTTCCTTTTTTTGTTAGTATTTGTCAATATTTTAGTGATTAAAAAGTTCGCCAAATAACTTAAGATGTAATTTTTTGTATGTAGACATTGTTTTGGAACCCATTGAACATTGTGGTCATTTGGTCGCATTGCAAGACATTAGCACCATTGCTATGTCCAGACACCCCCACCCAACACTTACACTTGTGAGTGCATACATTTTGCCTCTCTTTGCCTGTATGTGTAGGCCCTCACCACATTCATATATTAATAACACCTTACACGTTACATACTTGAAGTCATTAGTGGACAACAGCCTAATCCCCTCTCTTCAATTTCTACAGAACCAGTATGTGACAGCTATTCTGAACGTGTGTGCCTAAATAATTTGTCCCCCGCCGGTGTAGTGCGTGTTCATGTGTGATTGGTGGCTGGTGCCACTGTGAATATTAATTGAATGAAACCATCTTTTTCTTCCGCTTAATGGAGAGGGTTTCTATTACCTCTTGTCAAAATTTCTGTCATATTTTCTCTGTTGGAGAGATGGATGATCATTCATTTTTAAAATAGCACTCAAACCTGATGGGACTACTGTGGTGATATCTGTTGAGGAATCATTTAGAATTGATCTGTATAAATGCTTTATTTGTCTGGGGCAAAAGACTGGCTAAAATAGCTGACTACATGGATGTTGAGTGTGGGCTGATGACATAGAAAGCAGGCCTGTAGAGACTGTGAATACCAGTCTGGCATTGCTGTTAGCTGTTCTTGTAGGATCCTCTTTTGATTTGCAAGGCTGTATTGTATATACAATCAATTCATTTGAGATGTTTGAAGTTCTCAGCTGTGAAGGCTACTGTTCATTTTTATCATCAACTAGTTTATTATGAAATAAATTGTTATCCACTGATGTTGTTTTCAACAGCCTCTTAAGTTTTTAGCCAAATGCAGCCTGACAGAGAAGACCGTTAGTGAGTTTCAGTTGGGTGAAGGAAGCTAGTCACACACAAATTAGTCTCAGTTATGGCCTGTAATCATTCTCAGTCTAACAAGCAAAATCGAAATGCATCTGCAATGGTGGATTAACCAGTAAAATGTAGTCAGAAACTGTTTAAACTATGAAGCTTCAGGTGTGAAGTACTTCAGAGTCCTTGTGGCAACATTAATGTCACCTCCTAAATTGTGTGTGATGCATGCATTTCCGTGTGTGTGTGTGTGTGTGTGTGTGTGTGTGGGCACGCTTGTGCGATCAGTCAGTGCATTCTGGCAGCGCTCCTTTGCTATCACTCAGAGGGGGCCCGAGGGTTCAACAGTAAAGGCGAAGGGCGGGCGCCTTTCAAAGCACTTCTAGGGGTCGACACAATCTTATTAACCAAAGCGGGGGGGCATCAATCTCTTACTGCCGTCTTAACCGCCATTAGGCAGAGGAGCGGCGTCCCCACACTTCATCATATCCCCGCACTCGCTCACGGCGCCGGGGACGCTATAGGTGTGAGGGGGAGACGGACGATCAGGATAGTGGCAGCTCTCTCTCCGGAGAGAGAGAAAAAACATTCTGAATAACAGGATTTATGGTGTTGCCCTCTGAGACTAACAAGATTGTGAACGGAGGTGATTAAAAATGAAGTAACCTGTGATGGTGAACTGCAGCACTCTTTCTCTCTCTCACACACACACACACTTTGCCTTTGTTTGATGAGATGAGATGGCCCTGGTCAGGACTAGTAGAAGAGCAGCCACCAGAATATCCTTTTTTGTTTTTTACAAAGATGTAGTCAGAGATGTATGACACAGGAGGTATTTTGAAGAGATGGAGAGGCATGGAGGTCTGTTTTTTGTATTTCATTGTCAGATTATGTAAGCACAAGCTGTGTTGTGAATATGTGATGTGTGGTTAGATTGCAGCAGAGGCGGCATGTGTGTAGGTATGTGGCTGCTGGGTGGGTGTTTTTTTTCCACTTCCTCCATCCTGTCACAGTGATGACAGAGTGAAAAGCTGGCAGCTCACATCTGTTCCTCACTGTCAAGTGGCTTTTCTGATCTATGTCAAGCATGGGAGGGACCCCATTGAAGAACATTTACCAGATGGTGCTGTTGTATGTGTGGTTATGGCCCACACAATTTGCCAACGTTCAAAAGGGTGTCAGTGAATTAAGACCTCACCTAATGGTCAGTTCAAAAAATCACCAAAATCAATAGCCACTTACCTCACTTCTGAGTGCCCTGTATATTCATACCCGGAGTGCCTACCACCTGACATGTTTTAGCATTCAGCATGTGAAGTTGCTCCTCCACTTTTCTATAAGCGCAGGTTAAACCTTTCAAGTAATTACTACTTTTCCTCTAGATTTATAGGGAGACTGAATTAAATTGATTCCATTAAAATTATACTCTGGAAACCACAGGTTGGGTTCTTTTTTTATAGACATCTAAATCATATAGCTAGGTGATATGAGAAAGGGTATGTAAGTGTCTGGAAGTCTCTCTCTCTCTCTCTCTCTCTCTATGTATGTGGAATGTCTGATTATCATGTCGGTTTGTAAGCACTTTGGATTAACCATCTAAAAAGCTGATACGTTTTGTGTTGGGCATTGTGTTTGCCATTACTGATGAGAAAAAAGAAGTGTTTTAAAGGAAATATTTTCCTAGGACGTACTCAAGCAGAAATGACAAGGGCTTCAGATACTGGTGATGATTCCCCTCATCATGCCACAATCAAGGTCTTACCATGAGCAGTGCTTATGGCTTTCACAGAGAACAATAGAATGACATTAGACAAACTGGAACTTTGCCAAAAACAGCAACAGACAGGGTAGTGTATTGGGTAGACAAATCTACAATGAACTTGTAAGCCGTTGCATGGTTGTGATTTTACAAACGCACACTCATATTCATATACAGGTGTTTGGACTCTGTAGACTTACATTTCAGTTTCACAGAAGGCAGCCACTGCCAATGACAGGACAATAAAACATGTAAGCCTCTTACGCTGCTTAGTTCTGACCAGATGAAATGAAGGGACTCCTGTTCAAATGAAGGAACTCCCACTGAAAGAAAAATCCCACATTTAATTCATGTTTGAAAACACTTAAGTTAATACAATGGCACTGACATGATATTAAATGATAAAACATGTTTCTTCTTTATGGATGCCTCTCTCCTGTTGTGTATAAGTTGGAAAAACTGATTAGATTGAGTGATGTGCTTGAGTAAGTGTATATTTCCAGATTTGGGACAACGCTTTAAATGAGATAATATGTTCATTCAGAAATACAGCAGTCAACTTTAACATTGTTATTATGCCGTACTACTACAATCATAAAATTATCAATCAGCAAAATGAAACACCCACTCCTCAAGCGTTCTCCTCCAGTGTTCTCTTTTTCCCCTCAGTGAGAGTGGTGTGTGTGTGTGTGTGTGTGTGTGAGTTCAGGCTGTTGTGTTGTGTTTCTGATCAATCTCTGGTCTTGAGGTGGTGTGCCAGGGATTCTGAGCTCCTAGGAAGTGCCCAGCGGGGAGGGAGTGTAGTGTCCCTGGGCTGCAGCTGTGGGGGCCATCCTCACTCTACTCTCACTCTGCTTTACTCTCAGTCATTGCACAGCCCTCGGCCAGAAACCATCTAAGAGCTGTGATATGCTAATAAGATTTACATGCGGGAGTAGGGAGTCATATGCTATTAATGTGACATGACAACACATGGCATGCTATTAACTCCTGTAGCGCATGCTACCCAACCTAACCTTACTCTGTGCTCTCCAGCTGAAATAATGTACCCTAAAAATTCACTCTTATTTACTCTTGCTAGCGAGCTGATGGGGGGACCTAGGGTGTGTGTTGTTTGTTGAGATCCCAGATGCTCAGGCTCACGTTGCCAAAAATAGACAGTAGCACTGCGACACACTGATTGGCTATACACTGTGGTTAACTAGGGGTTGCCCACACCCGGCACTTGTGTGGGGCGGCCGAGGGTAAGGCTATGAGCGCGGCACACTTATCACATGTTGCTTTTACCCAGCAGCCTCGGAGGCAGGCCTGGTATTTGGCAGCGGTTGTCAGCGACTGTGTTGACTAATGACTGTAATCAGCAGCCCTTTCTCTTCCTGCGTCCGCCCCCGCTCTGACACACGCCGTGCGGGCGCCACCCCATGACTCGCACCACCAGCAGCCGCCACACTGGTGGCAACGATACAGTTCCGTTTGCTCTGTGGCCTTCATTTCTTTCTCTTTCTGTGCTGTCTCTCTCACTCAATCTTGAATTTTATCCAATGCAGCCGTCCTGACAGAACAAGGTGGGAATGTGGGTGTGGGGGAGGCATTGGAACATCACTGCCCAAAGTGCTCCTTACTCAGCACAAGCTTCTTGACAAATGCGGTGGCTTAGGTCTAAATAAATCGGTCCTATAAAAAAAAACACACACATACCCGTACACTTGCACAAAATCAAATGGATCCCGTGTCACCCTTCCATAAATACCCGGCCGATATTGATCAAGACATTCTTGGGTTTCCTGGCTGAGCTTCTTCCTCTTCCCGGGGCAGAAACAGTGTTCTCCAGAAATAATTCAACCTTCACTCTCCCCTCGTGCCAGCTCTCACTGCAGACCAGGAGACAGACACTCCTCTCGGATGCCCTCAAAACGCAGGCCCCATGAGGCCCGCATGCATTCTGTTGACAGAACAAAATACACCATGGACCAACTTCTTTTTTTGGTCCTGTAGAATGTGACTTACATTTCAGTAGATTGTGTGTGTTGCGCAACATTCAGGTGTGTGCATAGAATCCCACAATGCACTAGTCACATGAATACAGCAGCATGGGTGCTGTCCCTGGTCCTGGAGTTGAGCTGGGACCTCCCTGTGTACTGAATGTGTCCTTTTGTGGCCAGCATGTGTGATCTGTACTGGCTGTGCAGCTCTGTACAGTGTGAAACTGTACTGCAGTTTGATGTGTGGTTTTGCGTTTGCTTTTCATTTTAAAAGCAGGTTTTCTCAAAGACGTACTTGCCCTTCTCACACACGGCCTCACGTGTTTATGTCTCGTCCTTTTTTAAATCAAAGCTCCTAGCGCAGATTAGAGATCAAATCCCTCTGTTCAGCCAGATTGCCTTCCATAAGCTATTCTTTTCCGAGTCAAATGTTTTTGTGTTTTTTTTTCTTTTTTTTTTCCCTCTGAGTCATTGTTATGTTGTGCAGTACAGAAAGTGGCAGGTTGTGTGGATCCAAGTGGAGGAGGAGAGAGTGGGATCAGTGGGATCTTTCAATTAATCTGCTCGCCTCCCCTTGGCCAGATGTTTCAAGGACTGCGGTGGAGTTCAGGTCACACAGAGAGACACACAGCAAGGCGAGGCGAAGGAGGCTGTGTCCCAAACCAGTCCTTAGCCCTACAGTCAGTCCAGATGTCCCCTATCCATGATTCAGTTTAAGTCTCCTCAAGAACTTCCGAGGCTTGTACAAAGAGAGCACATGATAAAAAGCTCTGAAGATAAGAGTCAGTCTTTTAAGATTCACCTGAATTGACAGGACATGACTATTTTCAGTGTTTCAGTGATTATCAACATAGCATGATATGCATGATATTGCATGCGTTGAGTGAACCCCTTTCAGATAGAAAACCTGGATTGGGTGGGAACATCGGACTGTATCCAGGTTAAGTAACTCTCTGACTGCGTTGCCACACAGAGAGACAGCTCTTGGTAGGTGAGGCTAGAGGTTAAGTCATGGTTAGGCTTGGATGATCTCCTGTACCCCACCCCCCTCTCCCTCCCCTTGGCCCAGCCTGGTCCACATGCACAGGCCAATCAGCCTGTGTGAAGATCACTGCTCATGTAATCACGTTTGCACAGATCCCACGCTAAGGACAGAAAGCTAATCCATGCTCATTCCATCACCTCCTTCCAACTTTCCTTTCTTCTCAGAAAAAAAGCAAAGGAAGGACCTGGTGTAAGAGAGTGCTGTAGAAAAGAGCGATGTGAAGTAGACCTGTTTTATATGTGGACGTGGACACTTCCTTGAGAACACTGCAGGGCTAGAGTCACTGATTAATGAGTCCAGTAAAGGAATTACTAGTGTCCTTTGAGTGAGATATCCTTTTCAACTTTGTATGTCCTTAAAAAAGAAGGCAACATGAAGGAACACCTTTACATGGTTTTTGTTGTTGTTTTAATTGTGTTTTGTAGTTAAAACGTGTTTTTTTGTTTGTTTTTTTGGGGGGGGGGGGTAGGTTACATATACCAATTAGATTCATTCAGTTTAACATTTTGTATACATCTTGGAAATGTTCACATAATCTTACAATACATTACAATACAATGAATATCAAAGTTGGAAGTTGGGATGGAAACATTTATACAGTATGTTGCGATCTAGCTGGTCAGGAAGGGCACAGTGTCCTTACGTGCACCGCAGGTGACCTTCATCAGAGGTTCACCGGAAGTAGACTCGCCAGGGCTGTGGTCTGCGCCCACCCACTGAACACGTCACCTCTTTCCAGGGCAGCAGTGGGGACAATCCCTGCGTCACAACGTGGCTGTCATGAAGGCTATTCAGAGCCAGGTCTTTATCCTTTCTCTTTGCGTCACGCGCGGTGGCACAGGCCACTACCAAATGTGGCAGAGAGTGCCTTCGAAAGAGAGACGGAGAGCTCATTTGCAAGCAGGTCTACTGAAGAGACTGGGTACATTCTCACATGATAAACAGAAGCAGGTCTACTGAAGAGACTGGGTACATTCTCACATGATAAACAGAAGCAGGTCTACTGAAGAGACTGGGTACATTCTCACATGATAAACAGAAGCAGGTCTACTGAAGAGACTGGGTACATTCTCACATGATAAACAGAAGCAGTAGGTGGTGAATCCTCAAAGTGCTCAAAAGTGACCTGTGGGTTCAATTGCCTCGTAATGAACTGACCGGCAATAGTAATCTGCTTTGAAAAACTCATTTGAATTTCAAAAACTCATTTGAAACTTTTTTTTTCTTCCACTGTCAATAAAGGTTAATTTACCACAGTCACGTTGTCTCTACTATTGCTGTTTAAAGTTGGAGATTAAAGATGGAAATGTGTGAATCTCCACTCATGTAATGCAAGGTCACTAAAAGTGTTCTTTTGTCCTTCCATGGACTATTCTGTCCTGGAGATTGGCATTTCACTAGGCTTTCTCTGAAGAGCTGGCAGATGCTTCTTCCCATGAGCCAATCACGTGGCCACATCGACCTATGTTACCTCTTGCCCTCTGTCCAGTGTCCCTGAGTTTAAAACCCTAACAGGCTCATGGTATGGCAAAGAGTACAAAAGAAAGATAAGAATACATGAAGTCATATCTCTTTCTGTAAAATGCATTAGGGTTAGCCGGTGAATATTCCTCCGAACTAAATGTGCAGGAGTCTTAGTTAGTGAGAGCATACTGTCTGCACTGTGCGAGGACACTTCAGGATAATTGTAATAGGATTTAGGTTCTAACTATAGCAAGGATATAGAAAGGTTAGAAGTGGTTACTCATTGTCCCTCACTTTGCTTCTCTGGCAGGAAGAATCAACAAATAATTCGATACCTTTTTCCATGTGTGCTTCAATATTAAATAGCTGACATTTTTTAGAACAGGCAAACTTGATATTGATATTGAAATGATGACACAGCATAGCCATTGATGAGCAGTGTATTTCTTTCACTGGAATATCAGCACTTCAAGTGAAATCATTCATTTTCAGAGGAAGGTCATAGATATCCCATCAAGGAATTTTAATCATGTCATCATTTTAAATCTTTGTCTTTGTCTGAATTTATAATCTTTATATCATAATTGCAGTATTTTGAAAGCAGTTCATTAATTCAGTTACATTTTAAAAGAATAATAAAGATAATTAAGTTTTTAATATATAGTTTATGGGTTTATGGTGAGGTGGTACTAATATTTTATCTATTTCATTCTGTATATTTAGTACTTTCTATTTGTTTTACATATGATGTGCCTTCCAGTATATATTCTTTGTTACTATTCCCTATTCTCTTGATTATAACTCATACAGTGGGCAATCAGTGCATGTGTCTAAACATTATATCTTGGATATTTTTACATTGGCCTCAAAAAAAAAAAAATCATCAAACCATCTGATATGCATTTCTGGTCAGACATTTGCACTCAGAAGGTCATACCTTTCACTTGGACTATTGCTGGCTCCATTATGGAGAAAAGTTTTTATTTAGCATTTATCTCATGGCTTCTGATTATCAGTGTGTGGCATATTTCAGCCCATTCACCTTTTTCATAATGAAAGGGAACATTACCCTCTGTCATTTCCACCATTTTATGACCCTGCTCCTCACCAGCCCCCCATATGGTATTATATCTAATAAGCAATAACTCTGGGAAAAAATCACATTGTGCAGCATAGTGGAACCACTTAATCAGAGGATATATCAGCAATAAAATGAAAATGGATGGGTGATTTAAGTCGAGGCCCATGCCTGTTGTTTGAGGGGGAAATAAATGATACTTCTTCTGTTGTGAACACCAAAACATGCCATCTGTGCAGTTGTAATAGACCTCTATGTCATGCAGAGATAAACCGCGACTCAGTTGTTGCTTCCTGTATGGGGATGTTGTCTGTAATATTATAGGTGTACAGAGAGATGAAAATAGAGATAGAATGAGGGGGAGGGGGAGGTAGGACGTGAGCAGATGATTGGTTGCAGAGCAAAGAGAAGAAAATACGGATGGATGAGTCAATGAAACGGATAGAAAGTTGCCACAGGTGTTAGTACATCGTTGAAACTTGAGCATCACTAGGCTTACCGGTATACAAAATGGAAATAGATCTGATGCCAGTTCAAACGTAGGTGACATTTTCATCTGCATACAGACTGTAAAAGACAAACTCCCTTGTCCTAAATTTTGACACTGAACCTGATCATTTCTCCCTGGGAAGACTAATAAAGTAACTTTGACTTTGATCACTGCCTATTTTGTTTCTGTCTTCATGTAGATTCAAGATGCTGATGACTTCCCCTTGCAGTGGTTTAATCACAGCCATCATTTTGGTGGTGTGAAACTTAATATCAAAGGAGGAAACCCTATCTGTGCAGGATTATTTGATAACAGAAAAAGACTTGAGTGGATAACCTCTATATGCATCCACTCTATAAACTAACAAAGTAGTTAATCGATATGTGCTTGGCATTGCTTATCGCTGGTGGTATCTGTGATGAGATGTGTACACAATCGATAAGGTAGCTCTGTGGCGCAGGTCAGTTTTCTGCGGATGGGAGCAGCAGAGCTGCACTGCCGTGCCGGTCAAGAACACTGAGGTCATAGACAGAGGGATGAGTAATTTTGGAGCAGAATACTACAGTGTGCAATTAATATGTTCTTTTCTACTGACACACCATAGAGCACAGCTGCTGTGCGGCTATTTTTGGAGTCATCAGCCTTAATGTCTGAATTGTGGCGAATTGTTGGACCAACAATGTGCAGTTTTGGCTTTGAGTCTGTTCTTGACATCTGATTTAATCAGGATTTACACTGCTGAATCGCATTAGGCAAGACACATGAGCCTGGAGAGTTGTCCGATTTTCTTTTTTGAGTTTCCAAATACACAGAGCATTCTTAGACGGACTGTTCATTTACATACCCCACACAGACATGTTATTTGCTGTGTGCTACATGCTATCTTTTTCATACACTGCTAATCTAACATGGCATCACAAGCAATGCTATAATTTTCTGTGTGCTACATGCTATCTTTTTCATGCACTGATAATCTAACATCACAAGCATGCTCACCTCAGTGGTATCCAAGGTTGTCCTGCTATGTCTTGTTAGTGTAGTCTGAAGGCACAGGCAAACTCTTCTCTGGATTCCAAAGTGTCCCCAGACATCAGACAGAAAGATCAAACCAATAAACCAACAGGCACTCAATTGATCTAGTCGCAAACAGTATCTAAGAATATCTTGTGGAGAAAAGAATCATGTCATCATGTTGCAATATGTGTATTGGTAGTACGCAAATGCTTTTCAATTAAAGCATACAATTAGCGGTGCATATTAAATGTACAAAAGATGAATTTTGCACTCCGTGCTAGGAGTGAGTTAGTAGCACCTTATTCTTATGTGTTCTCTCTCCTCTGTCTGTTCCTACAGTTCGTGGCCTTTCTATCCATCCTCTTCATCATCCTGTCAACGATTGCACTCTCCCTGAATACCCTGCCAGAGTTACAAGTGATTGACGAGTTTGGACAGTCCAATGACAACCCCTACCTTGCCCAGGTGGAGGCAGTGTGCATCGCCTGGTTCACCATGGAGTACCTGCTGCGCTTCCTCTCCTCCCCGAACAAATGGAAGTTCTTCAAGGGCCCTCTGAACGTCATCGACCTGTTAGCCATTCTGCCGTACTTTGTCACCATCTTCCTGACCGAGTCCAACAAGAGTGTCCTGCAGTTCCAGAACGTCCGGAGGGTGGTCCAGATCTTCCGCATCATGCGGATCCTGAGGATCCTCAAACTGGCCAGGCACTCCACTGGGCTCCAGTCCCTGGGTTTCACGCTGAGACGCAGCTACAACGAGCTGGGACTGCTTATCTTGTTCTTAGCCATGGGCATCATGATCTTCTCCAGTCTGGTGTTCTTTGCCGAGAAAGACGAGGACGCCACCAAATTCACAAGCATCCCAGCCTCCTTCTGGTGGGCTACCATTACCATGACCACGGTCGGCTATGGCGACATCTATCCGCAAACCCTACTGGGTAAAATAGTGGGTGGACTGTGCTGCATCGCTGGGGTGTTGGTGATCGCTCTGCCCATCCCCATCATAGTCAACAACTTCTCAGAGTTCTACAAGGAGCAGAAGAGGCAGGAAAAGGCCATCAAGCGCAGGGAGGCCCTGGAGAGGGCCAAGAGGAATGGCAGCATCGTGTCCATGAACCTGAAGGACACGTTTGCGCGCAGCATGGAACTCATAGACGTCATCGTGGACCAAAAGGAGGAGAAGCCCGTCGACAACCACCTCTCTCCGAGCCGCTGGGGTTACCAGAAGCGCCCGACCTCGGACAGCTCCGACACCAAGTACGTGGAGGTCGCCCAGCTGGGGTCTCCGCAACGGAGCCCGCAGCGGCTGAACGCCCGCAAGCTGGAGCAGATGTACAACCAGATGACGGGTCCGGGCACTGGCACTGGCCCCGGCCCTCACCTCCGTGAGCCATCGGTGGGGCTGGCTGGCAAAGAGGAGTCCATGGAGATGAAGGTGGTCCAGGGGCAGCCCACGATGAAGGAGAGGCCCATCACTGACATCAAGAGCATCTCCAGCATGGACAGCTTCACCAGCTGCACCACCGACATGAGTGAGGCGGAGAAGAGCGCGCTGCAGGCCCAGCTGAGGCACCCGCGTGCCCCGCCGCCCCTCGACCTGACCAAGATCTCCGCTATTGAGAAGCGGGCGGCTGAGAAGGCCCGGCAGCAGCAGCAGCAGCCACCCATCATCAAGGAGGGCCTCTACGAGTTTGTGCCGTGCAACCCAGAAGACATGGCCGCTCCCACCCCCGGCCCACGGGATGACAGCGAGAGCGTGCGCAGCTCCATGCGAGCTGCCAGCCAGGTGAAGACCAAAGGGCTCAAGGTGAACTTCACCGAGTCGCCCGAGGAGGGTTCCTCTAACCTGCACCTGGTAGTGACCGAGGAGGACGTCCCGCTGTCGCCGCCGCTCCTAAGCAGCAGCTCCCCGCGGCACAGCCCACACTCCCCGGGACGAAGCTTCGGGGGCGACGGGGCCGAGAGCTCGCCAGGCTTAGGCCCATCCACCGAGGGCTACAAAGGGAAGAACCACGTTGACAAGACAGCGTCTCCGGCCTCCCCGAAGCCCACCTCACCGAACTGTGCTCCCGGTGTGGGTGGGGGGGCTGGAGGGATGGAGAGCCTGGCTGACACCAATCAGAGTGGACAGAAGGCAGAGAACCATCTTCTTGCTGGGGAGGGTCCACTGACACCCCCTTGTGAAACGAGTATGTAAGGCATGATGAGGGATATATTTTTTTTTCAATTCAGATGCTCAGAGACTGTTTGGAACATGCAGGTACACACTGGTGTGCTAAACTACGCCGTAGTGAATAACATTTCTATTTTTCTCTCTGCATGGATGGACAGCGTTTTACTGTACCTCTAAAATGAAGGACTGATAGGACTATGTTCATTGCAGACAAGAGACAACATGCATGTCCGCACAAACAGGAGAGTGGGTCTGTCAAATGGGACAGATACAAACCAAATGTACATAGTTGACAGACATTTCAGTTAGTGTTGAAAAAGGCCTCTCAAATGTGACATTAATCCAAAATTAACAAGTTAAAAACGAAAAGAAAAAAAAACCCATCCCATACACTACAATTTTGATCATGATTAGACTAAGTGCACACAAAACACTGCACGGTGGCAAACAACCTTTTTGTCTCAGAATGCTGAAAACATATATTCACTCCTTTACTAGTAAATATCAGGAAACTAATGTGGGCATTTCCATTGTTAGCACATTGCTCAGTGAGATGCCCTCACATTACTGCCTTGTATACATATTTATTTGATTCTCTGTTAGTCGGAAAAGCCACGTTGGCAATTCCTTGAAAGGCACATTTACAGTCAGACCAGAAACTTTCCTTCAAGTTAGTCCTGAGATGATTTTATTTCTTTTTGTAATGTTAAACACGATTGGACGTTATAACGAGTGAAAACATAAAGACAAAAGTCCTGTAGTTGAACAGTTAATTTCCTCATGCTTAATGGGGCGTGTCACCATCAGTATTTTCTGACCAAGTTATGTAAATCAAAAGCAAAGACTGGATATACAGTGCAACTATGAGCTCCCAGATATACAGATTTTATCAGCTGTTTAATGAAATGTAGTCTCACATTTGTTCGCACATTTTTTATTTCTGTTGTCTAAAACCAGCTGCAACCTTCCTCCAGACCTTTGCTACATTTTATGTTGCCTTTTTCCATTTGAGATGGGGATGTTGCCCTGTTAATCTTGTGTGTGTATATATACACTCACACGGGAAGAGATGACCTGTGTGCAGGACAGATACTTCACTGCAATGACTGTGGCCACACTGGGGAAGCGGCAAGATCATACTGCCCTCTGCTGGCCACAGATGGAGGCACTTTAATCTGAGACTCCTCGGAGTCGCTGGCTGAATTCTGTTTAGAGTGTTAAGGACGGGCTTCGCTTTTCAATATGACACGACTAACTGCAGAACATCAAGCCAGACCTAGAACAGGTTCAGACTTGAGTATGTGTTCTAACAGAACCGAGTGCTCTACAGTTATACTGTAAATACAAATATGATATAAATGTGTAAAGTACTGTATGAATACAGGTACAATATGTATTCTTTGGGTTCCAACAATTGAAAGTGGCTCTATTTTTTGTATAAAAATGTAAAAAGGCAGTTAGGCAGGACCAATTTCTGCTTTATGGTTGAAATTATGTGCCTTTTCATAAATAGTCATTTATGAGAAGGTGAAGTCAATCGGCTTTGTTTGTAGAAGTCCTGAAATCTACTTTTTATAGGGAAACATAAGATATGCAAGCAATTCCTCAGGTTTTGTAAAACTTGAAATGACTATATCACGGCTTGACTCATTTTACAGCTATTTTAACTGTGATCTATCGTTTAACTGTATAACTTCACAATTATTGTTTAAATGTCAGGGAGTAACATTTTAGCTTAGAACTATTCCTTAACAGCTATATATACACACACAAAAAAACCTTGTAAAATAATACCATGTTCGTTTATCGGTTCTCAAAGGCTCAAGGTTGCCTTTCTCTTTACAAATTAGTGTACCGTACACCCAGTACTCAAGGTGATCATTTATCCTCTTTGGTGTCTGTTTTCGCCAGTGAATTTAATAGATTTGTACTAGTATGTGTCAGTAGATACATTTGTCATGACTTTGTATGTTTTAGTTGCATTGTTCCCAATAAATTACCATATGCAATAGACCACATACATGTCTTGACAAGGTTCTTTCCACCCTATTAGTGACTGGACATTCCACCTCTTCACTCATTATACAAATCCAGTTTGCAATCCCCACCATTCGAGACATTTATGAGGTTCCTGGTAGTTCCTGGTCCATACCACTTCCCTTATTTGCACAAAAACTGATTGACCACAAGATGGGAGCATAGGACAAGGCAGTCGAGAGCCGTATAGAGTTCAGACAACTGAAATCACGAGTGCCAGATGATTCTACAGTGAAGCCCTGTAGCCCCATAGCGATGCTATGTTGAAATAAATCGCTTATTTTCACCAGATCTATTAATATTATTATCAACATTTGTCAACATGTAAATGGCCCTCACAGAAATATGCCAGTGCCTATATTCTTTCAATATCTTAAATGAGCCTGTAAAATGACCATTGTAGAGTATCCTAGCCTACAGAAAAAACTTAATTGATGTGATATAATGATGACTTGTTAAATGTCTGCCTACAATGGTTTAATAAACATAGTAATTTATTTTGTCAGGTATCTGGCGATTTTTCCTATGGGAAAATAACATGGGGATTTTGAATTATCGCACCTGTTAAAGAAGCCCTATGCAGGTCTGGTTATTCCTTCGCTGTTTCTGGGTTTTCGCCTGATTTGGGCTCGCATTTTTCACGACATAGCTCCCCCTGCAGCTTCGGTAGCAAGTGACTGCTACGCTAAACCCCCACTAGCTAGCGAGCTAGCCATCAAGAAACCAAGCTAAACACATACAGGGCTCACAAGAAAACATTGTTCAAGAGACTATCAAACCACATTACAAAAACGAAGTTCACCCAAGGGTAGGCTACTTACAGCAACAAAGCCAAGTCGGAGTCCGTTTTGCAGTCTTCTTAGAAACTACAATCTGACTACATTTTCGAGGCGCGATTGGATACTTCCACTGAGTCACATCCGGATTTGTTCGGACCGTGACCAGAAAGTTCATATTCGTTTTTTCCGCTGAGAAGCACTAGGGGGAGACGAAGCACCCACCAAACGACCCAAAAAGTGTTGTAGAACCATCAGAACGACTCTCAACCTGCATAATTAAGGTAATTTTTGCTAAAATTGTTGCATAGGGCTTCTTTAAAGGTGCCATGTGTAAGAATTGAGGAAAAAATATCCAAAAAATGAGCTACACACATCAAAAGAATGAGAAGAAATAAGGGTGATTACGTCATTAAAAAAATGACAAGGTATAGTGCTGCAGAGACATCAACCTGAATTAGCATGCTAAATTACTAGCCACAGCCCGACAGGTGTCATAATACCAGTTTCGGCCATGGGAGGCGGTATGCGGACAACATAACCGCCAGCCAAACTGCAATACACATGTCTCGGTTGTTACTCTAGGGTAGACCAACTCACTTTCTGGAGGTGTACTGCCCACATCTTTTATGGAATGTGGAGTATGAATTGATTTTTTGGTGGACATTACACATGGCACCTTTAAACTCTCGCGGGGATGAAAAAACACACTTTTGTCCTCTGCCTTCGAGTGGATACTGTGATCTCCGGTGCGTGAAGGCGGCACACTTAGATTTTTGCTACCCCAGAGCTAACTTGCAATGCAACTTGCCATAGGTAGTTAGCTTCAATTAACAACCGGATCTCCTTATATAGGCAAAGATGGCCTTTTTTGTAGGCGAACTTCAGAGGTCTATGACAAAGATAATTAATGCGTAGCAAGATGGGTCGTCCTAGTTCATGTCTATGAGGGCAAAGTGGAGTTCAGTCAGAGACGGGCTCTGGTTCAGTCCCTGCCTGCACAGGGGCGTGTCACTGACGTATGACTGACGTTTGAACGCCTCTGTTCCACGCCAGACAGGAGCCGGAGTACAAAACAAACTTGGTGTACACCTTCATTAATGTTGATTTTCTCCCGACTGGAGGGTCATACTGTCACGACATTCTCCTGAAATGGGGAGGAGGGTTTGGAGATCATGATACCATGTCCGAAATGTGCATCCATTGCTCAGAAAAATAAGGCTTTGACAAATTCTGGGAAATTCTTGGATTCTGCCATAGACCTCAATGTTCAAAAGGGAGCCCGATCACTGCATAAATGGGGGATAGTGGCCCCTCATGTGGGGCGTGTACTACTGCTACCCTATTTGCATACATTTCCCAGGGACAGGAAATGGCCTCTCAGGAAGTATCTTCGTAATCAACCATCTTTGTCTATGATGCATTTTGATGCGTTTGATGTCACTTCCTGGACTCGTCTGACAGTCTCTGAAATCATAGATATTAGAAAGCTAGTGATAGCTCCCTGAAATTACTTTTTGCAGGTTGGGATGTCTGGCACTGCAACGCACGCAACTGTGTGTAGGGGTAACCCTGTGCCACTGAACCTTATTCAGTGGGTGGTTCACTCCTCTGGGTAGCTGACAACTGACAGAGGCAGCAATTAGCGCCATCCACTTTTGACAAATGCAGTATTTTGAAAATACTACTGTAGGCCTACTGTAGTATAACTACACTGCACTTCGAAAAAAACTGCATTAACTTAACTATTTTTTGTAAGGGTTGTGCCATTTGTTAAGTAAGGGATAATGTATAGAATACCGGTCATTATCGGGAAAATAAGTCCCGACAGGACGAACCGGACCCCGACGCACAGCACTTTTTGGTGCTATAGGCTAGCTGGAACTGCCCACCTCAATGAACTATGCTAAGCTATGCTAATGGTGGGTGCTTGTCTAGAGGTGTATGGCACGGGAATCATGTCTAAACCTTCCAACCGTCCACTTGATCGACCAACGAAATGTCATACCATCCACTGTGTCTGAGATTGATTTCAATGATCCAAAGGTCCCTGAGACACAATATCATTAATTGAAAAACAAAAAAATAAATGTTAATGACAATTAAATCCAATTTGCATAATAATTTGGAACACGGTGTAGAGCCCATGTTAAGATTGTCTTTATTAGACCAAACCATAAATAAACTTGTTTGAGACAAACAATTTCAGACATTATTAAATTAAATATAGACTAGGTTTGCATGTGCAAAGTTGATTTCAAATGTTTTAATCTGCACCTTAGGCCAGTGTTTCCCAAAGTTTTTTTCTGGGGACCCACTTTTTAAAAATGACAGACCATCGCGACCCATTTCACTTCAGATCTAACATGCAACCTGCATGCAACCACCAATATTGTTTTAGGCCACAGGTTGTCAAACATTTCTTGGGGATATTCTTGCATGCTACGCAGTCGTCGTCACTCTTCAGCATAGTAAGCTGTTCCTTCCCAGCAAACACGTCCATGTGGGGCCCACATGGGCCTTACTTGGGTTAGTTGGGCTTCAGCTGGGCATGGGCTTAGAGTGGGCTTTGATGTTGGGGCCCACATGGGCAACCCAGATAAAATATGCCATGCTAAAACTAAACATGGGCACTACATGGGTCCCAACTGGGCCACAATAAAAAAAATATATATAAAAAAAAAACAACGATAAAGTATGTTGATATGACATGCTGGTTACTGCAGTTATATAAAATTAACAATATATATTTAAAAAATCTATTAGGGTAATGTGTTAGTATTCCGTAATGAGCCTTAAACCATTTTAATGTGGCTTTACAATCTGTTTAGCTTTTTTTTTACTTAGTTAAATGTTTACTTAGTTAAAAAACTTAATAGTTTTTGATTTTGCACCAAAAGTTCTGGTGGTAAGCGCCTGCGCAAAGAAACTCCTCCCCAAGAGCCGTTGGAAAAGTTGAAACGTGACAGAAAAAAAGGTTAGGCTGTGACTAGTTTTATTCTTCTCAAATCTCCACGATTACCTACTTGGACGCACTGGAAGAGGCTGCTTTCATCTCGCAAAAGGTAAGAACAACTACAGTCCTTGTATAGATTCTAGGCCTAATAACTGAAAAATGCTAGCACTAGAATCTACATTCTGTAGAAAACTATCATGGCATCCTTACTGTAAGTGAACCAAACACTTGGCAAGTTGGAGGGAGTGACAGTTGGCATAACGTTAGTTCTACAGCTAACAAGGCGAAAATTGCTATTTAGCTAGGCTAACATTAACGTCATGCCATCCTACTCTAACTTAATTTTTAACCATTTTAACCGGTGAGCTCAATGACCCTCGTTTCCGATATTGATGTTGAAAGTGCTTATTCGATATTAAAGATTATTTTGAATGGCTGACTTGTAGAAAGCACTAGCTAACGTTAACGTTAGCTCTAGAAGCTGACTTCTCAAAGGAATTTGAAGCCTTTGGCAGGAGTAACGTTAGTATTTTCAGGCTGTTTAGAAGTTTTTTGCTGATTCAACAACTAAAATGTTTTGGAAGATATTGGAAACCCTATTTTGTTTGATTTATTTAATAGCCGATGTTAGCTGGTTAGCTGCTGGCCGAAACATTTTAGGCGGCAATGTTTTTTGATTCCTACGCAGGTAGAATCTTGCCCAGTGATCCTCACTATTTTTTTCACAAGAGCCATATTGGCAGTGCAAAATCAAAAGGAGAGCCACTTTTACGACAATATACTAAGTCACCTTTGCAAATGTGCATTTCTACATATAAATTGGACATCCCACAAAAAAAGAAATAACACAGCCAATAACGTTACTGGGTAATGTTACACCTGGTCCTAGCGGAACTGTCGCCTGCCTGTGCCTGCAAACGTGCGCTGCAGTTAAGTTTTGTAAACAATGCCACATGGCATGCAGGCTGTGTTGCCAGGTTTGACAATACCCCCTTTAGGAAGCACCATTAAGGCTTAATAACTTTCTTTCACCTTCATTATTTGGGTGAAGGGAGAAGTATAATTCAGATGTTTGCGTTTTTGTAGTGCAGTATTGTATGTTTATGAAGCACATTTGAAAAAATGTATTGGCTGTGTTACCACATACAATGGGTCCCATTTAGAAGTGGCCACTTCATTCACGCTTTCCGTGATTCAAGCAGCTGCGTGAAATGTATTACAACTTATCGCCACAAGGTGGCAGTTTAAGTCCGCTGTAGAATTGCCGGTGTTGTGTGTCTTCTGGTTTCTCCACCTCCTGGTTTCCTTGCGTGTGCATGCGCTGCAGCAGTTGTCATTTGCAAACAAGTTGTTTTTAGGCGGTTTGAAGTCGCTTTTCATATACGCCATGAGCACTCGGCTACATTACAGCCACTCGGACAAAAGACGTAAAAAAATATATGTTTTGAAAACTAGCATTAAACTGGATTCGATCCCGCAAAAGCAACACATGCACGACTCTCTCCAGCCTGATTCCCTACTCCTTGAGCCAACTAATACCTGGCTGTGACGCGATACAATTAACTATTGTAGGCTACCGTCAATTAATAACGTAGGCAACACCCAGGTAACATGTTGTCCAGGCTATCTGAAACAAGTGGTTGCCCTTCATCTAAAACTGGTTACCTTAGGCTGCTACGGCCGTCAGTGCGCTGACGAGACGTGGAGCCGCCGTCTTGGACCGGTCATCCACTCCACTCCACTCCACCTGTTTGACCGGTGCGATGAGCTGTCAGCGCACTTAATTAATCATATCTCACTGAATACCGAACAGATTCTCACGCGTTTTTTTTGCTGCAAAGGTCATACATGTAGCTATGATACAGGACACATGATTTAGCGTATTTTAATATTCATAGTGGGTTTAACAGTAATAGAATATTCTGATATATGATATAGAGTGACCTGACGTCCGATATCAAAACTGGGAACATAATCCATGTTTGACAGCATAGACAAAACTAGTTTGATACAAGTTTAATGAGTTAAATATAGTTCACAGTTGACAGAAAAGTTCCATCAACAGCATTATTCACAGAAAGGTTCCATAAACATTTAAGTGAGATCAGTGCCATTCAGACATCTGAGGGGTATTCCAAGTAGGCCTATGTGGTTTAGTGACAAACTTGGGTAAATTGACTCAGAATAAGTTGTAAACCTCCCAGTAGAAAAGCTGTATGATACAGGAAACATGGTTGTGTGTATTTTAATATTCATAGTGGGCTTAACAGTAATAGAATATTCTGATATATGATATATTATTATATTACCCACCCCTTAGTTGGAATGTGATCATTGCAGCCTCAGTAGACACGAGAGGAGCAGAAAGACACCAACATAACATGAGGGATAGATGTATTTGTTAAGGGGGGGGGGGGGGGGGCATTTACGTTCAGTTGTGAAGACCAATGCCCTATTTTGAATGACAAAACAGCTTTGGCGTGTGTAACAGCTTAGAATGGCTTACAATGCATCCAGCAACATATTTGGGGACATGAGCACTATGGCTCCAGGCATCCCAAAGTCTTGGAGGAGAATGCACTGAAGTTCTTGAATTGTCAAGGACCAGTTGGGCCAGTTTCATGTCTCTGTTGCTGCACTGTGCACAGTAGGCTATGCTACTCTTTGTGGTTGATCAAATAAAAATAAAATATGTATTTGGTGATGACGTTATTGTAGGTCTAGTAGTAGTAGTCTAGTAGACCTAAATTCTTAGAAATTAAATGGTACGACAGAAGAAACGATCTACATTTTAGCGCACCAGACCGCGATGTCTTCAAGAGTTGAATGAAGGGAGTTTGCAAAAATTAGCGTATTTTTCAAGTCAATAAACATTCTTACAAATGTCTTTTTTCAGGGAACATTTGACTTTTCAAAACCATAGGCCTGATAGTCGCTCAGACAAGGAGTTATAAGATAAAGGCAATACCATTTGTGTCACCTAATGCAAGACAAAATGTTGCTTGTGTGGTTAATTAATAGGTGATTGATGACAGTTTTCAGCGAATTGGAGTGGCTCAAAGAGATAATGCGCTGAATAGGTCGGTCTGGTTCATAGGTGTGCGTATTTATTGCAGGTTCGAATCCATTTTAATGCTATAAAGTGCAAAATTATAGCCTTTATTTTACATGTATTTTGTACGAGTGATTGTAGTGTAATGATCATGGGATAGATATGAAATGCGACTTCAAATCCGCCGAAAACAACTTGTTTGCGAATGTTTGACAACTCCTGCAGCTGTGGTGAGCAACGCGAGCACGCGCAAGGAAACCAGTAGGTGGGTAAAACCAGAAGGCACACAACACCGGTAAACAGGGCAGCGAATTGCATTCAAAGGCGTTGCAAGTGGCAGTGAGATACTGTAAGCAGAACGAAACTAAAGATCACCTCGTTGAAGTCATACAGTAGACTAGGCTAAATCAGAGCCTAGCCTACCTTTGTTTTTATTAACCTGGGGCCAGAGATGATGGCCTTTGGCGAACAGTTTAGGCCTACTCAAAATGAGTTAAACCAAATTTGGCGAAATCTCGCCAAAGCTGCCATGCGAGCCACCAGTTATAGCTTGACGAGCCGCGCAATGAGTAACACGGATCTAGCCTAACGTTAATAAAGTTAATCGATTAGCTGTCGACGCATGCCAGCCCAAAAAAATTAATGATTTAAACATGTAATTTCGTCCATGTGATTTAAAGAATTAGATTTGATTGCAAGATAGCATCCTGTCAGATGTAATATCAAACCACAACCATTAAAGTTATGGCAAGCGTTCAGTAAATGTGTCTCTTTTTTTTACGAATGCCTTTCTATGACCGTTGCTGCTGTGATGCTGCCCTCATCCTTGTCCTGGTGTTATTCTGCGTTCGGTAACGTTAGCGATTGTATTGGACCGTAACGTTAACCTAGGTATCACTAGTACGGTGTACATTTTAGGACATCCTCAGCTGTCAGACTCAGGTGTCAGACATCAGATGAAAAGGCATCAGGTCTCAGGAAAACCGCTGTCAAGTTTACGGAATTACACAGTCATGTTTCAGACATCAGATGAAAAGGAGTCAGGTCTCAGGAAAAGCGGAGTCAGATGAAAAGTTATCAGAGTCAGGTTTCAGACATCAGATGAAAAAGAGTCAGGTCTCAGGAAAAGCGGAGTCAGACTAAAAGGTCTCAGATAAAAAGTTATCAGAGTCAGGTTTCAGACATCAGATAAAAAGGAGTCAGGTCTCAGGAAAACCGCTGTCAGAAAAAGGGGAGTCAGACAAAAAGTTATCAGATGAAAAGTTATCAGAGTCAGGTCTCAGGAAAACCGCTGTCAGAAGTAACGGAGTCAGACGAAAAGTTATCAGAGTCAGGTTTCAGGAAAACAGCTATTTCTGTTAACTGGTACAACAAGCAAACTTATTTGTGATATAATAGGCTACGAAATAGTTGTTTTCTGAAAGTTAATTCACTCGTGTAGGCTAAAATAAACCCACGTGTAGTCCTCCAGTTGCCATGGATACTACAAACAAATTCAGCTGAAGAATCATAACGTGAACTAGTGTGGGCATAGAGTGGTGAAGTCCCGCCCCTTCCGTTTGCCTCCATGGGACCTATCTTTCAAATAAATTTGAACGGCAGTCTATGGCGAAAAATAAATTATTTTCTGGTCCCGGTTGACTTGTGCCTTGAATTACCCATATGATGTTTGTCAATTTTAAAGACAATTTTTCATGTAAAGACATTTGCAGTTTGTTTCGTAACTATTGAATTACAACATTGTGAAAGATCGTAATTCCAATGACTACAAACCCATCAGTCGCGCTAGTGACGTTAGCTCATTCACAGCCACACTAGATTGTACAAGCATACCAGCAACAGGTCTTAATTGGGCTTTCCTTGCCGAAGAAAATACCATGAGTCAGAGGATTAAACACATCAGGTAAGTTGTATTCGTCCATAGACTGTACATTACATACTGTTAAGTGACATAGCAGGCAGCAAGATGCAACCGTTAACTAGCATAACAGCTCTTATCGTTTCATTACGTTGGTGACGTACATCGTTCGAGACGAGAGATGTAGTCCACTGAGTGGATTCGCACAAAACCAACATAACTTTTGAAGTCTATCGAACAACAGTACTTTCTTAACGTGAAAAATTATCTTTTAAATTCACACACATCATATGTGAAATTCGTGGCACAATTCAAACTGGACCAAAAAAGAATTGTTATCTCTCCATTAACTCCCGTTCATAATTTTTTGAAAGATAGGTCCCATGGAGCGGAAGTAGAAGGGGCGGGACTTCACCACTCTATAGACATAATATACATAGACGCTGCATCGACCGCTACTCCCTACTAGCGCTGACGAGACGTGGAGCCGCCATCTTGGACCGGTCATCCACTCCACTCAGTGTAATCTGTTTGGCCGGTGCGATGAGCTGTCAGCGCACTTAATTAATCATATCTCACTGAATACCAAACAGATTCTCACGCGTTTTTTTTTGCTGCAAAGGTCATACATGTAGCTATGGTACAGGACACATGATTTAGCGTATTTTAATATTCATAATGGGCTTAACAGTAATAGAATATTCTGATATATGATATATTATTATATTACCCGCCCCTTAGTTGGAATGTGATCATTGCAGCCTCAGTAGACACGAGAGGAGCAGAAAGACACCAACATAACATGAGGGATAGATGTATTTGTTAAGGGGGAGGGGGGGCATTTACGTTCAGTTGTGAAGACCAATGCCCTATTTTGAATGACAAAACAGCTTTGGCGTGTGTAACAGCTTAGAATGGCTTACAATGCATCCAGCAACATATTTGGGGACATGAGCACTATGGCTCCAGGCATCCCAAAGTCTTGGAGGAGAATGCACTGAAGTTCTTGAATTGTCAAGGACCAGTTGGGGCAGTTTCATGTCTCTGTTGCTGAGATAGTTTTGATCGTCAAAAGGTCAGAATTGCCAAGAATCTTGTAGGGGCTGTTTGGGGCATATCTCTGTTCCTGAGATAGTTTTGATCGTCAAAAGGTCAGAATTGCTAAGAATCTTGTCGGGGCTGTTTTTAAAGAGTAGAGATTGTCTGTGCTGTGGGGGGTGAGATCAAGGTACTCATGTTTTGCATGATATCTCAGCACCCAAAGTTGTTATAAATCCATAGTAGCTAGGGGTGGGCGATATGGACAAAAAATAATATCTCGATATTTTTTGTGATTTTGACGATAACGATAATTAGTCGATATCCTTTAAAAAAATGTTTTTGTTAAAGTCTGAGTTACTTTACAGCTCATTATTTATGAATAGCATCATTACAATAATAACCAATAACCTAACCGGTGACTTTTTAACCAAATCAACCAATGCATTGTCACTCTATGACAAATTTCCAATTCTGCCCCCACTTGCGTGTGTGGCAATGACATGGTCTAGCCATCTACATTAGAGAAGATGAATAGGCCTAACAGTTTCCCAAAAGAAAGTTTGAAGCTGAAGTTCCTTTCAAACCTTTACATAGGATTCACTGTAAAACTAAGAGCAGACCAACAGAGTAGCCTACATCTCAGTTATTTCCTTCTATGTTTTGTTTTAGAGCAATCACGTAGGCTAGCATTCCAAGTTACAGAATAGAAACTAATGCATTAGCTTATGGCTAATGTATATGAGAAATCCCATAAAGATGCTAACGGTTAGCATAATCGGTAAACGTAGATATTTAGAGTGAACTTCAGTCCATTTACAAAAGAAGAGAATAGTTATTTGTTTACAACTGACTATTAAAATACTCAAAGGCTAATGTTTTCTCTCCATATAATACCGTGTAGGAAAAAACGTGACTGTCTCATCATACAATGCTACTTGAACAGAAGTAGCCGCATAAAATCATAAGTAGGCTACTCTCGCTCTCTCTGCACAAAATAAACATTAGGCTGCGTGGGACAACGTTGTGACCCACTAGTGATCACGTGACACTTGCTCTGCTGCACTTCTCCAGCATAGCCTACCTCCTGGGAATGTATCAGTCTTCTATGAGTGCGTGATTTCGAGTGTTTTTTCCCCAAAGTAATTTAAATACTCGATAATGTCAATTTGCACATCGTTAAAACAACAATCATGATATTATCGCAGACGATATATATCGCCCACCCCTACTCGTCGTCCCCACAAATCAAGTTTGGCTTTAAATGCAGCGACTTTATCTGCCAGTTTAAAGACAGTAGTCATTCTCCCCTGGAGTGACAGGTTGAGGTCATTAAGCAACCCGAATATGTCACACAGGTAAGCGAGTTTTGACACCCAGTCCTCATCACTAAAATGTGCAGCTAACGGTGACTTTTTTTTCTGTAAGAAATCTCTGCAGCGGCTCTCGCAACTCAAACACTCTGGCCAGTGACCTGCTAAAGATGCTTGTTTTTTATTGCTCATTCTAGCAGTTTAGCTAACTTCGTGTGACACTACCGTTCGCCAAGAACTGATCAAGTGAAGTCAGCTGACCTGAGGCTGCGCAGCGCTGAAGGCAATACTGTATGTAAAAGTGTTGAAGGCAGGACAGACAGACGTAAGAAAATAGACCTTGCAAAATGCAAACATGCGTGCAATCAAACAACTGCATATAGGCCTATGCCATGTAAAAACGTGACATTATTGCGAATTAAATTTAGTTTAGTTTGCATGCATTTAAAAAAAAAACTCATGTCGTAGGCTACGGCCCGGTTAGGAATGTCCCGGTGGTTGGGGACCGCTGAAGTAATGCATGCACAACACATAGCCTATGCATGGAACCCCCGAACCCCGGTCTGTGAAAAAAAAATAGGAATCAAACCGGTCCATGGTACATAAAAGGTTGGGGACCCCTGACCTATTGAACTTCCATTTGCTATTTATGGCCTGTGGGCCTCATTGACCTGAGCTAATGCAAGTCAGAAAGGGGAAGATTCTATTGGGTAAAGGTTCCAGTGGGGGCTGGCATAGAAGCATAGAGGGGGAGTGAGGGTGTTTTAATGTACAGAAGCACACATACAGTCCATCTAATCAATAAGTATGTGTCTGGATTCAATTTTATACACTGACCATTTTCTCACCCATTCATTTCTAATGGCCAGTCATATTTGAGACCGGGAATACACATGGGTGTTAAATAAAACAAATTGTCATGAAAATTATCAAAAATTATTTTGTGTGTTCAGATGCCCTGTATTAAGTCATGGCGCCTCATGGTAGTCAGAATAAGGTAGCAATATTTTTGAGAGAAAAGAATTGTCAATCGGTCACATTTGACCGCAAACACAACAGGAGAGGTTTTATAACTGCAGTCTTAAGTGCTGCTGGGAAAATGCCTGAGCTGAGAATGGTTCACAATTTGCATAAGCTAAAATGCCAAACAGCTGAAAACACTTTTAAAGAAGTTTGTAGGCAGAGCGTCAAGACAGCAGGTACTGTAGATGAACTAAGTTGCAGCACAGGGTTTTCAAGGGTTTGGCCATCGTAGCAGTAAATTCAGATAAGGAGGCCACATTTTGTCTAGGTTTGTGGTGAACTCTAATATTTTCATATGATGAAAAAAAGAACCAAATTCATTAAACATTTTTGTTGACTTGAAATCTTGAGGTAGCTCTGTTGGGGAATTTGTTAACTTATCAACAATGGCAAAAAGAGCACGGGAGTTATTAATGTGTTAATAATGTTACAATTAATGAAGAATGCCTGGCCCTATACATAACTCAGAGTTATATATGTGGAATCTCTTTTTGAAGATGAGTTAATCTGAAGCTTAGTGTTTCTCCATTTACGTTCAGCTTTCCTACATTCTCTCTTCTGATTTGCTACTGTTGTGATATTCCTCCATGGTGTTTTAGGTTTACTGAAGTCTTTCTAACCTTGGCAGGTGCTATTATACTATATAGAGTCAAGGACCCTGAGAATATTAGAGCTAAATTGAGTAAGATGGTCTTCCTGCACACATGATGTCATAGCTACATAGCTAAGGCTTCCATAAAAAGAGTGCTGCTATTCTCATTCATTTATTTGTGGTAATTTGATGGTTTTACTGTAAAATTCACTATGATAGTTCATAGTAACACTGTCAACTTATGGATCTTTTACAGTTCAACCATGAAGTATTTATTAACAGTTCTACCATGACCGCTTTTAATGTGTTCATGATAAGTGATAATGGATGACACTGTGTTCTTTAATCAAAAGTTTGTTTTTCTGTCATGTTGTTAAACTTTAGTCGATACAAGTAGCCTAACATGTGAGTAAGTAAACATAGCCTATTTGATGACCACATCAAACATGGCATAGAGGTAGCACAGGGGCCTGTTGCACAAAAGCTGAATTAAGACATCCGGGATAAGTTACTGAGCTGCGCTCAATGAATCCAAAACAAGAGCGTACAGGCTTAATTGGTTGCACAACGAGCAAGCCAGGATGAGCAGACACGGATTCATCAAGCCAGGTGAAACCTATCCTGGATAAGTGCGCGCTCACGGCTCCCTCAAATAGACCCCGCCACCGATCACAGATTCACTGATTCACCATGGCAACTAGAGCGGCTTCATTGCTTCTTCTACGGTGTAAAGTAGGTAGATAGCCTTCTCACAAAAGCAACAAACAGCCACACCTCTGTTAAGGACAATATTGCAACTAGTTCCGCGACCACCACACGTGAAATGGTTAGGCACTCCCGTGACGTCACATTGTCGCATGACAGGTCGGGAATGGCGAGTATGTAAAAGTTAATTAATGATCACAAACGTTTAAATAATGACAGTGGGTCTAGGTATATGTGATAACAATGTGTAGTGGGCAGTGAAATAACTATTGGTTTCCGTTTGTGGTGACTGCTGACTGAGATAAGGGATGAGATTAAATAGATCCTGGAACTTAGCCTGGTCTGGAGCAGGCTAGCTCCACAGAATAAATCGCCATGGTGATTTATACCATAACATATCCTGCTGCCCCCTATCCTTCCTCTATCGCTTTTGTGCAACTGGATCACGGATAAATTGAGCCAGGATAACCAAGATATCCCGGCTTAATCCCTTATCCTAGTTTTGTGCAATAGGCCCCAGGAATGTGAAGGATATAAACAGAGTGAATTCATGTTTTATTTCATACAGTCTGGTATTATCCCAGAAATGTGATTTACTTTTGAAGTTGAAAATGTTTAGTTGAACTGTAAACTTTATAGTAAACCTCATAATTATGAAAACCTTAGTCTGACTATACAGAAATTGCAGTCAATCATCATCTTTACTTATTAACTGTAAACTTTAAAGTCCGCATCAGACATGCGACCATGAAGTTCATAGTAATGGGAGAGTTCATAGTCAAGTTATGATATATTCATGGTCAAACTGTAAAGGCAATGGTAGAACTATATAACAAATTTAAGTTGAACTGTAAATGTAATTGTTTTACTGTGAAATTTTACAGTTCATTTTTTTCCTGGGTTTAGTTGGAATGTGATCATTGCAGGGATAGATGTATTTCTTCACAAAAAAATATCAAATAATAATGGATTGAAAAGAGGTACTAAAAAACCAGACATGCTAGAATAGAGACCAGAAAATGGATATCCACAGTCCCTTTCTATCAACACTAGTGATTGTTATAGATAAGGATTAGGCTTTAAAACAGATTGTCAACATTTATGTTGTTTGGTCTTTTTTTGGCTGCATACATGAAGGCCAAGGTGGGCAATGTGTTTTCCCTTGTTTGAGGTAGTACTGACATTTCTTCAAGGATGGCAGGTCTGAAAATATCTTCTCCATCATTAAGTTATTCAATTAGGCTAAACATGGCCTTAACTCAAAACAGCTGGTAGGCCTACTGTTAGGACTATGTCATTTTAAAATGTAAAAGTGTCAAATGCAGCCATATTTAAATTCTGCTTACTGCACGTTTATTATAATATAATATGATAATATTCAATATTCATTATTGCAGGTCTACCTATGTCCATGTAATGGAAATAGTTAAAATGTAAAATCTTTTTCAAATCTTCTGCGCGGGGGGGCGTCTTTCGGAAATATGTCACCTTTTTCAGCCCTTCTGAGTTTGCAGGTATGTAAATACAGTGGAGAGAAATTCACCTCAACACAGTTGTGAGGTGTTTTTGGCAGATGGTTTTCAAAATGGAGAGCTGCATACTTCAATTACATTCACAGCAAGAACGATAACTATAACCATAACATTAATGATAAAAGCGTTCACACTGAACAACGATAGCCAAAGTCTCTCCTTGTGTTAATGAATGTGACGCCTAAAATTCGATGGGTTCTTCTGATTGGCTATTAGCTTTTTATTGTTCTCAAAATCGCTCTGAAAGTGATCCCCAATGTTATCGTTCTTCATGTCGTTATCGTTATAGTTTATGTGTGAACGTCGTCATTCATATTAATGAGAACGATATTTGTTTATAGTTATCGTTCTTGGTGTGAGGCCTTTAATTGTAGAGAGAATGCATACAGCCAAAATGTGAAAGTTTGTGAACCCCTTGGAATTATTTGGTTTTCTGCATAAATTGGTCACAAAATGTGATCTGATCTTCATTTAGTGTCACAGAAATAAATTGTGAGAATTATTTCAGATTTTCATGGTCAGTTCTTTGCATGTATAAAGGCTATTATCATAGTACACACGGTTTGAAGTACGATAAATGAATTGAAGATATATTGCTTTTGCAATAAATGAGCAACTTTGCTTAATTTAATGTAGGGCTGAAAGCGTGGCAACATTGGCACCACCGTCTCTTCTACCCCAGAGGGTTTCCCCCTAAAGACCGTTAAGGATGTGGAAGTCATGGAAGGAAAACTGCCAAATCCAAACTTCATGTCCAAACTGGTATGTATGTTAAGTCTAGGGTGGTGCAACTCAATTTTATTGGGCAGTGAACTTGATCTGAAACTTCCTCAGTGTGCTCACACCCATGCTTCTGGCAGTTATGTTGATGTTCATGTTGGGTGGTTTACTCCAGTGAGCAATATAGATAACTTTGCTTTGTATTGTCTTTGTTCCCCCTCAGGTTGCAGCTGTGACTGACATAGGGGGGACAACTGTTTACGAGGCCACAAGAAGGATGATGACCTTCCTCCTAGACCATGGCCTATCCAGGCAGTACAACTTTGTGGGCCAATACGGGAAGAGAGAGTTCAAGGCCTTACAACTGTATGAAGTAATATATGGTAGGTGTGCATGTGGATAATGTTTTAAGTTATACTGATAGGGCTGGGAAGATAACCGCATTACTGCAATACCGCGGTCACGTGACGCCTGCAAAATAAAAAAAGGAAAAAGAAAAAATGTGAAACGTCATGTAGCCTTCTGCAGAGGTCTTAAGCTGACTGCATAACGTGATTATTTCCGAATTTCTGATACGTTTTCAACCCGGAATCATGGTTGAAAACGTATCAGAATCTCAGAATTAAACTTAACAACACCTTTGTTACAACCTGACGCAGCCATTAAAATGTGCGGTAGCCTACTGTTGTAACAGTTGTAAACGCCATGAATGTAACAGTTCTAAAATCGCGATAGCCTTGTTGATAAACTGCTTTCATGTCTGAAGTATTTGGTCTAGTGATCTTTGAAGTTCCTGCGGCTGTCTAAAGCTTAACTGGCTGTTTTTATTTATTTTTATTATTTTTTATTTTTTTAGTCTAGTATCAGTACATAGATGTCGCAATACCCTAATGTTATAAACAGGTCCATTTTTGTTGTCCTGGCTGGGCAGTGTGTTTGCACGTCTCTCAGTTGCCTAACTTGTGTGTTCAAGAATATGTGTGTAGTTCTAATAATAATCTTCATTTATATAGCGCTTTTCTTAACATAGTTGCAGTCTAGGCTGAGAGTTGTGTTAGACAATACAGTATAAAGTAAGTGATCGATATATTTGTTTCTTGCAGGAGGTTTAAAGCAAAACGGCATGACCAGCTAAATCACCCGTAAAGATGCCGAGAACGAAAAGGCGGTCTCCAAGTGGCTCATTGGTGCTAGGGACGGGGGGGGGGGGGGATGTTTTCTTAATTTTACATTAAAAAAAAGGTATTGAATTATATTACTAGTCTCTTTGTTATTATAGCTTTTTTAACACTTGTAAGGTGTTTGGGTCTGTGGGACCCGCTTTCAATGTTTGCTAAAAAGAAAATTATGCTATTTATTATTTCTTCTCACTCAAACTCATTGGCTTTCTGCATCTGCTATCCCCACACAAAGTTACAAAACTTACATTTCAAGCACTTTCACCTGTTCTGATTAAGTTCTAAGAAATAAGCACCAATAATGATAAAATAAAAAAAAACTTCTTTCTATTTACCTTTTTATAATTGAATTTACTTGTTTTCTCACAAAATGATGATCATAAATGTGATTTCACAGAGTTAAATAGCAAATAACCATAAATTAAGTCTATCATTGGTAACTGAGGTAAAGTGAACATCTGTCAAGTATTTTTACATACATTGTTATGCCTGTATTCAGACCCGGATTGGCTGTGTAACAAACACCATGGAACCCCGGACAAAATTAACTGGGACCCAGCTGGGCAGCCCACATGGGGCCCACTCACCAGCCCATGTCCAACCCATATGGGCCCCACACTGGGTTTATTTCTAAACAGAGATGTTGCAGACAAATGGATCCATAACACCGTCAATCCCTATGTAAACATGTAGCAAATAAGTCATTGTAGCCTATTTGTTGAGGTTTCTTTATTTGTAAAGTTGAATCCGCATTTCTGAATACTATCAGAACAATGGCTTTTGCGCGTCTACAATCGAAACTATCTACAGCCTATGACGCAAATTGAATTGCAATGTCCGGTACGGATGTCTGCTTTAGTTTACTAGATTTTAATCGGTGAAGTTGAAGAGCTGGTGTCCGTTAATGTTCGTGCAAATAGGCTGATTCATGTCCCTTGCATTTTGCAACTGCGAGGTCCATGGCAGCTAGGCGCCCCACAGAAATGTTTGTTTAATTTTGCGAGTGAGATGTCCACGCTGTCCCTCTGCGACGCGTTCGCCCCCCAATTTCAGAGCTATTATAAATGCAAAATTGCACAGAGGACCGTGACTGTGGTAAACAAACTATATCCTAATAGAAAACTGATAGCTTTCCTGGCTAAATTGTATAAGTTAGGCCTATTAGACAACATAAATTGTGCTGGCGACCCAAATAAAATCTCCTGACCCACCCGTGGGTCGCGACCCAGTCTTTGGGAAACACTGCCTTAGGCTATGCAAATTCTGCTGTTTAGTTTGTCTAAACCAGTGCCCCACTAGTGGGGAATAGCGACATGACAGATGGGGCGCGATGAACAGGAGGATTTTTTTTTTTTTTTTTGTGCCTTGATTTGATCTTTAATAATGCCTTAATTTTTTGACAAGAAAGATTATAGATTCAAAACAAAATAGCTACACACAAACATAGGAGTCATAAATAGACCGACATATTAAAATTGCATCTGATCCAGCAGACCGAGACGGGAAATGTAACGTGGAACCAACATTTTGATGGGGTCAGGTGGGGAATGACCGAAAAAGTTTGAGAACCACTGGTCTAAATCAACAGGCTAATGTTGTGGGAACAGTGTTAACATTAGCCTACAGCCTACTAGCTGGCTGCAGGGATAGGCTACTCCAGATGAGGCTATTTAGAACGTTTTTTTTAAGACAGCAGCAGCATCATGTCAAGCACTGTAGCTTTCGAAAGCCCCATGTTGCCAGTTTAGGAGCACCTGTTGTCTAAAGTTATTCATTAGCCTTCAAGTTAGGTCTACTATAATGATGTCTTCCTATTTGCTTCACCTTTTGCCCATCTTAATGGTTCAAACTTCACCTATTCTCCATCAAATACTAATTTTAGCCTAGGCTATACTGTATGTCAAATTTCACATGCAAAAATGCAACATAGTATAAGTGGTTTAGTCTAATATCGCTCACGTTGACAACATTGGAAGAAGCTTATACTAGGCTTCATAGCTGCACTAATAGAAGCGTGTCATGTTTTTTTTTTTCTAACAGAATTTGAATTTTGACACAGCAATTACAGATGCATTATGATGCTCTCTCATATAGATGTTTCCCATTTGTTCAACAGTGTGCAGGAAGTCGCGTTTATGTGTTTGTTTATTTAAATTTATTAGCAGAAGCTTTTGTGCAAAAAAAGAACATTAGCCTGTATTTAACCAAGGACCAAATTAAACACGCCAGAGGTGTAGCTCACCCTTACCTTCAGTATTCCAAGAGAAATGCCACACAGGGTCGTTTTTGTTTGGGGGTTCAAGCTGCCCACTTTGTTTCAAGTATTCGGAGCCTGGGCTGCCTACAGAGACCGTTTTTTTTTTTTTTTTTGCAATGTCATCATCGAATGGGCAGCGCTCGGGTTTGGATGGAACGTGCACACATCTTCAGTGTGCAGCCTCCCATGATTGGTCATTTTTAATATAGCGCTGGAACAAAGTGTTCATTCTGAAACCTCAACAAATAAAGTGTTCCAATGTTCATGCTCTCCCATTTTAAATAGTCATGTGGTTGTATATTTTACCCTTTCTCAAGGCAAAAAATATATTAAAAAAAAAATTGAATATTTGCTCCAGGTCCATCAAATGGATGTCAAAGACTGCAAACCTACTGTATAAGACAGTAGGGTTAAAAAATCCTGAACCCTTTCTTAAGCCCCTCAAAGCATCAGTATTAAGTAGGCTGCAGTTATTGATCCTTCTTGGAATCAAGTATTCTAGCGATTAGACTTTGATTAATCAGATCAAAAGTAGTTTTCCATTATTAAGTGCAATTTATTAATATGCACAACAAATGTCATATTGTAAACTAGCCCTAGTCACTTCAAAGTAAATTATATATGTTATGTAGATTTGTGCATCTGCAACATTTAACATAACTACCAAATAACATTACTTACAAAAAAAATAACTGCAGTTTTTTTGAAGTACAGTGCAGTTATACTTCAGTACAGCAGTGTTTTCATGTACAAAATATTGTATTTCTGAAGTAAAGTACAATAGGCTACGATGTACAGTAGTACAATGCAGTGCTCATCCAAAATACTGCAGAAAACTGCAGTTTTGACACTTGAAGTAATGGTTATTTTTTGTAAATAAAAGGCTAGAATTGTCAAGGGTAGGCTTATTTGGTGAGGTAGCCTAGCCCAGTGTTTTTCAACCTTTTTTGTGCCAGGGCACACTTTTGACACTTGAAATGTCCCACGGCACACTAACATCCTATGTGAAGAAAAAATAAACATACCATAGCCTAAAATTTCAAATACACATATATGGCCTTATTATGGCTTCTATGCAAGACCTGCTCAATCGTTTCATTGTTGTTATGAACTGGATATGTGATGATTCTGTGAATACTGGATATGGGGGCCCCCGTTGTACAATGCCTGCATACCACAAATAGTGCAATCATACAATCAATGAGAGCATGTGGTTATAAATTCTTTGATGCAACAGTTGCTTTTCTGGACCAGTGAGTGACATTTGGGTAATTTTCTGCGGCACACCTGATCTCACACGGCACACTAGTGTGCCCCGGCACAGTGGTTGAAAAACACTGGCCTAACCTAACAGCAGGAATATGTGTGCATACGCACTGGCCTAACCTAACAGCAGGAATATGTGTGCATACGCACTGGCCTAACCTAACAGCAGGAATATGTGTGCATACGCACTGGCCTAACCTAACAGCAGGAATATGTGTGCATACGCACTGGCCTAACCTAACAGCAGGAATATGTGTGCATACGCACAAGGGTGTCACACGAGCGGAGTATGTGTGATTTTTTTTTGGTGTATTGCTCACTTGCAATTTTACATAAATTAGTTTACTAATTCCACAACTTACCAATCACATCGACTCCTGACATTAGGCTACATCCGCTACAAATACCTTATGTTCTAACTAACATACATTAAATCAGCTATTGTGGTACGCCAGTTCTGCTTTGCAGTGGACACATTGCACCTTCTAAGTTTGAAATGATCCCAAAACTTGACATTCTCTGCCTTTTATGAACAGTTTCTTGGCTCTTCGTCATGTTTCATGTTTGATTAATGAATCACTCCAATACTGATTTTTTTTAAACATCTTTTAATCATAGATCAACAAATGCAACCTCCCACAAGACACCTGAAAGACAAGAGCAACCTCAATTAACACATTGGACCACACATGAGAATAAGAACTATCCTGTGGTTAGTTGTATGACTGCTTGTCATGCCAAAAAACAGATTGCCATACAAGTAAGTTGAGAACTACTTCAAAGTGATCTTGAACAGTAGGTGCATCAATGGCCATATTGCTCATTATGGATCCAAACTATTAGCATTGACCTGTAGGCAGCTCTAGACTGAGCTCAGCCAGGTTTAAACACCCTAGGGGGCAACATGTGAATTAAGCCTTAATTAAGTTTTAGACTAAAAGGAGGTTTCACTGAAACTTTCTATTGTAAAAGTATTTTGTCTTGAACTAGGCCTAATCCATGTCCAGGACAGCAACATCCAATGGGTATGCAAGTACAATACCGGTCAAAGGTTCGGGGTCACTTAGAAATTTCCATTCTACTTGATTATAAACAATACCAGCTGAGATCAATTGCATTGTTTTTTTTGTTTTTTTTCAATCAGGGCAGCAGTTTTCAGATTACATTATGTGCTTACATAATTGCAGAAGGGTTATTGACTGTTGTAGAATGAAAGCTATTTATCCAATGTTCCAAAGGCACGTTCTGTTTACTAATCTGATATTTTAAAAGGTTAACTGAGACAACATTGGAGAACCCTTTTGCAATTATGTAAGCACATCATGTAATCTGAAAACTGCTGCCCTGATTAAAAAAACGATCTGCATGCAACTGATCTCAGCTGATATTCTGACAATAATGGAGTGGAATGGAAATTTCTAAGTGACCCCAAACTTTTGACCGGTAGTGTAATTGGCAACAAATGAGATACGAGAAAACAGCATTGTGTGAGAATGGTGCATCTAAAAAAACTACTTCAGGACTAGGCCAGTAAGGCTAGATGACTTCTAAATGTAAAACATGACCAGTTACATATCTGATATCTGAGTCATCCACTGAATAAACATTCATTTGATCGATACAAAGCCCTTCGCCATTCTAGAGAACAAGCATTGTCCTCACCCTGTGTCTAGTTCATCCTCCTGATCATTCTGTTGATCTGGTCCTCCCTGTTGCCAGCGTCGCCTCCTTCTACAAAGTGGGTGGTCTTCTTGTTCATGCCACCACGAGGGGAGGAAAGCTTGAAGGGCCACAGGAAGTTGTTGGCGACCTTGAAGTTCTTGCCAACGGTGTAAATCTCATGGATCAGGTCCTCAACGCAGATGATGCCGTAGTCCCCTGCCAAAGTGAAGGACAACCTCAATGCTCACCATTCATAGTCAATATTTACTGTCTACTACCGCCATGGCATTACAACATGACTTTAAAGTGAAATGGGTCAGCTACCCAGGACAACATACCAAGAGTTTTTTCAACCAGGCTGTTGTCTGTCAGAGGAATACGCTGCTTCTGCATCTTGCCAAAGCCACGTTTGTAAATCAGCTCACGGACTGATTTCAGATTGGGGTATCTAGACGAGGACCAACAGAAAAATGTTTGCATTAAACAAAAATAAAAAAAAAAGACAAATCTCAAACATGCATTTTTGAACTCCAGCATGCATCAGGTCTTACCATATTTTTACCAACATGCATCACTTCATTCGTTTAGGTATTGTAGCACAGGTCGCATACATGCATTAACCACAGGGCTGTACATGTACAAGTCCACACTTACAGCTACTACAGGGCTGTACATATCTATGTGACTCACTTTCATTCAAAACATTTAAATGGAGTAAGCCTTAATTTCATTACAACAAATACTTCAACAGGCTACACTTGGCTTGGTCAAGTAAAGTTGACACATCGCACTGCACAAATTGGCTCAACACAAACTGTGGAAGGATACAATTGATCTATAGACCTGCATATAGTGAAACCTTTTCCACAATGCCTATAAAATGGGATTTCAATGACTTTTCCAGGAAGCGACTGGAGGAACCATATACTTACCAGATGGAATTGTCCCCAGAAGGTATATTCAGATGAACTAATGGCACCTTATGACAGCCCATTGGCCAGATAAGTTATAAACAAACTGTAGGTGACCTAATCGATACCCGTATCCCATATATACCATTAGCAGTAGAACAATATACAACAAAGGGGTTTGCTGCATTCTCCCTGTGGGAAAAGCTGTAATTTAACTGCCAAAGTTGCACCTCCTTAGCAACTTTTCCCTGTGCACTTTCTGCATGAATGAAATCAAGGGTAAATTTTCTAGTTCAAGCTAGCAGACCACTCCATACTATTGAAAATTTCCTTAGAAGCAATTAATTGAAAAGAAAACAGTACAGTACTATTTGATGGAAAATATTCCTTCAATGTGCTACAACATGCAAACCAAGTTAGTTCACATCAGCAACCCCTCAACACATGGCTACTTACTATTTACCAAATGCTTCAAACCAAAATCAATTAGTTGAATTGTGTGGTCACCACAGTACTTGAGTCCTCATTTTTCAAGTTCTTCCAACATGACATTGATAACTTTGTTGCGTCTGCATGTCATGATAGGGCACTTTAATCTTTGCACTAAAACATGCCAATCTACAGTCTTACTGGGTGCCAGCTCAAATTGGAAAGAATGTGTGATAATCATACATAGTCTCCCTAGGTGACATGACAAATGTCATACCAAGTTTGAAAGAAAATTAACTCACTAAATAAACTCACCCCCATGCAATGTAGGGCTCGGCGATTCTGAGCATGTTGATGGAGGCCTTGTTCAGCTTGACAAACACACCATTGAAGATCTGGCGGAGACGCAGGAGCTGCAGCACCTTGCGCACCTTGGGGCTGACACCGTTGATACTGAGGAGAATGGGAATAGGTTTAAATGTTTCACCTGATGCCAAGACCAGTACTGTACAGGTTGTCAATATGTGTGGCTTCAGATGAATTTGGCTTATTTTCAGAACAAGTCACCATGGTCGATAAGACGGGGAAAAAAGAGGAACATCATTAACCACAACTTTATATCAGCAACCTTCTCATACTAAAACTGTACTTCACACCACTCACCCTCTGATCCTAATAACAAAGGCCAATTTGGGTTCAGCTGGAACATAGAAGTTCCCCACTTTGCGGGCTGTCCTTGCCAAGCGGACCTCACGCCTGTACATCTCTTTGTACTCCTTGTGGTAACTTTCTGCCCTTTTGAAAATTAGCTTCCTTGTTACCTTGCGGGCCTAGGTGGGGAAAACAAGAAAGGTGCAACACTCATTAGTGAAGTTACAATCATTCTGACAAAACCAACCATACTACTTCAAGACAATGCCATTACCTTTTTCTCAGCCAGCTTGGCTTTGAGACGCATGGCCCTGACGACAGCATAGCGCTTCCGCCTCTTGACGAGGCTTTCGGGGACCGATGGAACCTTCTTGTCACTGAAATAAATAAGGAAAATGTTAAGACAAATGAGGACTCCATGCAGGCAGTTGAGAGATTATACATTTACGTCTAAAAAAAACATCGCCTGATGTTAACAGGTAATGGTATCCAGTAATAATACGTTGTTTAAGTTCAACACATTGACACGGTAGGTTATTTTAACTTAACATTAACCAGACACAAGCGACATAGCATTAAAACGTCAGCGGATGCTATATTGAACCCTAGAACTTCGTACACCTTGTGACAACTTAACATTCCCTTGCTTTATATATCATGTGCGTTAACGTTAGCTGCTAACGTTACCGTTAAAGTAAACCGGTTGTTGCCCATCATGGCGACTATTACAGGCTAGTCAATGCTTTTAGAAAAGTAAACACACGACTACTAAATGGCATCAATAGCAACCAAACGTATAATAGACGAGAGCCGGAAAATGAGTATCAGACAGTAATCAATAGGGTATTGAAAATACAATCAGCTAAAGTTTAATTCTACAGTCACACGTTCACTGCAGTTAGCCTCTTTGGCTACCAAGGTGCGGAAGAAAATAACTCAATAAGTACTGCTTACTACTTCGTAATATCACATTTGTCCATACCAAACGTTGATGCTCTTCTAAATATTTTACTGAGAAACACCAGAAAACACGTAAATTTTAATGATGGTAGAAGATTCAGCCGCAGGAAAAGTCACTTACGTTTCACCCGCCATTATCCCCACAGTAAAAGAGGCTAATACGCATGCGCAGTTGACATTTATACTTCGGGTCCGTGACGCTTGATGTTGGGTGAATTTTTAGGTATCCTTTTAGCTGCCAGTGTATTCCACAACACTTTGGCGATATTCATATTGTAATAGTAATTTCCCTTTATGTCTTGGAACAAGTATATTGATATAGTTATTGTTAGTTGCAGTAACTCTTAACAACATCGTCGTGGAGAAAACAGTCTAATCTTTCAATCGCATTATTTCATACCCTGTGTGGAATTACCAAGATCTATCCACTGGATAGGCTGACAATATTTGCATCTTTTTAGCATGCACGGAAGTCACGCAGGGTACAAGGGTTATAAAAGCGCTGTAAGTGAAATGTATTGATACAACACGTTTTCTTGCAGTGCACTAGTTAGCTGCCACAGAGCTTGTACCTGACGAGGACTAGTGAGTAGTAGTTACTGCGTCAAAAAAGTTTGCTTCGACGGGCGACTTGTACGTAACAACGCTAGGGTCAAACAGTTAGCGAGTCAGTTTTACAGTATTGTAGGCTAGTGTTTTTTTGCACAATTGCTAAGTTGATTTAACGTTACAGTGGGCGAATTTCAAGATGAACATTGCTGTCGAATTTGTTGTGGTTGTATTTAGAGTAGTTTGGTCATTCGTGTTGGCTGGTAGTAAGTGGATTGTTCGAACAAAGGAAAAGAGTGTCGTAGGACAGGTATGCCTGATAACAGGAGCTGGAAGCGGTCTAGGACGACTTTTTGCTAAGGAGTTTGCTCGGCGAGGTGCATCACTTGTGTTGTGGGACATCAACCGACAAGGCAATGAAGAGACCGCAGAAATGGTCCGCGAAATATACCGCGACATGTCGTCCAAAGGAGGTATGCTGTGGTGATTATATTTGGCGAAATGAATCACTTGCAGGTAATTTTAATGCTTCAAGATTTAAACGTTTTAATGCGGATTTTTCTCAAATTCAATCTCCAGACACAACTGGTGGAATCCAAGAGGTCCCTTTCCAGCCACAAGTGCATACATTTGTGTGTGATGTAAGTAAACGCGAAAGCGTATACTGCACAGCTGAGAAGGTCCGAGCTGAGGTTGGCAACATCGACTTCTTGATCAACAACGCAGGGGTTGTTTCCGGGCATCACCTCCTCGAGTGTCCGGACGAACTCATCGAGAGAACAATGATGGTCAACTGTCATGCACATTTTTGGGTAGGTTTGACTGGCTGATGTGTGGACCGCAAAGCCTATTTAGCCTACTGCAGTGGAGGGGGGCCATGTTGGTTTGATTTTACTAGGCTATATGTTTTCCACTGATATCCATGTCTCAAGACTTGATGTTATCATGCCTGTGGAATGAAGTCAGTCATAATTTATCATTGTTGTTTAACCATTTGCAGATGGACTATTCTAATTTCGTTACTCGGTGTCATTTTATTGCATCTTTTTATTCCACAGACCAGCAAGGCCTTTCTTCCCAAGATGTTGGAGCAAAATCATGGACATATTGTTACCATCGCTAGTACATTGGGACTATTCACAACAGCTGGAGTGGAGGTTGTATTGCTAAATGTTTTAAAGAATTTAGCCAAATAAGAAAGACTTTACACTGATTTTGAGCAGTTACTAAATTCCTAACACTTAACTCCTCTTCCTTTACCTCTCTGCCTGTACAGGATTATTGTGCCAGCAAATTTGGAGCAATAGGCTTCCATGAGTCCTTAAGTCATGAACTGAAAGCTGCTGAAAAGGATGGAATCAAGATGACTCTTGTCTGCCCTTTTCTTGTGGATACTGGCATGTTTACAGGTTGCAAGATAAGGTATGCCTGTGCTTATAAGTTGTCATTCTAAAGTACAGAACTATGCACTATACACTATGTCTGGTACTTCTCATTTAGGTAACACTTTACTTAACAGTATCGACATAAGTGATACGACACTGTGACACATGAACCCTAACTCTAACCCTAATCCTAACTTGTTATGACAAAAACCGAATGCCACTTAATAATAGAAGCATTATGTCATAAACGTTTATGACTTGTTAATGATACTGTCAAGTAAAGTGTAACCCTCATTTATATACAGTGCACATGCACCATATGTTTGGTCTAATGCAGTTTGTCAGATGCATACGTCTTGGAAAAGTTGTGTTAATGAGCTGGTTTCTATTGAGAGTTAAACAGACTTTGTCTTTGTCTAACAGGAAAGAAATGGCTCCTTTCTTCCCCCCACTGAAGCCAGAAGATTGTGTGACTCAAGCCATGAGGGCAATCCTGACAGACCAAGAAATGGTTTGCACACCACGAGCAATGTATATGGTCAGCTTCATGAAAACGTAAGTGTTTATTACCTTACCTTTCCAGTGTTTAACACATGATCTCATTGATGGTGACACTATGGGTGTATACAGTCCCTAATGAATTGATTTGATGTCTTGCAGGATCCTTCCATTTGATGCCATTGTTTGTATGTACCGGTTTATTGGAGCAGACAAATGCATGTACCCATTCCTTGCTCATTGTAAAGAGTCTATGAACAATAACGACACCAAGGTTACAAGCTGAACCTTGCCTACCTTTAGGAGTTAAAGACTAAGTTATCAGTGCTGTTGGCACAGGGTGTTATTTAAAAGGTTTCACTTGGAACGTGAAGGGCTACATGAATGATGTAAATCTTGATAGGAATCAGTAAAGGTTCAAAGTGGGTAATTTCTGTAGCTCAATGTTTACATTTAATTATTTAATCATAAAGTGCAGTATGTTACTGTGTACAATGCTTACCAAATATGACCTTATTATTCAACATGTCAAGGTTGACAATGGCCTAACTTGTAGTATGGATAATTTTCTCCCTTTTGTTGTGGGAGATATTTATATATGAATGATGTACAATCAAGTAATATGGGTGTTCAAATGTTCAGTGTATGAATGGGCTGTTAACTCTGCTACCAGTGCCTTATACATTATTTGTGTTTTTTCTAAATCATTATACAGTGTTGTAATAAATGTGACAAAACAAAAAATACCTGTCTGTGACTAGTTTTGTGTCTGAAAATATGACAAACTCTTGGTGTTCAGCTGTCAGTTTAACCCATATGGTAACTAAAGACTAATATTGTGTAAAGGCTCCACAGTTTGTTTGTTTTCTGTAAGAGGCAAGAACTTGATATTTGGTGTGATGCCTCTTGGTTGTGATTGCTCAAACTTACCATGTCATAATTGATAGACAAATTTGAGTTACATATAAAAAAGAAAAATCATCAAAATCAGATTTACACTTTAAGAATTCCTTTTCCTCTGAAGTCAACGGTACCACATACCATGATGTGACTCCTAGTAGTTTGAGATACAGCAATTTGCAGGGCTCCAGACTAACTTTTTGCACTGGTTGCACTGGTGCGCCTAACTTTTTTTCTTAGGTGCACCAGCATAAAAGTTAGGTGCACCCAAATTTTCAACCACATTGCATTTAACACCGCAGCAGGTTCACTTTTTTTCCTTAATTACTGTCCTATATAGGTTGTCCTATGACTTATGATTTACAATTCTACAAGAAAAGTAAACTTAATGAAGTGTTGGTGCTTTAAGTGCTTCACTGAGCTGAAATTTAAACTTAAAACATCTCAACATGAATTAAATAAAAATAACAGTGAGTAAATTAACAGTGCACGTCTTTTAAGGGCTTCAAACTGCACATCTCATGGCTCAATGTCTTACATACTATCCTTCATGATCTTTAGGCCTTGGCTAGCTCGCCATGCTAGCATCTTCCATAGAAATGTATTTGAGAACAATTTAAAGAGATGTTCCAAGTAGCCTGGGGGATTTTTATGTAATTTTGCAATGATGATTGCAATAATCATTTGACAGTCCCACAATGCAATTTACTTTTTAATTTGACTATTTTTAAATTTTCAATAAGAACATCACTATGGTTAATGCAGTAACAAAATGGTAGGCCTATTATTATAGGCTATTGCAATGACATCATGCTCGATCTAAATGTGTCCATTCAATTCACGTACACAATGACCACAGTTATACAGTACATGCAGGGAATATTCAGGCTTTAAATGTAGCAGCGATATTCGGTTGCACCAAATACCGGATTAAATTGATTGATGCCATCAGAATGAGTTTACACAACTCGCGCGCAAAACGAATATTGCTGTTGAAAACCGGGTTACTCCCTGCATGTAACTGCGGTCAATGACGCACTCCTTTTCGGCGATATCTGTAGCCTATCTCTGTCGTTCGGGAAGGCCTTGTATACATTGTTCGCAATTTTAAGAAGTCTTTTCATCTGCAATGACTCCTATAAATTTGGCGCAAGTGGCATTCCTGTACGTCGGGTTTAGGTTCAAACTATTTTTCTGGTGAATAATTATTTCGGACTGAACTTGGTGAAGGGAAGTTTCACTAGGCCTATCGTAGGCAACGATTAACTTGATCATCATCTCAGTCTCGTCTGATCGGTTTGCTGCTGCCAGCCGCCGAAAGGCAGTGGGGAGAGGGGACATTTATCTCGGCCTATGTGACCACACTGTAATGCAACTACATCCACTCTGTTTATCTGACGGGTCTCTGACCTCTCTCTCTCTCTCTCTGCAGCACACGCATTTTCAAATTTACACACAGGCACTGGGCCACGGCCAATCAGAGGGGAGGTCCCGCCCTTCACTATCTGTGATTTGTTTAAACCACGATATTGGCCAAATATGTGTTTGTTATTGAACCAAAGGTAGAATTTCAATGCGGACACTTTTTCCTCTCTCGAATAGCTGGTCGCACCGGTGCAACCTCCGATTTTTTTAGTCGCACTTTTGAAAAATTAGGTCGCATATGCGACCAAATTGGTCGCACTCTGGAGCCCTGAATTTGTTCATCATATATTTCACTATTTTAGTTTTTAAACTAATTTCTTCAATTTATCTATCCAAATAACAAGCCTTGGATGACCAGTAATGTCAAGACCCTTCTCAATAGGAAAAAGATGGCGTTTAAGGAGGGGGACATGGCAGAGCTGAGGCGAGTACAGGGGGAACTCAAGATGAAGCTGAAAGAGGCAAAAGAGGACTAAGGAAGATGGAACAGAAGCTGCAAGATAACAACATGAAGGAGGTGTGGGACTGTATGAAATCTATCACTGGCCTTAAGAAGAGCAGCAGCTCTGTGGAGGGAGACCTGGACAGGGCGAACCAGCTGAACCACTTTTACAACAGGTTTCATTTGCCCAGCCCCCAGCCCCCACCCCACCTCATTATCAGTGCAACACTCACCCCCACCATCACTGGATATTGCACCCCTCCCCCACATGGCTACCACGAACAAAGAGGTGACAACTACCTCAGTCAACAGCCATCAGACACACAGACCTCAGATGCTGCCCCCCTCCCCTCCCTTCCCCGGGTTCCCCCCCTCCATCATCACTGCTGATCAGGCCATCGCACCTCTCCCCCACATGGTGACCACGAGCAGTGCTACAACAATGGCTTCAGCCAATGGCCATCAGTCTCTAGCCACACGACAACCCTCACAGAAGCACCCCTCCTCCTCCTCCCCCTCCACTCCCCGCATCCCCCCATCATTTCAGCGGACCAAGTATGTTATCTCTTAAGGAAACTCCATCCTCGTAAGGCAGCCGGGCCTGACAGACTGTGTCCAAGGCTGCTCAAGGCCTGTGCTGCTGAACTGGGGGAGCCACTGAAGCACATCTTCAACTGGAGTCTACGTCTCGGACAAGTTCCAACACTGTGGAAGACATCATGTCTCACCCCCGTTTCCAAGAAACCACACCCCAGCGAGCTTAATGACTTCAGACCTGTCGCTCTAACATCACATGTGATGAAAACAATGGAGCGGCTGGTCTTAGGTATGCTCAGACCCCAGGTACGCCATGCACTAGACCCGTTACAGTTTGCATACCAGGAGAAAGTGGGCGTGGACGATGCCATCACTTATCTTCTACACAGTACACATTCTCACCTAGACAAGGGGAAAAGTGCTGTGAGAATCATGTTCTTTGATTTCTCAAGTGCTTTTAACACCATCCAACCCCTCAGACTAGGAGACAAGGTCTTGCAGATGGGTGTGGACGCTCACCTGGTAACCTGGATCACAGATTACCTGACCGAGCGACCACAGTTCGTCAGACTGAAGAACTGCCTCTCTGACACTGTGATCAGCAGCACCGGAGCGCCACAAGGAACTGTGCTCTCTCCAGTCCTGTTCCCCCTGTACACATCTGACTTCCGCTACAACACCAAGTCATGCCACATGCAGAAGTTTTCTGATGATACTGCATTTGTGGGGTGCATCAGGGACGAGCAAGAGGAAGAGTACAGGAGCCTGGTGGAGGACTTTGTGCAGTGGTGCAAACTCAATCACCTTCAACTTAACACTTCAAAGACCAAGGAGATGGTGGTGGATTTCCGAAGGTCTAAGCCCGCTCTGCTACCAGTCTCCATTGATGGGGTCAATGTGGAGGTGGTAAGCACCTACAAGTATCTGGGTCTCCACCTGGACAATAAACTGGACTGGTCAGCCAACACTGATGCACTCTACAAGAAAGGACAGAGCAGGCTGTACTTCCTGAGGAGGCTGCGGTCCTTCAATGTGTGCATTCAAAGTGTTCTATCAGTCTGTTGTTGCCAGCGGCCTCTTCTATGCAGTGGTATGCTGGGGAGGAAGCACAAAGAAGAAGGATGCTGGGCGACTTGACAGGCTGGTAAGGAAGGCTGGCCCTGTAGTGGGAGCTGAACTGGAGTGCATCACTTCAATATCTGACAAAAGAACCCTAAACAAACTGATCAACATCTTGGACAATGAATGTCATCCGCTCTACAGCACTATCAAAAACCAAAAGAGCTTGATCAGCTGGAGACTTCGCTCACTGCCATGCACAACTGAAAGGCTGAGGAAGTCATTTGTTCCTAGGGCCATTGAACTGTTCAATGCCTCACTAAAGGGAAGAGGAGAGATAGACTTCTCTGCTTAGTCTGTCTGCCTCTCCACCCTTTCCATGTCCATGTTTTTCTGAGTACTGACTGCCCACTACTGCTTACTACTATTTTACTACTGTTTTACTATTGTACACAGCCTAATGTTTTCACTACTGTTTTACTGCTACACTGTAACCTCAACCTGCTCTTGCACTGAAATAGTTTTTTTATTTTACCTTGTCTACATTACACTTTACTCTCCTATTTGTCTATATTATTTATGCTGGTCTCTAGACCTTACTGTTGCACTGTTGGACTAATGTTGGACTACCTTTTGCACCTTCACCATGACACCCACTCTCTTGAGCACTTTGCCAGGCACACACAACTAAGGACTATGGTTGGACTACTGTTTGCACCTTCACCATGACACTCACTCCCTTTAGCACCTCTCCAGTCCTGGCCCTGTCACTACAAGCGTCTTATGCTTGATCACCCTCAAGCACATTGGACTTTCTTAATTTAACTTATATAGTGTATTTAGTATTTCGTTTTGTTAGTTTCTTATCTTATCTTCTACTGTCTTTATTGTACAGTGGAGTTTAGTTATATGTTTATACTTATACTAATGTTTACCATTTCTGCTGTAAGTGCATGTTGTGTGTTATGTCTGTATGCTACGGAGACCCTTGAATTTCCCCTTGAGGATCAATAAAGTATCTATCTATCTATCTCTATCTATATTCCTAAAAGTGGAAATACAGGTTTCTGGGGTCACATGGTCAAAAATGTTATGCACCTGTGGCCCATATTGACTCTGGTAAGAATTCATTAAAAAATATTTTCATGAATGTATTGGGGGATGAATGTATTTAGATAAATGAATCACCTTGGTTCCTTTTTCATGTGTCTGAACCACTAACATACCCACAGTCTGGACTCTGGTGCTTTACATATTGCCACTGTACAGACCTTAGAGCCATTCCTCTGGGATTTCAGCATTTTTCTTTTTTAAATCCCATAGGAATGATATATAAATTGAACTATACAGAATATATGTTTATTATAATTTGTGTTTATATTTCATTTGTGGACCCCCTCTCTCTTTTCATGGAAAATAGGAATTTATCCTTGTGAGTAAACCCTAAAAATCGTATATTAAACGCTGTAGCCAGATACTTTTGGTGACCAATTCAGACCCTATTTCAACAGATTTCTCTATGTTGCTACTTTCAGTGCTGTCAAATTAAATTTTAAAATTACACCCTAGACATTATCAGGTCTTCATGGTATATGTAGAATGAATTATGAAAAGATCAAATATAATATAATCTTTACTTGAGCAGTAGTTAATGAAAACAGCATGCAGCTGAGTCATTAACTTACAAAAACATCAGCTGAAAGTCTCTCAGAGTATACTGTGACTACCCTGATATGGAGAGGAAACAGTCAAGACAAAGGCCCTTAGTACTCCTACCCACGTCCAACTCCACATGATGATCAGCTGAGCAGACTCAGGTTGCCCTTTAATTTCTGAGGCCAAGTGTCCTTAATTACATAAACAAAAATGTCTTATTGCATTGTTTATGACTGCAATACTTGACTAAAGACAATGCCTCTGGCTCTATAACTTGACCCAGTGTTAGTTTGGCACCATGGAGGCCCTCTCCCTCACCAAGCCTGTGTGGATATATCCACATCCATAGATTAAAGGTTCAGGTTCACTGAGAACCAGAATATATTATCTGTAGTGTTTAATGAAGAATTTAATGTAAACATGAAGTCATGGGGGATCTGTCGGCCTAAAAGCACATATTTAAAAAAAAATTATAAAAAAAACATATTTAAAAAAATAAAAATAAAAAAAACACATATTTAAAAAAAAATAATCCAAAAAATTATAGGACAGAAAATAATCATGTTAATTCCACCTTTTCCAGCAGTTCTCACTTCATGACTGAGATGACTGGAAGCCTCAAGTTGTTGGCAGGGATGTGAGTATGAATTCTGTGATCTCGGTGAGGTGGACTGCGCCATGCAGTATCGGATTTTTAAAAAAGGCATTCAGAACATGTTAATGATGGTGGAGGTTATTGTCCAATGTTTATAACAATACCAGTGCTATTAAATGGTCCCTAGAGTGTTGTTGCGTGTACATGTTGTGAATGTGGATAATACAGTGTGATTTTTGAATGTTAAAACTTACAATTGGTGAATAAACTCTTTTGAGAAGTGGATAAACTCTAATAAGAGGTGGATAAACTCTACCTCTGACATTTCAGAGGTGGGTAAACTGTGTTTACTTGCGTTAAGCCTCCACTACTGGTTGTTGGCACAAAATAGACTAGAAGGGTCAAAGAAAGATGTTTACAATTTAGTAACTACAAAACTGCATTGTAGTTTTATTTCTATTTTGCTAAATTATTATTAATTTTTAATCATTATTATATCTGTAATGTTCAATGCAAGTGGTATTATGAGCTAGAGTAAGACTCCGTGGGTCAAATTACCCATATTCTAAAAACATACAAGTGAATACCACTCCAGGAAGACTCCATGTGGTCATGCACCAGCATTTCCCCTTTGCATGCTAACCACCCACAAGCGTATTTCAAGTATCCATTCATGATGGAAAGACAGGCTACTAGCATAAACTCAGTTTTATTGTATCTCATTCATTCATTCAAATGGGAATGCCTCTTGTTTCCATGCTCAGCAGTAGGAGGGTCCCAACTGGAGAGATGCCTGCATTGCTTCGTCACCTCATTTGTATAATCTGATATGTGGCACTTATCACTGCGGATGGAAGGTAGAAGCCAAATGCCAACCTGGGCTATTCTCATCCGTTAGTATTTCCTAGCCATGGGAAGACTGGGACTCCTCTCCATCCATCTCGGTAATCAAAACAGTAGTCTATGGAAAAGATAAAGAAGGACTCCCATTTGCTGAAGGGAAACCAGCAGGAGGAACTCCGATGTGGCAATGGAAATGATGGAGGCGGGGCATATACTTAATATGCTGACCAATTTTCCTCAGGATGTGTAAGTTGGAGGAAAGAAGATGTTTTCTAAACAAAAGGGCCACATATATGACCTATTCAAATTAATGAATGACAGCATTCCCCACAGTCAAATACCAGTGCCAGTGGACCTGTTACTGGATTACCAATGTACCAGTGTGTCTTTATAAACTTCAACAGGAATTTTATTATATTCGTGCACATTATTCATGTCATGAAATTTAAATAAAATCATAAAATGCATGGAAAAATCAAAAAGAGAAACAAAGCCTTTGGAATATTTAACATTTACTGATTCCATACTGTAGGTGTTGAAGCTGTTGAAGGTGTTTAAGAAAAAATGATAACCTTTCATAATTAGCGGGGCTGATTACAACTGATAAGGCTGTGAGCAAAAGATTAAAGACACGTGTGAGAGTAGGACTATGGTATAGACTTTGAACCCTCTGTTTTTTCAGTACTCTTCTCTTTTGTTATAGTGAGCAAAAGAGGGCATATTTCAGGATATCTAATCATTCACTGGCAGCTTTTAGGTTATGACCCTTTGTCTCCACACCTGCAAGGGATCCATCATCACCAAACCAATGCATGAGGAAACTGAGGAATCTGAAGCAAAACAAGTTTCAGCATTTCTCTGAATCTTTCCCAATTCATAATTTCCATATCATCTTAGTCCAATCCACTGACTGCAAACAACCGGGCACAATGAATAGGATTGTACTGATGCAACGTTGTACGAAATGATGCATAAACCAAATGTCTCTGCACAGACATATCTAATGCCTAACGGCATGAAAGACAACTTATCCTTAACCATTGTTTAATAATTTGTAAAACTAGATGTACCGCATAGCGGTACAAAATATGACCGCCGCTCAGTCCTGTACATCCATTCCGCGAAAATAAATCACATTAATCAATTTGTCTCCATCTTCTACTCCATCCCCCACTCTTGAAACTTTTCTGTATGCTTGTTTGGCATGTGTGTTTGCGGGCCGCACAGAAAGTAGCCTACTGGCGCTGCAAAGGTAAATAGATTTGTAGCACTTGCCAAAAAAATTGTAGCATTGTTATAAAACCTTTAAAATCTCTAAACAATCACAAGTAGGGCAGCTCATCACAGTCACATTGCAACTGGACTGATGAAAGGTACACCTGTAGGCTACATTGTATTTGGGAAAAGCAGAAGGTAGCAGCATAATGTATTTATTTATTTATTTATTATTAAACAAAACAATCCCTGTCAGATCCATGCAGTTTTCAACAGCTATCAAGAAGAGAGGTCATGTCATGGATTTTTGTGAATGTTTCTTCTTCTACATATCCAAGAGTTTAGTCGTCTAGTTCATATGATATTCAACTTAATTGTCAATGCACAAATTATACCAGTAGTCTAAAACAAAATGCAGTTTTACCCAGTGGTGCAAATAACTGACATGTCCAAAAGGGCCTTCATGAAATGCGTCTCTAGATACACATTTTAACGGGCCAAGTTGAAGAGCTGCTGTCCGTTATTGTTTATGCAAATATAGGCTGATTCATGTTCCCTTGCATTTTGCAACTGTGAGGTCCATGGTTAGTCTGGCTTTCGCCAGACCAAGCTCAATCTTTTAAGAAATCGAAAAAAGAAATCGCCGGCAGATTAGGCTGGGTTCACCCAGCCTAGTCTATGGTAGGCGCCCGATTGAAATATTGTTTAATTTTGCGATTGAGATATCCACGCACTGGCCCCCCCTCTGCGACGTTCGCCCCCCCCGGTTTTAGATTCTAAATGCAAAAATGCATAGAGGGAGTTATGACAAAACCGTGACTGTTAAACTATAAGCTATATAAGGTAGTCCCTATGCTAGGCCTATTACACAACATATATTGTCACTAGGCTATGCTGGCGACCCAAATAAAATCTCCTTTGGGAACCAACAGTATCAAGCGGACTTAAGCTGCCACCTCTTGGCGAAAAGTTAATAGTTTTGCATATCAGTAGTAATACATTTCACGCAGCTGCGTGAATCACGGAAAGCGCGAATGAAGTGGACACTTCTAAATGGGACCCACTGTACAGTAGCTGAAGGTCTGTGGCTAAAGCAGCCATAATGAAGAAAGTGTTATCATTGTTTGGATACTTCACACACACGTGCTTTTTAATCGCATAGACTACAACTACCAAGCTGGAATCAAAGCACATCGACCCCCCTCTCACACCCTAAACACGCACTTCGAACAAACAAAAAGCGTCTCAGTCTCAAGGTAGGCTATAGCCATAGGCAAAACTGTATCGGACCGGTGTAATGTTGGTACTAAATCATCTATCGCAAAGAATGATTTTTGTAGCACGTGCAACAAATATGTGTAGGTACAGCCCTGCCCTGGATACATCTCTCAACGTTCGCTCTAAAACATTTGGTTTAAATGGAGATGTAGATCATCACGGGTGCGTTAATAAATTTACATTGCAGCGAGCTGACACAAATTATTCACTTTGACGAATTTATGATTCAGTCCTAGTTACTTTAATTGAGCCATGCTCTTCCTTACTTGAATCACCTTTGAAAATAGAGGATTGAAGTAGCCTATATGGGTGTTTGGGAATGAGCATTGACTCAGATGCTTTTTGAGACTTTGAGCAGAAATGTCCCAGCCCGGTGTTTAGGATGCATCATAGACAGGTTATCTTTCAGGTAGCCTATATATTTTCCATTAAAAAACCATCATGTAGCGAACGTGTTGTGGCTAGCTCACTTAGCTCCTGTTAGTAGCCTAGGTTATGGTCATAAGCAAATGAGGAGACAGTCGAAAGATAGAATTAGTGCTGTTATCAATTTGCTTGGTAGCCTATAACCGTATTTATGGTTTTCTACAAATACATAATCATATTGGCCTCCATCACTCAACCAACCAACCAAACGGTAACATTATTTTACCTACCTCCTAGGCTATAACTTACAAGATTAACGTAGCCTACCTGCAGTAAAAACCAAGCATGTCCGATAAACATTCTCAGATTTATTTCGGCTTCAAGAAGAAATGGGAATTATATTTCATGTGGAAATCATCCTACCCTTATTAGACGTTCTCTGCGGTAAACTGTTGTCCTTGTGTTTCCAACCCACTTTAGATTAACTTCCAACAAAATTACGTCTCACTGCAACGATGCGCCATCTGGGGGACAAACGACTACCTGGACGCCAATAATGGAAATGCAGCCAATTGATGATGAATATTTGGTTTTCCTTTAATCCTACTGAATTTGTAATTATGTATCTGCCGTTCTAATTGCCGATACCGACAGTATGTGCCTGCCTGTGTGTGTGTGTGTATATGTGTGCACCACCATCTACAGGCCAATGAGTGTACAGTCACTAAATGTACACATAACTTAATCTTTTTAGACCCCCCCCCCCCCCCATGAATGAAATTCTAGAAAACTTGGCATACCCCCAGAGAATGTCAGGTTAATCATACACATAAAATTTGGTGCAGTTCTAAACATCTTAACTGAAGAGAGGGATGATTAAAGCAGAATGATATTGCATTTTTATTGGGGGGGGGGGGGTTTAAAAAATTAAGTTATGTGTACATTTAGTGACTGTACACTCATTGGCCTGTAGATGGTGGTGCACACATATACACATGCACACACACACAGGCACGCACATACTATCGGTATCGGCAATTAGAGCAGCCGATACATAATTACAAATTCAGTAGGATTAAAGGAAAACCAAATATTCATCATTATCTTTTGGCTGCATTTTAGTCATTTGTCCACCAGATGGCGCATCGTTGCAGTGAGACGTAATTTTGTTGGAAGTTAATCTAAAGTGGGTTGGAAAGACACGCTTCCTACAAGGACAACACTGTAGTTTACCGCAGAGAACGTCTAATAAGGGTAGGATGATTTCTGCATGACATGTAATTCCCATTTCTTCTTGAAAACCGAAATAAATCTGAGAATGTTTATCGGACATGCTTGTTTTTTACTGCAGGTAGGTTACGTTAATCTTAAAATATATCAATAGCCTAGGACGTAAGTAAAAAAAATAATGTTACCGTTACCATTGGTTGAGTGATGGAGGCCAATTTGATTATTGATGTATTTGTAGAAAACCATAAATGCGGTTATAGGCTACCAAGCAAATTGATAACAGCACTAATTGTATCTTTCGACTGTCACCTCATTTGCTTATGACCATAACCTAGTGAGTTAGCCACAACACGTTCGCTACGTGATGGTTTTTTAATGGAAAATATATAGGCTACCTGAAAGGTAACCTGTCTATGATGCATCCTAAACACCGGCAGAGTGCGAATTACCCCACCATAATTGGGGGGTACTGCTCCTTCACTTCTTCTGACCATCATGGTCCATTACCATATCAATCCCCACCGTGATCGCCAAGTGCAACATGTGTTGTGCAACACACATACAAGGTCTAAACATGCGACACACTGATAATCAGTAGGCTACAGAATATCTCATCGTTCTTATACTGTATATCCAAAAGAGAACTGTTTTGATCAACTCTGCCCTCTGCCCTCATCGTGTCGTCTCCCTGCGGCCTGCTCACAGCTTTTATCCTGTGCCTCTCCTGTCTGCTGGGTACCCCATTCCTTAACACATATGAACAGTGTATAAAAACTGCACCTACACTTTTAATGTAATTGTTTGTAAATGTTTGTGGTGTTCATATTTCCTGCTTACTCTTTTAGCACCAAAAAAGTGCCTGATGTCTGTGTGCCCTTTCCTTTTCCTCACAGTCTCTTTGAATAAAATAAAATAGTTTCATTAAGATAGTATCAGGGTTCTCAGGTGAAACTACATTTATCAAACTAAAAATATGAAATAATAGAATGTAAAAACAATACCAACCAATTAAAAACAAATTCAAATACTAGCAGATATTTAGCCTAGGCTACTTGGGTCTTTTTACGTTTCCACAGGTTCCACTGATATTATGTAGGCTTAGCTACATCAGACTCTCTTGTGAATACCGGTAGCCTATAAAAACAGGATCTGTGCCAAACTAATTTCAAAAGGGCACAATAATTTATTCAAGATATAATGAGACTATAGAGTTCATCTCCTTGGAAATGACAATCGATTTTACCTCACCACAATGTAAAGGTTAGTTACCAAGGTTAGTTAGCAAGGTAATTCTCTATTTAAACAAGAGAATTAACTAACCTTGGTAACCAAGGTCCACTTTACTAGCCTCAGTGGGTAAGTAAGTAGCAGGTAAGTAGCCAGTAATTTAATGTATGAAGAGGTGACATGTGCTATGAAAGAACAAACACGTTTATAAATGAAGGTTGTAAAATAACACATTTTCAACAAGCTAGACATCAGTTAGCAACTTACATTTACCCATGCACGTCAGCAGCAAACTGAATTTTGCCTACTGGAGGAATTTACCTAGCGTTTTTTTATTCAATGTTGACTTGACACTTGCTCAGTTGCTTCTAGCGCCACAGTGGTTAAAAATGGTACGGTCCACAATAGGGGTTTCTGAAATTGCTTTACATTAAAATGTTCCTACAGTGAAAATAGGAGTTGACTTGTATTGTAACTGTAATGATATTTTTTCACAATATCAGAAAAATTATCTGACCCCCCCCCCCCCCCCAAAACTGATATTTCTGTCTCTTTGGGGGGTAGGCTACTGGGTCTTCATTGGGGGGTATAGTACCAAACCTTTACATTGTGGTGAGGTAAAATCGATTTTCATTTCCAAGGAGATGAACTCTATAGTCTCGCACTCTGGCTGTACCTACAAGTCCGCTTGATAAGCCATTGGTTCCCAAAGGAGATTTTATTTGGGTCGCCAGCATAGCCTAGTGACCATTTATGTTGTGTAATAGGCCTAGCATAGGGCCTACCTTATATAGTTTGTTAACAGTCACGGTTTTGTCATAACTCCTCTATGCATTTTTGCATTTAGAATATCTCAGAAACCGGGGGGCGGGGGGGGCGCCAGTGCGTGGATATCTCAATCGAAAAAATTAAACAATATTTTTATCGGGTGCCTACCATGAACTATAGGCTGGGTGAACTCAGCCTGATCTGCCGGCTATTTCTTTTTCGATTTCTTAAAAGATTGAGCTTGGTCTGGCGAAAGCCAGACTAACCATGGACCTCATAGTTGCAAAATGCAAGGGAACATGAATCAGCCTATCATTTGTACGAACAATAACGGACGGTAGCTCTTCAACTTGGCCCGTTAAAATGTGTATGAACAGTCTAGCAACGCATTTCATGAAGGCCCTACTTGTGATTGTTTAGAGATTTTAAAAGTTTTATAACAATGCTAAACATTTTTTGGCAAGTGCTACAAATCTATTCACCTTTGCAGCGCCAGTAGGCGACTTTGTGTGCGGCCCGCACGCACACACACATTCCAAACAAGCATACAAAGTTTCAAGAGTGGGGGATGGAGTAGAAGATGGAGACAAATTCATTAATATGATTTATTTTCGCGGAATGGATGTACTGGACTGAGCGGCGGTCATATTTTGTACCGCTATGCGGTACATCTATTTAAAAAAAAAAAAAAAAAAAAAAAAAAAAAAAAAAAAAAGACAAGTGTCACAATTTTTGGCACCTCTGCAATACTTTGTTAAACCTCCTTTTGGCAATAAGACAGCTTGTAATCCTTTCCTATGACATCCCAGAAACTAAAGCAAGAGATTTGAGACCCTTCCCCTTTACAAAATATTTCCGGTCGTTTAGATTCCTAGTTCCTTACTTGTGCATTCTCATCTTTGACTTATCCCCTGTTTTTCTATGGAGTTTACATCAGGGGACTGAAATGGCAGAGGCTTCATTTTGTGTTCTGGTCTGGACATGTGTTTTGGTACATTGATCAGTTGAATGATAATATCATGACCCACTTTTAGTCTCTTGGCAGAGAGAGGTTTTTCTTGGAGTTCATGATACAATGCACCCTAATGAGGTACTGAGGGCCTTTGGAATAAAAGCAGCCACACAATATCACAGATCGTCCACCATAATTATCATTAGCCATTGGGTTCAGCATAGTCATTCTTCTATGTATGCAAACCCACCTAGAGTGTTTTTTGCCAAAGTGTGCAATTTTCATTTAATCTGACAATACCAGACAAAGGCACTGTAGCATTCAGTAACTCGTGCCATTTAGATTTGTAATTAAAAGGACTGGCATGTCCTCGAAATAATCTATAAGCAGGTAGGTCATTTTTGAAGATTTTTTGGAGACTTGATGACCCCAAGATGATACTTCTTTTCGTAACTCTCCAACAGTGATTCTCATGGAGTGTTTTGCCTCTCACCATCTTCCTCACTGATGACAAGATAAACATGGGTATTTGTCCAAGCAAGTTTGGCGGTTCTAGTTGATTTGAACCTTCTAATTATTGTTGTAACTGTAAATATGGGCATTTTCAGTACACTTTTTAGCTATTCCTTGACTTACAAAGGTCAACACATTTTATCTGAATTTAGCGAATTCTCTTGTCTTTCCCATGTTGAAAAAGGACTAGAAGATTTCAACGTTGTGTCACTTTATTTTCATATTTTATAAAAGGAAGTTATGGATTACAGCTGAAAGTCCACAGACACTCTTGATTAACTTCAATATGTTAAATATAAGTGGAAAAAGCTTCTGTTAGATTTTGTTTATAAGATTTTCTAGGCCAATAATTGTAGCTGTTTGTTTTAGTTAAAAAAAATATTTCTTTATGAGATATTTCTTTTTCTCAGAAAAAGATTTTGCTTCCCTTCAATGCTGAATTTTACCTTATTGTTTTCATAGTGAGATTACGATAAATCACCAAAAGATTTTTTTTTTTTGTTGTTGTTAGTCAACTCTACCAGGGCTGCCAGTGAATGTGGAGGGCACTGTATTCTGAGCAAAATGCATCACTAGAGGTCACTATGAACTACTGCAATATAAATTGTCCCTTATGAAATACTCTGAAGCTTTGTGCATGTCATGATTTGAACAGTTAAATGTAACAAAAAAAAGTAAGATTACCCACATCTTAACACTGATACATAACTATATTGGTGGTAATATTGCACTTCTACATGCAACACATATCAATGGAGATATATTTAAATGCGCAACACCATTTCAACACAACCAAATATCTAATGATATTTTGGGGGTGCTCACTGATGTTCTCCAATAATTAGCATTTGGGGCCGATTGCACATTGGTATGATAAGTCAGACAAACACACAAAGTGACCTGAGAGGACTAGGACCACTTCACCATTAGCCCCTCACCCTCCTCCAGGCCGGAGTTTTTTTGACCGGCTCAAAAGGTCCCAAAGGACACGGTGGCGTGGAGGGACAGAGCTGAGGGTCCACAGGGGCACCACCTCTGACCAGTCTGCTGGGCTATGATCTGATCTGCACCGCATGGCCAGCAGTCCCCTAACCATTTGGCAGTTGTCCAACACTATTTGGAAAACATATGTTATGCAAACAAAATCCCAAAGTGCCCAAATGCAAATGTGTTCAAAAGGTTGTTCAGGCAAGTTATTTAATTTCCTTTCCCGTACACTGAGCTGAAATGACAGTGTGTATTTTTGACAGGCAGATGAAGTGACTTTATGTTGGGGGGTATCCATTGGATAATGTAGGATTGAAAAGCATTTCCTCTGGTCTGGAGCGAGACGTTATGACTGATTAGATTATGGGTAGATTCCCAATTGAGCTTAATTAGAGTTTGCTAGGCCCTTCATGTTGGCACGGTCTGAATAGGATGCTTGGCGAGAAGTGCGCTTTCTGTATGTTATACATTTCTGGGAAACTCATCGGGCTGTGAACTCGTACTCGGTTCATAACATGCCCACCCCCAGGCTCCTTTCATTTCAAGAAGTCCTGAGATGTGGTTGAATCAGCCTCACTCTCACAGTTCAAGTTGTCGTGTAAATCACCCTCATGGGTTGACAAAAAATAAAATAAAAATGTGGTCAAGCCAGTATCTAGTCACTTTTTACAAGTCACATACAAGGAGTGATATACAGTAAATATGAAGCAGAAAGCAGTGTAGAAAGTATGGAAGAATATTAGACTCAAAAGTTTTGTACGTGTGTATCACGTTTTGAAACTGTAGAAATTATTTGTAACTGTAAAAATGATCTGTAGGGGAGACCGGGGCTGGTTGTCTCACGGGTTGGTTGTCACATTGCTTATTCCAGGCACACTAGGTGATGCTGTGGTAAAATTTTTATATCAAACTGTTACCCTTTGATAGTTTACTCATTTGCACTAGGAATTTTGCTGAGCAGACAGACAGCATTGAGGTGAGGAGACTATTTTTAAATTTCATGGGTCAGAGTAAATTTTCATGTTTGTGTTGTTTTTGTATTGAGAGCTTGTAGGATATTAGTAGTTCAAAAGCAAAACACTCATTAAAAAGCCAAAGGTAGTAGCTTTATTTTGAGTCATATTTTAGCTATCAAGTTAAAGCCATGTGGCAGCTAGGTTAACATCTTTGTCAAGAGGTCAGTTGGGGATGGTTGTCACATAGCTCGTGGGGTTGGTTGTCACATGTGTTTGTTGTCACTGTGACACAGTTGTCACTGTGTTTGCAACTTTGTTTGCAACTTACATGACAATAAGGAGGTTTTAGCACTGAAAATGATTTCATTTTATTTCTCAACACAGTAGACAATTCAAGTAACTGATCACCTCCTTTAATCCCATTGTTTAAATGTAAGGGGCATTGATGATAACTATCATAGGGGTGGTATTTATATTAAAACGTATTTGCAGTTTCTAGCTTAAAAAACTAAAAAGTTACACATCATTTTTTAAGATCCCATTTTATCACTGAAATCCCATTAAAACTCTATAGGGACAACCAACCCCATACCCTGTGACATCCAACCCCGTGATGGGGTTGATTGTCACATTGTGTCAGAGTGTCTTTGATGGTTAATTGCTCCCTGTTACAATACATTCTAAAAGTAAAAAATATACACATTTAAAGCCAAGACCCCAAGCTTTCATTTCATGTAGGAATTACTGCTGAAAGAGTTTTTGAAGATGAGCAATTCATGCATGAGTAAAAATTGTGACAACCAACCCCGGTCTCCCCTACAAGTAATTATCAATATCACAAATATGTCCTACACTTACAAATCTATTCTACGAGTACGGATCGGTTTTACAGCTACAAATCATCCTACAGTTAAAAATATTTTACCATTACAAATATATTCTACAATTACAAATCAATATTCTACGTACAAAAAGTTGTCCTACAGTTACAAATATTTTCTGCAGGTGCACAGACTTTTGTACCACCTTAGGGATTATGGAATAATATTAGACTCAAAAGTTTTGTACGTGTGTATCACATTTTAAAACTGTAGAAATTATTTGTAACTGTAAAAATGATCTGTACAATTAATTGTCAAAATTACAAATAGCCCTACACTTACAAATCTATTCTATGGGTACGGATCGATTTTACAGCTACACATCATCCTACAGTTAAAAATATTTTACCATTACAAACATATTCTACAATTACAAATCAATATTCTACGCACAAAAAGTTGTCCTACAGTTACAAATCTTTTCTGCAAGTGCACAGACTTTTGCACCACCTTAGGGATGAGAAGTGTCATGTATTGTGTGTGTGTGCATCAAGATTTGTAACTAATTTGTGATTTAACAAAAAAATAACACGAACGATTTTAAGTATTACTCATATGTCCTTCACTTACAAATATATTCCACATGTACTAAACCTTCCACAGTTGCTGTCTTTCAATTACGAAACTATTCTGCCATTACGAACAAGGTTCTTAACTTTTTTGATCACCAGCCAATGTGGCTGGTAACTTTCTAAAGTTATAGTAGCCAATCAGAATTTCTACTAGCCAAATTTTTTCCAGTGAAAATAAGAGAATTATGAGTTTATGAGATGAGTGTCACTGAATGCATTTGATCATTTTATTAACATTTTTGGCATGAATACATACCACAAAATATACACAGAAAGTGCAAACACTTCATTTCATGTTTGGGATATCTATCTATCTATCTATCTATCTATATATATATATATTTCTCTGTCAATATCCTCATCCCTTCATTCCTCTTCTCGCCCCCATAAGTCTGTCCCAACCACCGCCGCATTTAGTTTAATCTTAACTTAATAAAAAGGAGATATCAATTATCATCAACAATAACAAGCCAGCTGGAACCTGCCACTCATTTTCTCTCTCTCTTGTGCGTGCTCAGACGCGTTCTCAATTAAATGGAGTAGCATAGGGCCTATGTTCAAGTTGGATCTTTAGAGAGATGACCCAAAAAGTTTATGTAACATTTTATGTAACATGCTGTTGGTGCATGTTGACATTGTATACTTTCTCTAACATCTAGTGAAAAACAGTTTGCAGTAGCTTACAGCTCTTATTTATTGGCTAAATGTTGGTCCCTCCTCTGTCTCTCGGTGCCCTTTGCACAGGGCGTTTTAAAACTGAAAATTTTCGCCTACAAGCTCCTGACGTTCCATCTTCAGCTAACTCCATAGACAATACAATAAACGATCTTGCTGCTTCAGGTTTTACACCTCTGACATGACATCATCAGCCGCTGGTTTCACCGCAAACTGCGCGCAGGCAATGGGCGTATGAAACGTCATCACGTAGCATTACGGCACAGTGGTCATGGGAAATGTAGGAAGTACTGCCAGGGGATATATCGGTGCGACCATGGAGGTATTATGGGTGCGACCGAGAACAGAGCCTTTCAGACATCCCAAGTCTCCCGGAAGTTCCGGGAGTCTCCCGCATGTTGATAGCGGCTCCCTGACACCCGCAAATTAGATAAAATCTCCCGGGATCTAGAGCGAGCGATCACACAGACCGAGGGCTGTATTTTGGGTCACCAGCGCATGGCGTAATACTCGTTATTCACCCGCGGAAAGTTGAATTCGGTATTTTGCACGTTTATTTTTTAAGCATTGCGCCCAGGGGTGTGGCAATTAACAACCTAGGGAGGGGACTCGCGCATTGTCTAAAAATCGCTATCATACACCACCTAAACCTGGTCAGAAGTCAATGGCGAGTTGTTCATATGCTATTTTAAGAGCGCATGTCAACAGTCATATTGGCAGGTGCACGCACCATCCTTCTATCATTCATGAACGCACACCAGCGCACGTCCATGCAAAGCATTAAATTGCACGATTACAATGGGAAACATAATTAGAATAAAGATATTACGAAATACTGTACATCTCATGATGAGTAGTTATTCACCATCATTTGCAAATTGGTAATGACGGTTAAAAGTGATTAGGGGAGAGGCGAGAGACACGTATGGAGCACAGCTGAAGACGCACTGTCACGAGATGCAACTCCTCTGCAGGATAAATGTTGTTTTATTCAGTCATTTGAGCAACATTAGGGTAAGTGTTGCTTTTTCCAGCCTATGTTTTCGATGGTAACCCATTGTCAGTCAATACAATAGTGAAAGTAACTGCATATAACTGTCTTGTCGTTGACTGACTCCTTGGTGAAGTTAGTTTCACTTTGCCAATGAGTTCAAATAATAGACGAGTGCAAATGCGTGAAGGCTATGCTAGGTTTTAGTAAAGCATGGTTTAAGAATGACTATTCCATACGGTCTCGCAAGCAGCCTCCTTCAAATGCACCGTTGAATGCCAAAATACCGATGCATTTATTTGACATATCGCGCGTTGCGCCGTTAAAGGGAATGACAGATTGTATTCTCATTGGTTTAAAATGATGTTACGCCCCAAACACACCCATATGACTGATTAAAAGACCTAGGAACACCTTGTTACGCCATGCGCTCCACTTTTGAGAACGAAACCCCTCCCAATGTGAACTGGACATCCTACTAAATTTGAATAGACTTTTGACGAGTGACGATGCACTTTAGAATGTCATGATAGGGCCCCGAGACTTAGGGCCCTATCATGACATTCTAAAGTGCAAAAAACATGTTGAGGTGAGTTTAACTAGTGTCAATTCATGTGCATATTATTCAGGCCTATACTAGATGGCTAGTTGCCAAGGCTACATGAAAAGACCAAACTACCAAAATCTACATATTTTATTTTCACAATTTCTATCTATAGGCCTTCCTTATTTGGTGTGCTGACTAGACATTATTGAACAAACATATTAATCTGTATTTCAGTATCTAAGTAGGCTAAAGTTTTTATTATTATTTATTTATTTATTTAAAAAAAAAAAATTTTGGGGGGGGGGCTTCGTGATACCTCCGTGAAATTGCAGGTTGGGATGTCTGCCTTATGTATCATGCATGTAATGCCTCATGCATCACCGGCCAAATTGGCTAGTACGTTTTTATTAACACCCGCCAAAATTAGAACCCTGATTACGAATCTCTGCCGCTTGCACAAGTATTTTCTGCAAGTATACGAATACTTTTGAGACTGTTCTGGCAATAGCCAATGGCGATGCTCAGGTTTGGCTAGCCAATCAGTTATCTAAGTTCACTAACCAATCACAGACCCCTTTTCATCCCTAAGGTGGTGCAAAAGTCTTTGCACTTGCAGAAAAGATTTGTAACTGTAGGACAACTTTTTGTGCGTAGAATATTGATTTGTTATTGTAGAATATGTTTGTAATGGTAAAATATTTTAAACTGTAGGATTTGTAGCTGTAAAACCGATCCGTACCCGTAGAATAGATTTGTAAGTGTAGGGCATATTTGTAATTTTGACAGTTACTTGTACGGATCATTTTTACAGTTACAAATAATTTCTACAGTTTCAAAACGTGATACACACGTACAAAACTTTTGAGTCTAATATTCTTCCATACGGAAGTTCCTTAACATATATCATCATAACATAATATGATGAGCCGTGGTGTCATGTCCTGCTGAATGGCATTCGTGCTGGTTTGTGTCGCGCTCTTCCAGGCTGTTGTTTGCTGCAACCCTCAGTGCCTTCTCACCACAGCCACTGCCTTCATTTTAAACGATTTAATCTGATGGATCGCTGTTTGTCAAAACAAAATCTCATTAAGTGCCATATGTGTGTGGTGGCTCAGTTCCCCTGTAGGTTTGAATGACAGCTTTGTGTGAGCAGATTAAATATGTCGGTGTAATGCCACGCTCAAACCAGAGCCTCTGGAGAGTCTTGATGTATCCAACCCATCCGCTCTGAAGTGGGATACTGTGAGAGTGCAGCCTTTGGTCTGGGGTGAGAGAGGAAGCACGGACTTGTGGCTCTGAATTGCCCCTCGCTGAGGTCATCTCTGCGTATTATTATTTGGTAAACAGAGAATCCTTCTTAACTGGCAAGTTTTATTTTTTCCTGAATGGTTTGGAAAGACTGGCTGTGACCTTTTCCCACAGTCTTCCCACAGTTCTGATGAAGCTCTGCAAATGGATAGGCTTTTTTAGAGGGGGGGGGATCCTATTTACTTTTGATACATTGTGTCATTTCTTTCAGCACTCCCATGTTACAATTTCATCATCAGACCAATTGTTTTCTTTTGAGGGTTTTTCTGTATACTCAACCAACTGTGTGAGGTATGATCGCAAATGGTAAAAGGGTAACTTTGGAATGCAGAAAAGATAGAGCCCAGAATGACTGATGTAAATACATACATATAAACATCATTAAATCATTGGGTCATTGTGCACCAGTTTCTCCTTTTTGACAGTCAACACTGGTAAAGTTAAAGGTAGGTTTACAATTTGATCCTTGATCCTTGACTAGTTGAAGTCAAACTAAGCAAAGACATACTGTATTCTTCTTGACCTGTAGGTGCGACTTGGCTGTGCGGTCGTTTTTGGCTCAGTTTGTAAATCTGTTTGATGTTCTTTGTCCAGAAGCCAGCTGTACAATCAATGAACATATATTTGCCAATTTTTTACTGACACCGCCACTCTCAAGGGGCAATTCATGTTTTCACTCACATCTTCTTTGACCTACTTCAATGTCATCTATTCTTCTGAGGTTCTGAACCCAAGAGTTTCCTATCACTGACATTGTGTGTGCAGAAACAAAGCAATTCTCATTAGAAAGTGCATTACATTTGCCGTCCTGTCTGGTAAAAACAATGATGGCTGGCAATGGGGCAAAGGTTAGACACAGGCCCAATTGTGGTGGTACGCCAACCCAAAAAATATAGTCACACACAAAAAAAAACAAGACTGGCACATGCAATGTGCTTTTGTCCATTGTTGGCTGAAAGAAAACTGGAGCAAGATGTGTTGTGGGACAAATCAGCATTCGTGCCATAATCCAGACGACCAATGAGCAGCGCAGACCAGTTTGATTGAGACTACCACCTCTTCTCCATAACCTACTTTCCCCCAGAGATCTATTTTCATCTCATGTCACCACACCTCACCACCCAACAATATATATTTGTCGGTCTGGACCTTACCTCCCTGTCTGTGGAAACCCACTTTGCTGATTCAAAATTCACTGTTGTGCTAGTTTTGACAAGCATTCCTCACAAAGTGAAATTCGATATGCTGCATATAGGCAATGATCCCCTTGGGGATCAATAAAGTATCTATCTAATCTATCTATCTATCTATCTGATTTATGCTTTAAAAGTCACACAATAATAGCAGATAGTATTGCCGTTCTCTGGAGTTGATTACATTTTCCTCTTTCAACTCAACCAATCGAAGAAGACTGTCTTCGGTATTGAAATGACAATAGAAAGTTCAAAGCTGTTCTAGTCTGTCAGTTGTCTGCCCATGTGTCCATGTGTCCATTCTTGTGTTTTGGTTGCCACAATTTATGCATGTGCCGTCACCCAGGCAAGGCCTGGCTTTGGTGCTGTGTTTGCAAGCCGAGCTTATGCTGAGGAGGGATAAACTATTTATCTAAAGTTGAAAGTCTCTCAGCATTTGGGTACAGTCATGCTCTAATAATCAAACCTCATCATCTGGCTTCATGCTTTGGTGGTCACATGCTATTCGTACCCAGAGCTCTGTGGATGCTTTATTGTGCTTCTCTATGGCAGTCCAGGACCTCCTCGCAACCGCTTGGGACACCATGCATACGCACTCGGGTGACTCATGGCTTTGAGACATGAGGATCTGTCCATTGATGGTTTCTCCATGACACTGTCCAATCCTTCAATTTTGTTCCCATCCATTTCAAAATTCAAAGGATGGGAACTGGAAGGCTGAACTGTTGCACATGCCAATAGGCCTCATTGGGAAATGGAAGCACACCTGCATGCAGACTACACTAGTATGCATATAATGTTATTTCTACCCCCCCCCCCCACAAAAAAAAAATAAAAAATAAAAAAATAAAACAATTAGAACATATTGATTTTTAATCAAAATAGTTTTATGCGCTGCATTCAATGTGTTCTTCCATGGGAGGAAGAAAATGTTCCCTTTGGAACAAAAAAGAACTCAACACTCAGTGTCCAGCTTAACAGAAGATGGGGGATGTACTGTATGCAGGTTTTTTTTAGTGTACTTTCCCCTCTTTTTTAATGGTGCAGAGACTGCTTGTATTATGCATGGTAGTCTGTGTTGAGCTCCCACACACATAGTACCTCTCACCTTTCATTGGACCCTAGAGCTACGTTTGTCTATGTCTCTCTCTCTCTCTCTCTCTCTCTCTCTCTCGCACACACACACACACAAAGAGAGAGAGTGAGAGAGAGACTGTTATTTCACCATAGGCTCTTTTCTTCTGGAACCCCTACTTCGAACATTTCTTCATAACTCTTACACAGATCAAAAACCTCATCGCCCATCCATGCTGTTTGTTTAGACAGGTAAGGGACAAGCTCCAACATCCGTCCAATGCTGGCAAACGGCGGAGCCCCAGAGTTGGATCATCGCCTCGGGGAAGAGAGCGGTGACCTGATTAAGCTCAGGACGCCAGTATTCCTTAAAGTGGGATTACCGTCTTCCTGTACCTGATCCCAAAAACCGTAAAAACCAGATTGCTCGTTCCTGTGCCAAGCATATGGAGAAGAGATAATAACACACCTGTGTGAAACATTGGGGTCTCTGATCTTTCCCGTGCCTCGGCTGAGAGCACTGCAGAGCCAAGCTCATATCACAGAGGTGTAGAAAATGCCTTTCATTTGGACCAATAGCTCAAACAGAAGTTGTGCAAGACGAATTGCTAACAAGTTTTTTTTTTCAATGAAATACTGTCTCACGCAATAGACTTTATTTTAAAAAGTGCCAGCAGGTTGTCTTTAAATCTGTCATTATAGCTATAAATATCGGATGTTGTTTTGTTGCATGGCCTCACATGATGAAACTGGACTCAATGTTCAGACCAATTAAAACATTCTAGAAATTCCTATCTATTGAATTGTAATACTGTTTCATAAACACAACTATGAAAAGAAACAATGTGTGTGCACACAAGTGTATTGATCAATAACAATTGGTGTATTTTTAGCCTGATTAGGAGCTAGGCCAAAGTAGAACGCTGGGACATTCCTCCCTCTGAGTCTGGCCCAGAGGGAACAGTGAATGGCTGCAGAAACGTGCTCAGCTCTTGAACTCATCCCCCATCTTAGGAAAGGGGCAACCATGGGATGGGGTCCTAACTGAATTTTGGCTAATAAATGGGGGGGGGGGGCTTGGATGGTATTAGATGCTTCAAATGCAATAAGTTTTAGTAAACATTACATAATGAGACAGCCCTGGGTTTAAACATGACTGCCAGAGAAGCAGCCAGTCCTGCATATAATAGTGCTGGTGTTACGTAATCCCAGCACCACGGCCCAACTCTGTATCCTCTTTGTTGACCAATCAACGGCATTTCATATCTTATTTATTTCAAGCCAATGCCAACAATACACTTTTTACACTTACAACGTGCACAACCATCCTTTTATCCACTGGCCTTCTGAACCAAATTTGTTTTATCCGGACGTCTAAACAGACCTCTCTTTCATGGGTCACCACTGGGAAAAACAACAGCGGCATTTTTTTCTGGTGGTGTGGGTGGGGTGGGGTGTGGGTGGGGGTAGAGTGGCTGCTGATTGCCGCCTCATTAATGAGGTATCAAATAATTCATGTAGGCCTATGAGAATCCCTCCCTGCTTTATCTGTCTGTCAGGGTGGGCCAGCTTTTGATGGGGTTACTGTGTGTCTCCCTGTAGCTCAGACATTGCCCCTGGTTCCATGAAATTAATAAATACCATGCCCTTATGCAACAGAGAAGGAAAAAATGTCATATTATGATATTTTTAGACACAGTATTTTATTGATACAGTAGTGGCAACAGTCAATATTAACTTTAGTATGTACAGTATGGCTACTCCCGTAACACTACTTCTGAAGTCCACAAGATGGTGCAATACCTTGTTGGAAAGGAAGTCATAGTTGAGAACAAATATAGTGCCATGATAGCTGCAGGGACCCAGAGTATAAGAAACGTGTAATATGGGAGTAATGAATCACAATGTATCACAGAGTCAAATTGCAACGATTGCTGTGTCATAAAAAGTAACGAATCTCATAACATCGTATTCTGGTCAAAATATTGTACACAAATAGAATTCCCTCCTTGAGTCATAAAAGACCCGTCTCTCTATTTATATTTAATTAAACTATCAGGCAAGCTGAACTCGCCCTGTCTATTTTTCATCACATCACATCAAGTTATGTGAGTTGACAGAGAATTTGACATCTCTTCTAAAAACTTAATCCAAGAGCATTGCAATCAGCATGCATGCACTGGTTTAATTTCCCTAAGAATGTCATAGGGGTGTTCCTATCCTTCGATCATTTTGTGCAGCTTCACCAGAACATCAGGGTTCTGAAACAACAGCAGAACCCCTCCTGTGGAACTTTATATCTGGCAGAATGGGCGGAAGAAGTGTCTGTGCTTTCCTGCCACAACACTCTTTCAGATGTACTGTATAGACCTGCTGGAACACAACTCCTGTCAGAAGCAATAGCACAGGGGTACAGTGCTTATGACAAATCTGCAGTTTTTTTTTTCAGTTTCACTTTTAAAGTCACAAGGGAATTAAGTGCTATGTTGTGTTGAGGGAGTCAAACTGCAGTCCTGATTTAAACATATACACTCAGGATCAGCACTAATGCTCTCCAAACATGGGTTTGTTGTAAAAGTTGCACTTCCAAAGTACTTTTATTGAGATGGAAACTTCAGGTCTATTGCCATGAAGATTTAGAATCCTTGTCACCATAATCCACAGCACAGGCTGAATCTCAGTTCATGCTCAATTATCCTCCATGTCCAGTAAAATGAATTGAGCCGCTGAGAATGCCAGATAGAGGAAATGTCTGCATTTCCTCTCATAAACCACGGCTTTGGCTCATGTCCTCTCTCATATTTACACTTAAAATGAGAAGAAAATAGTCTTGTGGGAGAAAAGTGGTTTGCTGTCCAGCCACACTGTTGCTCCACTGCTGAGGTTCTTTGAATGATTTCATTTCATATTTATGAGTTATGCAAGCTTATCAAGGATGCCACTACGAAGACATTTGTATGTGTATAGCAGCTGCTGGTAATAGTTGAGAAGCCAACTTGAAATTGTTGTGTCAGATCATCTCTTTCAGTCATTAGGCTTGATTATTCCTATTTTGTTAAAATATCTAAGACTATTTCTGTTTTTATTTTGAGCCTTATCTGGGGACCTATAGGCTTCTATTCTCCTTTAAATAATCTAAATGTTCTCTCCACACTAAATAGTCCCCTCATAGCAGAATAATAAATAAGAAGCTCACTGTTCCATTGACTGTTCCTTTTCAGCTTGCCTTAAGGCCAAACAGTCTTAACACACAAAGCATAAGACAAAGAAGAACACAAGAACAAAAACAACACAAGAGTCTTTTTCAGATTCTCACTCCAAAACTGCTGTCTCCACATCCCAGATAAAGAACTAATCAGTTCATAAGTGACCATTGTATTAGAAATGATGTAAGCCAGAGAAAAGGCTGATGAAGGTTAATGAAAAACAGAGCAAAACACAGGATGAGTGCTTTAGAATAAAAGGACGCTTTTAGTTAAAATTCAAATAAATCACTGAGCGAGTGAGTAAGCAAAAGATCATAGATACACCTCTAGGTTGTACAGAACCATGGAGGGGTCATTGCAAGTATTTCTTATCTGCTCTCATTTTATTTAATTGTGTCCTGACTTTACTAAATCGTTCGGAAGTTTTACTAAATATAATTGTGGTCTCATTTAAATTTTTGTAAAATGAGTGCACAATTTAGTAAAATGTGTGCACAATTTACTAAATTGAGCGTACAATCTAATAAAATGAGACCAAAACTTTGTAAAATTAGCACATTTTACTAAAATGAGTGCACATTCTCTCAATATGCAAATATATCTTGCAATGACCTTCCGGCTCGGTAAGGTTAACAAAGGCAACAAACAAATAACTGCAGTCAGTTATACTTACATCCCATTCAGTCTGTCTTGACACATGTACAAAACATGTTCATATTATTGCTACTGACACCTACTAAAATGATGTGTTCACATACGAAGGTATGGAGCCCAGGAATGTGTGCTTGTTTACTAAATTGCTTGCTCATTTTACTAGATTGTGTGCTCACTTCACTAATAGATTGTGCGCACAATTTAAAATATTGTGTGCTCGTTTTACTATAAAGGGCACTCGATTTACTCACTTTTACTTACTTGTGTTCTCATTTATATATTGTGTACTCAGTGTAGCAAATTGTGCACTCATTTTAATAAATTGTGCCCTCGTTTCAGTAAATAGTGTGCTCATTTCTACAGAAATTAAATTAAGAGCACAATTTAGTAAAATGAGTACACTATATAGTAAAACATGCGCATAACTTACTAGATTGAAAGCACAATTTAGTGAAATGAGGGCACATTCTCTGGATATACACAAAAAATATCTTGCAATGACACCTCCAGGGTTCTGGTTTACAGAACCCCGGAGGTGTCTGTGCAAGATATCTTTTTGTGTATATCCAGAGAATGTGCACTCATTTTACTAAACTGTGTGCTCATTTGACTAACTCATGCTCTCATTAATTGTGCCCACAATCTAGTAAATTGAGAGCACCATATAGTAAAATGAGCACACGTTTTCTTGATATACAAAAAAAATCTTGCAATGACACCTTGTGGGCTCCGTATTTACAGTTATGACTTCAAAGAAAACTTACTACATCAAATCGATTTATTTTGTGAATCCTAACTCAATCATAACTTGATCATTTTTGAATTTTTTTTTTCATAATATTGACTCTTTCGACTGTTTTTCTGAAGTAGCCTAACTGATTCATTTAAAAAGTCAGGCTTTTATAGTCAGAAATGCATGGAATCACTTCCAACATATTAACATTTTCTTTATTTGTCATTGTGATATTTCATATTTGTAAAATTTAAGTAGCAAAAGTAAGTGTTTGAAAATGTATTTTCTCTTTTTTTAATTTATATTTTATACTTTATTTTTTATACCATAAACCAACAAACTTTTGAACTCGTCCGTTTGTGCTTCCTTCTAGCAACTTTGAAGGAATTAACTCCACGTTCTTTGGCACAAGCTGATGTTGGTAGCTAGCTGAGACACTGAAATGGCCACATTTATTGCTAGTAGCCTACTATAGTAAGAACTGGCTAAAACTAACAGCATCAAACTGCACAATTTCGAAATCTCAATCCATACTTTTCTTTGCTTCTCCATACCACATGATGCAGTGTGGCATATAAAACTTCATCTGTGCATACACACATGACATACATGCATGCAGTGCATGCACAGTATATAGAAAGTCAAACATTGCATGACACGCAGTGCTCGTGCTTGTGTCCCCGCACACTGAAACGCAGCAATTAAAGGAAGAATTCGATTCCTGACAATAGAGTCTGAGACTAGGCAGCACTCGCCGTTCCAGGGACACTCATTAACTGAGCCAAAACATCCCGGCCCTCGTCCATTGCGGCACAACTTTGCTGCTCGAGCAGACCGGACACGGCCCAGCACTTGGGTCAGCACGTGTAGACCCAAATTTTCTCCACCAGCTGGTCCTTTGTGTGATCATACAGTGGGAAACAACTTTTTAGTGCACACACACACACACACACACACACACTCACATACACACACGTGCACACACACCCAAGTAAACATACACAGTCACTAGAGAGAGACATGACCCAAGCATATAAAAGACTGATGAATCAGTGATCAAAGAAAAGATGAAAAGGTTGTTTCCTAGAACTTTCTCTTCTCACACCCCTTCAATGTACATTGATCAGAGCAGAGGTCTCCTGCTGGAGCCGTCTACAGCCCCTCAGTCCACCGCATTGTTCAGCCTTATTGTCTCTATGGGAAACAGGCCAATGGCATGAATAGGCCTGGTGCTAAGCAGGGAAACAGCAATTACACTGCTGCCATTTTGGGAGCAGACTTCGTCTAGGACTAACAGGAGAGATGGAAATGAACTGAGATGATTGTTAAGAGTTTCCCATGATAAGACGACAGAACAGAGGTGATCAATGGCATACCTCTTTATTCTGTTACACTAGAAAACAACCTACTCATACTAAAGAGATGGAACAAAACCCAAAATTCATATATTTATCATATACTAATCTGCAGAAATATGTTTTTGATGCAAACTACCAACTTTTTATCTTCCGAATGTGCCTTTTAGCTTTTTCCTCAACTTAAGTGGAAACTAAAACTACATGCTTACATTATGACCTACAATTCATCAACAAATAGGCTAATGATAATTATAAAATAACAATTAAGTAACATAATAATAGAACTACATGTCAACATGATAGAAAAGAAACAAAATGTTTTTCTGTCGCAGTTGACATCTGTGAACATTGACGCATATTGTATATGACAGTGGTGACAAAAGCCTGGATTTATACTCATTTTAAGTATAAAGGTTAATTATAAATATTATGAAGGATAATAGAATGTTTATTGTAATATTATGTCAAATTTGTGTCACTTAATAACCTCTTACAACAACTAAAGCAGTGTTTCCACAGTGGAAGGTTAAATCAATGATAAGTCAAATGTATTTGAGTGTTTTAAAAATACTTTTGCACCCAAAACAACATCTTGAAATATTTTGCATGAGCAACGTTGCTTTCCAAATTACACATGTGTGTTTTTACAAGGTTTTACAGTGGTGTCCACAGTTTTGATAACATTGTCAGACATTCATTAAAATGTAATACAATTTGATAATGTCAAGGCCAGCTGTCACTCTGAAGGATCCTTGCCACATTTCACCTCTGCAGAAAATATCAGCATCAGACATGTTCTGATAACTGTAATTTTTATTATAATTCTTGATATTACAGTTTTTTTCAGTCGCTTTGGTGCTTTTCTCACATCACTATTAACATTTGCACAGCAGTTAGTGCAATTCTCAAAACAATTAGTGCAAACTGCAAAACCTAGTGGATGACCTGCAAGAGCACGTCACTTGCTCAAAATGGATAGTCCATTCCTCAAAAGCAGGTATTCATGTCAATGAAACTGTCAGTGTCATAAAAGTGAGAAGTCTTGACACCATTGTTTATGAACAAGATAGTCAAATGGCTTTGTCATGTTTTCATTATGACAGTTCTCTCAGTGTTTTCCAATGCAAAAAAAGGTCAGAACTCAGTGACACTACCTGAACATGCTCAAGACAGCACTATACAGTACTTGTACAGCCATTTGAAAACTACAGTGAAGTTACACATTGCTGTAGTTAGGGGAGTAAGTGAGTACAAGACACTGAATACGTACATTTTTACTGTATGCTCTTTGCAATTCTACAGCATTGTGACAGAATTTGATAACTAGTTCAACAATTTTGTATGTAATGACTCAAGCAATGAAATGAAGACTATTAGTTTTATTGGGAATGACTATTCAGCATTCATAAGTATAGTTCATTTTGACTGACATGACATAAGCAAATGATAATGTTAAAAAACAGCAGAGAATTGTATGAAAGCAACTGATACATGTCCAAGTATTTGCAATTTGTTCAGAGGAAGGAGAAATTGCTACTATGATGTGCACAAATGACTAAATGTTTGACTAAATGTCAATGAGGTTGAACTAATAGTTATGAGAATTTTCATTCTGATCTGAAAAAAGCACCAAAGCGACTGAGAAAAACTGTAATATCTCCTATCATAACTGTGATGTATCAACACCATCATCAGATTTTATAAAATATTTGCCATGTTCTGAAGTAAGTTCTGTAAGCAGCTAGCATCAGCAGAAATAAAAATTGTGTATTGCATAAACTTGATCTGTTTCTAGCAAACAATACCTAATTGGCAACACACCAGATATCTGATTTTCCAACTCTGACATAAAAAAAAAATTGCAGTCATTGACCAATTCAAAGTAAAATATGTTCATTATTGAATAGCCATTAAAGCTGTTGATTAGTTCCATGTCTCACAAATGACTAGATAGATATATAGATAGATAGATAGATAGATAGATAGATAGATAGATAGATAGATAGATAGATAGAGAGATAGATACTTTATTGATCCCCAAGGGGAAATTCAAGGTCTCAGTAGCATACAGACATCACACACAACATGCACTTACAGCAGAAAGGGTAAATATAAGTATATACATATAACAAAACTCCACTGTACAATAGAGACAGTAGAAGATAAGAAAAACTAACAAAACTAAATACTAAATATACTATATAAATTAAATTCATGATCATGAGGATGATCAAGCATGAGATGCTTGCAGTGACAGGGCCGGGACTGGCCTGTAGTTCTGTGTGCATGGTAAGGTGCTCAAGAGAGTGAGTGTCATGGTGAAGGTGCAAAAAGTATAGTCCAACAGTAAAACCATTATCGAAGTGAGAAGAGCATGTGGAAAATCTCATGAAACTCTGGTTCCAGTTAAATTTTCCTAATGTTAATGTTCTGCAATGGGAACAATCTACTGTGACTGAAAGCACATGTACAATGTGAACAGTGCATAGACAATAGTCACTCAGATTTTAATTAAATTAAAATAGCAGCTTTTAAACAGCTTTTAAATTGAGTCCTGAACTTCTGCATTTTACATCTGAAATAAATAATTTAGTAGATTTAGAGACTTGGAGGACTCAAATGTACAGTACTTATTATCAGGGGTTCTTCTGAGAACTTATTGATAACATCCATGCAGAATGAGGGGTGAAAAAATTTCCTCACAGCTCACCATTTTTTTCTTAGTGTTTCTCATAGTTGATTTTGGAATCCAGATGAAGCACCTGGAATATGTTACTGCTTGAGGTAAATAATGATGGCAATGTATCTATTTGTCTTTGTCTATAAATGCTTCATCAGTCCCCAGCATGGAGTACATTGTGTTGTGAGGAACCGATTCTAACCTTTCTTTGTTGTGGAGTTGACAGCCTTGCCTTGGTGATCCATCACTGTTTATGACACTCCAGGTCATTTTAAGAGCAAATCACAATATGGGGACAATTGAAACCAGGCCTCGTGTTTTCCTGTGGTGGGTCAAATGCCAAAAAGGGTTTCTCTTCGCTGGAGAAGTCTTTAAAACACATATGACATTAAGGAAAACCACACTAAATGTCCAAAAAACGGCATTGCCTGCAGCCATGGAGCACGGAATCAAGGAACAAAGCCAGACGGAGTGGAGATTTATAGTTTGGCCCTGAAATGCTTGGGAGCCTCTTTGTTCTCCTCCAAAGTCTTGTTCTCCCATCCCCTCCTTCTCTCTCTCTCCCTCTTTCCCTCCCTCTCTCACACACACTCTCTCTCTCCTGCAGGTGCAATATCTGCAAGAACAGAGATACTGTAAAAGAGACCTTTTTGTTTACCTTGCTGTGGAAGCAGACAGTGGTCTTACGATGAGACGGCACTGATTAAAGTGTTGGGTTTTCCTCAGGAGCACACAGAACGTGTGCTGGATAGATTTTGAAACCTTGAGCAGGATGAGAGGATCGAGCAGGAGTGATTGTGGTCCAAAACTATGAGTGTTGTGTCATGGGAGGGGAGAGCACATCTGCTGGTGAATGATCTAATGAAAAGATGTCCTCACACATTTGCGACCATTTCATCTTTTATTAAATCCAATAGACCAGATAGCAGTGAGCGATCAACCAGACAGCTGCAGCGAAGAGAAAAGGCCTAAACCATTTGTTTCAGCTGATGAAACTTCCTAAGGATTTCTTGCCTTTCCCTACCACTTAACTCATCCCTGTGGAAGCCAGTGTGTGTGCTTTTGTCCATTGCTTTGGTGGTCATCTGTTCGCCTCTGTCATATCCAGACTTATTCTAGCTTTTTCATTATTGTATTTTCCCAGGATTTAAGTGTTCATTACTCTATGTGCAGGCAACCCAAACCATTATTCTGTTGAGATGAATCACATCTGAGGAGGCAATTGTAGTACAATGCAATAAACTGACAGAACAGAAACTGGATCGATGAAGAAATCACTTGTATATTTCCACTTCCATTCCTTTGCAATTATCTTGCATTTCTTAACAGCAGAGGCTTAACACCAAACTTCCAAAATGGCACCTCCCCATGATTACTGGGGTTCAGAGAGATTTTGAAAGGGACGTCTGATCTGCCCTTTGAAAAATTTATTAAAATCTGTTTCAGGGTCTGTTGCCCACAGCTGTTGTTTTGTTTTTGTATCACATTATTTATCTGGTGGGGTGTTGAGAACATTTATAAGAGCACCTTTTATTTTCCCAATGCTCTCATGCAGGGTCCAAACACTCACACACAATGTTTGTTTTATCCCTATTTCCAGCCTCGCTCTGCTCTCATTCAGTCGCCGTAGCAAAGACGTCACACATCGATCAGATATTATATTTCTGTTTGGATTCTGGCTGTGCAAGGGGTGATTTATGGCTCAAACCTGGCCAAATTTATACTTCTCATTCCAACCACAAGATGGCACTCTTATTTCCTTCTGGTAATGCAGACAGACGGCACAGATTATTTGCTAAAATGTTAAAAGTTTTGTGATTCCATGGTATGTATCATTGTAGATATTTATCATTTGCTACAAATGTGTTGCCAAATAGCCCTTCTTTGTTTATGTTTTTTCATTTAATTAATTATTCTTTTTTTTTTTAAATGTTATTTATCAGTGACAGAGAGTTTTTTGACGGTGGTCGATTACAGCGTCACAGTTAAAGCTTGTGAGGAAAGCAGGAAGTCATGTCTGTGTCTCTTTTTAATGGTGCATTGGCACCAAACCATAATGAGTAAAATAGGACCTGAGGGATGGTGAACAGCTTTGTGTGGAGAATGACATTTCCTGACCGCGCAGTGGACGGAAGGTTTGGAGCACTACGCCCTCAACAGACGACATAGTATGCATGCTTTCAACTTGACCAAAACCACATGTCAGCTGGATCAAACTGTACAATTTTCACATCTGTTGTGTGGAGAAGCCCAGTTCTAATGAACACAAAGGTTTCTGAAGGGAGAGAGTCTGCTCTGCAGGCCTATGAGAGGCCAATTACTGAACAAGGAAATATCAAATACATGGGAAGCTTTCCATTATGTTGCTATTCCAATGCCTGACATTACTACTGTGCAAGTGGGTAAGTACACATCTTGAACACCTACAGAAAAAATGGATTCTAGTGACTCATGATTTTAATGTTTGAATTCTGATAGCACTTAAAGGAGAGCTGTATAGGCAAGTGAGTAATGAGTGAGTAATAGCAAGACAAAAGGTTTGCCTCCACTCGCAGATTGACTTGACTTCTTCCACTTTATTCATACAGGTAATGCCTTGCAGTAATACAGTGACGCCACGGACGCATTTAGCTTCTGTGTCTCAGTGGCAGTGTGAGTGCAGCTGCGCGGGTGCAGCGGGTACGACAGGTGTCACCGCAGAAAGGCAGCGCCCACGCAACACACCACGCAGAACTACACCAGGACAAAGCCGTTCCCCGGGGAGCGCGTAGCTTTTTTTTTCACCAGAACTTACCTTGATCTGCACGTCTCTGGGGCATTTCGCTCTTGACGTCACCGTCGCAGCAGGTGAAAGAGTTGATTGAAAGGGCTTCCTCTGATGCTTCTGTGACTCATTGAGAGGTTGAGAGGGGTGGGGGATAGGGGTGGTGTGTGTGTGTGTGTGTGTGTGTGTGTGTGTGTGTGTGTGTGTGTGACAGAGAGAGGCAAAGCAGCAGGTCTGTGTGAGATCAAGCAGAATACGAGCCGTCGAGGAGGAACGGCACCACCATGAAATAATCCAACTTCCTCCCACCGTGCACTCAATCGGGGCTCGGCCATGGGCAAGCAAGCGTTCATTTGCTAAATGTCAAAAAAACATCTACATGATGGAGGGGATGCTCGAGGGCCCCCATGTATCAGAATGGTTCCAGAGAGTACAGCTCAACTCTTGCCACTTTCACGTTTTAGTTTTTATTTTCTTTCGCAGCATAGAGATGGTTTGTCACTGTCGGGTCCTCACGCCTGCCAGCCAATGGCAGTGCTTTAGTCTGTGTCCTTGTTTCCTCCGATGGCCTCTTTATGTCAAGTGGATGGGACTGGGCCAAAACCCCTGACTGGACTTCAAACTACTAACTGTCTGTTTGCTGATGCAACCCATGGCTGTGAAACCGCGGAGGAAACACGAGAGCCTTTCTATGAGTGGGTTTGGGGCATGTGCATTGTTTAGTGCAGATGGTCTGCACGTTTTCCTTTTTTTTCCGTATTAGTCTAATCCGTGGAGAAGAGTCGGACATTTGTTGTCTGGCGTGCCAACAGATGAAGTTGTCCAATAGGCTTTGATGTTCAAAGGGAAAGCCTCACACCTCTCAGCCATGGGAACAGGACTCCCCTGAGGCAGATGCAGCAATGGAGGCTTAGGCCTGCTCTCCTCATCTCCCTCCCTATCTCTCTCTCATTCTCTCTCTCTCTTCATCTCTTGTTCTCATAAATGTATTCTTTGGCCTATAGGCTGATCACATGGTAACTATACTAATACCACATGTTTGATCATTCATAGGACCGACTGGCTAGCTAGAACAGTCATAGCACACTCTCATTCACCTACAGTATATCCACATTCATTCAGTCACCGTGAGTGTCCATGACTACTCTTTCTTGGAAAAAGTAAGCACTTCTCATCTTATTCACGAGAATTAATCTTTGAAATTTCCACTGTTTCCACAGGATGTCAAGACTGGTCACTTTTAGTCAGATTGGTCAGTGACGTAATTTCATAGAATTCACGTCTGAAGTAGTGTTGGTGTGACACACACTGAGTGAAGGAAACAGATGGTAAGGCAGGAAGTTCTTCTTTTTCCCACGCTGACTCTCAACATCACTGACTATCACTGGTTTCCCAAAAACTTCTTTGGTTATATACATAATAATTCAAAAGTTGTCAAATTGCACCTATAGAATGACAACAACCAGGTATAAAGAGAGGTGGCATACAGAAGTGTACAATTTCATTTATGATATTAGAGTTGTGGTTTATTTGTATCTCAACTGTGTGATGGGATGCTATAAGGTATGGAAGTCTTTAATACTATACAATAGCCAGTGCACAGCATCCAATATAACAGTCACATGAAAGCCATATAACAGTCAGATGATAATGTTTTTTGATATGAACCTGGCATAACAATGGCATTTCATCTCTCTGTTTCAAGTGTGGTGATGGTAAGTTAACATTAACCAAGATTATAGTGCCTTCCTTCAAGATCCAGCATAGCCTAATGGGAGTTTGTCAGGTTTCATGTCAGATATCCCAGGAGACACTGGTCATGAAAGAGCAGCTCTGATTGTATTTGTGGACATTCTTGTGACCTGTTGCTTATTTAATAAGAATCAAATGATCAAACAAAAATGTCAAAGATCTAAAGCATGGATACCCCATTTTGTCTTTTTCTCCCAACTGTCGATTATATGACCAGTGTCCACACACCTTTTTGTTTCATGCAGTCACACTTCTGATTAAGCAATTTTGGAGCTTCTGAAGCACCACCCCCTCAGCACTCTACAGCCACCCACACATGCACCAGTCTAGTCCAGTCCAGTCCCTTTTCACACTGCTCTGACTCCAAAGAGAGAGCAGACAAGCGTGATAGTGAACGCAGCGTGACACCGTTCCTCCTTCACCTCCCTTCCCCTGCAGTCGTTCCCTCAGCGTGACGAACGCAGGCTAGACTAAGGTAGGATGGCACAGTACCAGTTGTAGGCTGTTGAGTCCCCAGCTCCGGAAGTAGGCGCCTATAAAAGAAGGCTTGTAATACGTATGTGCCTATGCCAATAAATCTATGACGCTATGCACCTCTTATTATATGTGTGTGTGTGTGTGTGTGTGTGTGTGTCTGTGTGTGTGCGTGCGTGTGTGTGTCTGTGTGATTGTGTATGTGATTGTGTGTTTGTGAGTGTGTGAGTGTAATTATTGCATCCATGAGTCACTAAGGACATATTTCACCTCCTTCTCGTCTACACCACTTGTATACATCACTGTTGCCATCATCATCATCATCTTCATCCTCATCCTCATCCTCATCATTGTCCTTGATATTGACAACAGAACCACAGAGTGTGGGTTACACCCAAAGTGTGAGCGCCACTGATACGACTATGACACCTCGCAGCCCACGCATGGCCTGTTCCCCCACCAATCCAGTCACTTGGAGAGTGGAGAAGGAGAGGAGAAGGTGGGCGGGTGGATCACGCAGGCCGCGGAATGGTGCTGTTGATGGAGCACTGTGTGTTTTCACACGTCACTCTGTAGAGATTGGTCATAGCTTTAAAGCAGAGAGAAAAAAAGCCTTCTGTCATTAAAAAACAAACAAAAAAATAAATAAATAAAATTGAAAAAAAATCTTCACTCTTGTAAACCATCCCACAGACGGGTTTGCTTCCACTTCTCAATAAAGATGACATGCTGTCAGCTATTTTACTCATTGATATTTTGTAGATCTTGAAATACTGTTTGTCGTTTGTTTTTTTACAAACACATGCGCACGTGTACACACACACACACACACACACATAGTCATTCATGCTGGTTCTTATTAGCTAGAGTTTAATGACTCCCCTCAGGGCAAGAAAATACAGCACCGCCTACACACACACACACACACACACACACGCACATGCACACAGTCACACATGGGCCTTTTAAATTTGGCAGCCATGGTCTCATGTAGTAATTGTCTCATAAGCCTGAGTCATCTCTTTCTAGCAGAAGGGAACAGAGAAAATTTTCAGACTGTGTTTGCATGCATGAGTTTGTGTGAAGACAGTGTGGGGGGTGGTAGGTTGGGTTGGTACCCAATTGGGTATACGGTATGTAAGTATATGATTAAATTCCATACTACTGCCTTTACTAACAAGCCATGTGTGTTTCACCACTGAACCTTTTAACCTTCTATGCAGCATTCAATCCAGTGATTCCAAGCCACACCCTTTTTGCTGTCTCAAAGGGAGAGGGGAAAGTGTTCTGTTCGTCCTCTGGATACACTGATACAAAAGAATGAACCCATGACCCTAGACATTGTAATCTAAAAATGAAAGCCTTCTTCAGTAACACGTTACGTTCTATGGTACTGTATGTCCAAACATAATGAAATGTATGGGGGGAAGGGTGGGGGTGGGGTGGCTGCAAGGCCAGCATCTGTGTTTGCCGCGTGAAGGAAGAAGGGAGTGAGGAAGGGTGTGGAGGTATAAATTGGAGTGCTGGATTGTTATTTATTTATTTATTTTGTGCTGAGAGGGATGAGAGCAAAGCCACAACGCTGACTCAGAGAACCCTCAAAACACTCACAACACAAGTGCGGCTGCCATGCTTGCTCCCAACCCTCACGCCCAGGACACCTGGCCTACACCGCACTGCGAGTCTGAGTTTACAACCCCCCTCCCTCTCCCCATCCCACTCACCCCCGCAGAGCACGCTACCAGAACCAGGAGCTCAGCAGACGCTGACCAAGGAGAGCGCAACAACTCATCGGCATGACATCCACCGTCGGACGTGCGTTTGACAGCTGCAACCCCTGGGCTTGATGTCATAACGCCTCGTAAAATCGAGCTTTCGGGGAACGCTGCGCGCAGCGGGCCGAGCCTCTCACACCTGGCCTTGCCACAGGGCTAAGTGACTACATTTCCTCCTCCCCGTGTACGGTCACATCAAAGAGCCGCTGCTGAGCTACTGATGGCACGAGGGTTAGCCGGAGGCCCACGCCCAGACTGTGTGTGTGTTTCGTGTCAGGAGAAGCCGTCTTTCAGGTTTGCTGCAAACAGCTGAGGCTTTCATCGTCATCGAGGTATGACATCAAAGGCTTGGATGATAGTCTCAACTTAATTCGCAATTTGGGTGCCAAAAGGTGGAAGGGTGAAGGGACACATGGGCAGTAGATGTTATTTACTGTTATGTTGTTTGCTAATGTTTGAGATTTAGTTACATGGAGTGCCGCACAAGTGGTTTCCTGACCTATAACATGGTATGACAAATTGTCTTCTGGCTAGACAGATGGATTTCACACTTAGCTCAAGAGTCACACCAGTTGCTAGTACACAGATAGCCTGTTGTCACTAGATGATCTGTGAGGAGAGGAAAGTGGGCCGTCAGAGAGGTCCAGAGAATCTTAGTTCTAGACCAAATAGAAGACAGATGGACGAAGGAAATGTGTTGTCCACTCAGCGCGAAACCTGGTGGACGGCGGCTAGAGGTTTGAGGGAGGAGGGAGGCAGGGCCGGCAGCCGGTGCATATGATTCGTGCCCCTTGTAGATGGACTCAGGCCGCTTTGAAGTGGCTGATGACTCGTCAACAGGCAGAACAATAGGAGCACAACAAGATGCTCAGCGTGTGGTCAGACATGCGTGACAGCGCTTCATTACCAAAGGCCTGCGCTGCCATTTGGAACAGTGTGCAGCAGAACGATGGCTTAATGAGGTGAGCATTCTATGGTCACATCAGACACCGGCCTGAGGGGTAGATGTGGTTGCAGTGCCATCTTGCCCATACACACACACACACACACACACACACACCATTGGCACCACCAAATCAGGACCTCATGCAACGTGTTTTAAGTGGATTTCAATTTCAATTTGTTCATTTGTTTTGGAGAAGCTATGGTCCCTGGACAACAAACAGATTTACTTTCACACAGTCATTTTGTCATCAGGGTTTTCTTCAGTCCAGTGTCATTACAAACAGACCAGAAAACAGACATTCCAGAAAAAACATATTCAAGTTCAAGAAAAATCATCCATAATAGAA